>NC_045427.1:175983459-176320959 GCF_902635505.1 Sarcophilus harrisii
TGTGTAAATTGTTTTCCTGGTTCTCACATCATTTCATATAAATTTCCTTGGTTATCTAAAAAGTTGCCTCTTTTATTATTTATAATTATACGTTAATATTAAACACATTCATATACAATGATTTCTTTAACTACTGAGTAAATGATGTTGGTTAAAATAAAGTTGGTCACTTTACGTTTTCTTTGCTACCATAAAAAGAACTGATAAATAGATACACACACACACACACACACACACACACATATGGAGAGAGAGAGACAGACAGACAGACAGATGGATGGAAAAAGATATATATATATATATATATATATATATTTATATATATATATATATATATACATATCCATACATATATAGAAAAGATAGAAACAGTGATAGAAATAGATAAATAGAAATAGATTGAAATAGATAGATAAATAGAGAGAAAGAAAATATATAAATATAACTAGGTAGATAACACAAATGGGTTCTTTTCCTTTTCCTCTAATTTATTTGAAGTATATAACCTTGGTAATGGTAACACTGGTTCAAAGGTTATACACAGTTATTGACTTTTAGGGTAGTTCCAAATTGCTTTCCAGAAAGGCTAAACAAATACATTAACCCCAAAGAAACAAACATTTGCTATACTATTATATACCTACTATATGCCAGGCATGTTCTCAAACTGCTAATATTTAATTTGTTCCCCATAACAACTCTTGCAAGCAAGTGTACTACTATCCCAATTTTAAATTTGAGAAAACTGTGAGTAACAAATGTAAAGGGCTTCCAAAAAAGTAAGAAAATGTGTGTAAGGTATAAGACCCTTCAGCCCAGAGGGCTGACAATGTCTATTTTGGCTGCCCACCTCCCTTTGGTGTTCTCATTCTTCCTGAGAAGTCAAGAAGGGCATGACCACCTGTGTTCTACTTGAAGCAAGTGATACTTACAGCAAGAGGCATTTACATAGTTAGCACTTGCTCATTGTGATTGATAATATAATGGTTCTCTAGTTAGCACTTGCTTAGTGTGCTGTAATGAGGTAATCTTACTGAGGTATTTAAGGGCCTAGAGGACTGGAAATAAGACACTCCACGTTTGACCATCCTGGCATCTCTCCTGACTACTTCACTCTTCCACTAAGACCAAGGCTGGTCCTGAGATCCTCCAGAGAGCTAGTCTACATTATATATTTTGGCACCCCAATTTGGGGGCTCTAGAAAGCATGCTAAATTTTATTGCCCAGAAACTAGGCATTGACCCACACTTAACACCGTACACCAAGATAAGTCAAAATGGGTTCATGACTTAGGCATAAAGAATGAGATTATAAATAAATTAGAGGAACACAGGATAGTTTATCTCTCAGAACTGTGGAAGAGGAAGGAATTTATGACCAGAGAAGAACTAGAGATCATTACTGATCACAAAATAGAAAATTTTGATTATATCAAATTGAAAAGTTTTTGTACAAATAAAACTAATGCAGACAAGATTAGAAGGGAAGCAAAAAACTGGGAAAATATTTTTACAGTCAAAGGTTCTGATAATAGCCTCATTTACAAAATATATAGAGAATTAACTCTAATTTATAAGAAATCAAGCTATTCTCCAATTGATAAATGGTCAAAGGATATGAACAAACAATTCTCAGATGAAGAAACTGAAACTATTTCTAGCCATATAAAAATATGCTCCAAGTCATTATCAATCAGAGAAATGCAAATTAAGATAACTCTGAGATACCACTACACACCTGTCAGATTGGCTAGAAGACAGGGAAAGATAATGTGGAATGTTAGAGGGGATGTAGGAAAACAGGGACATTAATACATTGTTGGTGGAATTGTGAATATATCCAACCATTCTGGAGAGCAATTTGGAACTATGCTCAAAAGTTATCAAACTGTGCATACCCTTTGATCCAGCAGTGTTACTTCTGGGCTTATACCCCAAAGAGATCATAAAGAAGGGAAAGGGAACTGTATGTGCACAAATGTGTGTGGCAGCCCTCTTTGTAGTGGCCAGAAACTGGAAACAGAGAAGATGCCCATCAATTGGAGAATGGCTGAATAAATTGTGGTATATGAATATGATAGAATATTATTGTTCGGTAAGAAATGACCCACAGGATTATTTCAGAAAGGCCTGGAGAGACTTACACGAACTAATGCTGAGTGAAACGAGCAGGGCCAGGAGATCACTATATACTTCAACAATAATACTATATGATGACCAATTCTGATGGACCTGTCCATCCTCAGCAATGAGATGAACCAAAGCAGTTCTAATGGAGGAATAATGAACTGAACCAACTACATGCAACAAAAGAACTCTGGGAGAAGACTAAGAACCATTACATTGAATTCCCAATCCCTATATTTTTGCCCACCAGCATTTTGGATTTCCTTCACAGGCTAATTGTACAATATTTCAGAGTCCGATTCTTTTTGTACAGCAAAATAACATTTTATTCATCTATATTTATTGTGTATCTAATTTATACTTTAATATATTTAACATCTACTGGTCATCCTGCTATCTAGGGGAGGGGGTGGGGGGAAGGAGGGGAAAAATTGGAGCAAAAGGTTTGGCAATTGTCAATGCTGTAAAATTATCCATACATATAACTTGTATTGACAAAAGGCTATTAAAAAATAATACATTTTATTGCCCAAACAGGGACATCCAGAAGGACATTACAATTTTGTCCTTTTAACCTAACCTATTCCACTGATTGACTACTCCTTCTTAGTCAGTACCAAATTGTTTTAATGACAACTTCTTTATAATATAGTTTTAGGTCTGGCACAGCTAAGAAACAGCTTCATTGATATTTTTTCATTAATTTCACTTGAAATTCTTGATCTTTTATTCTTCCAGATGAACTTTGTTATTATTTTTTGTACATCTGCAAAATAATTTATTGGGAGTTCGATTGGAATAGTACTAAATAAGTAGATTAATTTAGGTAGTATTGTCATTTTCATTATATTCTCTCAGTTTAATTCCCTTGAAATTCTTGACCTTTTGTTCTACCAAATGAATTTTTTTTGTTATTTTGTCTAGGTCAGGAAAATAGTTTCTTGGATGTTTGATTGACATAGCACTAAATAAATAGATTAGTTTAGGTAGCATTGTCATCTTTTTTATATTCACTCAACCTATTCAAGAACACTTGATATTTTTACAATTGTTTAGATCTGACTTTATTTGTGTGGAAATTGTTTGGTTTTTTTTTTTTTTAGTTTTGCTCATATAGTTCCGGATTTGCCCTTGACATATAGATTCCCCAATGTATTTTTTTTTCTATTAAGTTATTTTTCAAGGAATTTGTTTTGTATCTCTTGCTGCTGGACTTTGTGGGAATATATAAACATACTAATGAGATGATTTATGTGGATGTATCCTACAACTTTGCTAAAGTTGTGAATTGTTTATAGTAGCTTTTAGTTGATTCTCTAGGGTGCTCTAAGTGTATCATCATATCATCTGTCAAGAGTGATAATTTGGTTTTCTCATGACCTACTCTATACCTTTAATCTCTTTTTCTTCTCTTATTGACAAAGCTAACATTTCTAATACAACACTGAATAGTAATGGTGATAGTGGGCAGCCTTGTTTCAATCTGATCTTATTGTGAATGCTTCTAGCTTGTCCCCACTACATATGATGCTTGCTGATGGTTTTAAATAGATACTACTGATCATTCTAAGGAAAAGTTCATTTATTATTATACTTTCTAGTGTTTTTCATAAGAATGGATGTTGGATTTTATCAAATGTTTTTTCTGCATCTTTTGAGATAATCATATGATTTTGATTAGTTTGGTTGTTGATATAGTTGATTATGATAATAGTTTTCCTAATATTGAACCAGCCCTGCATTCCAAATATAAATTCTATTTGATCATAGTGTATTGCCCTGGGGATGACTTTCAATAATGTCATTGCTAATATTTTATTTATGATTTTTGCATCAATATTCTTTAGGGAATTTGCTCTATAATTTTCTTTGTCTGTTTTCAACTTACCTGGTTTAGCTATTAGCACCATATCTGTGTCAAAAAAAGAATTTGGTAAGACTCCTTTTCCTATTTTTTCAAATAGTTCTATTTCTTTTTCTAAGATGGGAACTATTTAAATAGCTTATTTCCTCTTTTGCTAACCTGGGCAATCTTTATTTTTGTACATATTCCTCAATTTCATTTATATTATCAAATTTATTGACATATAATTGGGCAAAATAACTCCTAATTATTGCTCTAATTTTGTCTTCATCAGTGGAACGTTCTCCCTTTTCACTTTTGAGACTAACAATTTGATTTTCTTCTTTCTTTTTTCTAGTCAAATTAAGGAAATGTTGTCTATTCTCCTGTTTTTTTTTCATAAAACCAACTCAATTTTATTTAGTAATTCAATACTTTTCTTATTTTCAATTTTATCAATATCC
Source organism: Sarcophilus harrisii (assembly GCF_902635505.1). Taxonomy (NCBI): domain Eukaryota; kingdom Metazoa; phylum Chordata; class Mammalia; order Dasyuromorphia; family Dasyuridae; genus Sarcophilus; species Sarcophilus harrisii. The sequence goes on from NC_045427.1 coordinate 175,987,894, forward strand.
CCTTTTATTTTCAGAATTTCAAATATGGTATTTAATTGAGAGTTTTTAATTTGATCTGTTACTAGTTTTTTTTTTTTTTAGTTGTAAGCCCAATTCATTGATCTTCTCTTTCTCTATTTTATGAAAGTAAGCATCTTGAGATATATAATTTTCCCTTATACTCACTTTGGGTGCATCCCACAAATTTTGGTATGTTATCTCATTATTGTCATTCTCTTAGATGAAGTTGTTGATTGTTTCTATAATTTTTCTTTTTTCACCCATTCATTGTTTAGGATTAGATTATTTTATTTCCAATTAATTTTTGGTCTATTTTCCCCTCACCTTATATTGCATGTGATTTTTATTGCATCATGATCTGAACAAAATGCATTTAATATTTCTGCCTTTTTGAATTTGATTTTGAGGTTTTATGGCCTAATACATGGTAAGTTTCTGTACAGGTTCATTAATTTCTGAGAAAAAAGTAAATTGTTTTCTGTCTTTGTGATGACTGTGTATTTTAAAATCAGCTGGAGTCAGGAATTCAGGTTAAGGGAAAATCCTTGATCTTTGTTCTTTGCAGAGGTAAAGGGGAAAATAGCGATATGAAGTGAGAGCAGTCATGACACAAATCTGGTCAGCAGTCCTCTGCCTCTCTCATTCCACCCACCAAATCCTCTGCAATCTCCTATACAACAAACCCAGCTTTCACAGAGAGTGGGTAGGGTCATTCTTTCTCCAAGCATATATTAATAGAGTATTGTCCAATTGCTAATTAGCCTCAAGTGCTAAGAGTGACCTCAGTGCAATTAGAACATCAAGAACTTCAGTCCATTACATTTCCAGCTTTCTTTTGTTTTAAAACACAGGTGGTCACACCATCCCTGACCTCTCAGAGAGGTGAGAGCCCCCAAGGAGAGGTGATCACACCCTCCCTGACTTCTCAGGAGGTGAAAACACCAAAAAGGAGGTGATCACGCCCCCCCCACACTTCTCAGGAAGGGAGGTGAAAGCACTAAAAAGGAGATGATCACACCCTTCCTGACATCTCAGGAAAGGAGATGAAAAGCACCAAAGGAAAGTGGGGATTGTTAGTGGGTTTCTGGATTGAAGGGTCTTACTAGAAACAGGTATGCACAAAGCCATCAGCATGAGAGATATTACACAAGCACATAGCAATAATACAAAGGCTATTAGTGATGACTCTCCCCACAGTCAGTGCAGGCTTGATGTGGTGTAACAAACATGAATTGTACACGCAAGAAGCAGTATAACAAATAATATAAATCAACATGATGTTGTAAAAGATTTCCAGAAGATCCCCCCAAGTTTTTGAAGTCCTGCAAATAGTCTTTTTATGTGTTAGGGAATCCAATGATTTCAGCTGATTTTGAAGTCCTGCAACAGTCTTATCATTTCTCAGAAAATCCAATGATTCCTTTTTTTATTTTTTTTTTATTTAATAGCCTTTTATTTACAGGATATATACATGGGTAACTTTACAGCATTAACAATTGCCAAACCTCTTGTTCCAATTTTTCACCTCTTACCCCCCCCTACCCCCTCCCCTAAATGGCAGGATGACCAGTAGATGTTAAATATATTAAAATATAACTTAGATACACAATAAGTATACATGACCAAAACATTATTTTGCTGTACAAAAAGAATCAGACTCTGAATTATTGTACAATTAGCTTGTGAAGGAAATCAAAAATGCAGGTGTGCATAAATATAGGGATTGGGAATTCAATGTAATGGTTTTTAGTCATCTCCCAGAGTTCTTTCTGGGCATAGCTAGTTCAGTTCATTACTGCTCCATTAGAAATGATTTGGTTGATCTCGTTGCTGAGGATGGCCTGATCCATCAGAACTGGTCATCATCTAGTATTGTTGTTGAAGTATATAATGATCTCCTGGTCCTGCTCATTTCACTCAGCATCAGTTCGTGTAAGTCTCTCCAGGCCTTTCTGAAATCATCCTGTTGGTCATTTCTTACAGAACAGTAATATTCCATAATTTTCATATACCACAATTTATTCAGCCATTCTCCAACTGATGGACATCCATTCAGTTTCCAGTTTCTAGCCACTACAAAAAGGGCTGCCACAAACATTCGTGCACATACAGGTCCCTTTCCCTTCTTTATAATCTCTTTGGGATATAATCCCAGTAGTAACACTGCTGGATCAAAGGGTATGCACAGTTTGATAACTTTTTGAGCATAGTTCCAAACTACTCTCCAAAATGGTTGGATTCGTTCACAACTCCACCAACAATGCATCAATGTCCCAGTTTTCCCGCATCCCCTCCAACAATCATCATTATTTTTTCCTGTCATCTTAGCCAATCTGACAGGTGTGTAGTGGTATCTTAGAGTTGTCTTAATTTGCATTTCTCTGATTAATAATGACTTGGAGCATCTTTTCATATGACTAGAAATAGTTTCAATTTCTTCATCTGAGAATTGTCTGTTCATATCCTTTGACCATTTTTCAATTGGAGAATGGCTTGATTTTTTATAAATTAGAGTTAATTCTCTATATATTTTGGAAATGAGGCCTTTATCAGAACCTTTGACTGTAAAAATATTTTCCCAGTTTATTGCTTCCCTTCTAATCTTGTCTGCATTAGTTTTGTTTGTACAAAAACTTTTCAGTTTGGTATAATCGAAATTTTCTATTTTGTGATCAGTAATGATCTCTAGTTCTGCTTTGGTCATAAAGACCTTCCCCTTCCACAGGTCTGAGAGGTAAACTATCCTATGTTCCTCTAATTTATTAATAATTTCATTCTTTATGCCTAGGTCATGAACCCATTTTGACCTTATCTTGGTGTACGGCGTTAAGTATGGATCAATGCCTAGTTTCTGCCATATTAGTTTCCAATTTTCCCAGCAATTTTTATCAAACAGTAAGTTCTTATCCCAAAAGCTGGGATCTTTGGGTTTGTCAAAGACTAGGTTGCTATATTTGTTGACTGTTTTATCCCTTGAACCTAATCTATTCCACTGATCAACTAATCTATTCCTTAGCCAATACCAAATAGTTTTGGTAACTGCTGCTCTATAATATAATTTTAGATCTGGTACAGCTAAGCCACCTTCATTTGATTTTTTTTTCATTAATTCCCTTGAAATTCTTGACCTTTTGTTTTTCCATATGAACTTTGTTGTTATTTTTTCTAGGTCATTAAAATAGTTTTTTGGGAGTCTGATTGGTATAGCGCTAAATAAATAGATTAGTTTAGGTAATATTGTCATCTTTATTATATTTGCTCGCCCTATCCAAGAGCATTTAATATTTTTCCAATTGGTTAGATCAGACTTAATTTGTGTGAAAAGTGGTCTGTAATTTTGCTCATAAAGTTTCTGATTTTCCCTTGGCAGATAGATTCCTAAATATTTTATATTATCAGTAGTTACTTTAAATGGAATTTCTCTTTGTAACTCTGACTGTTGGATTTTGTTAGTGATATATAAGAATGCTGATGACTTATGTGGGTTTATTTTATAACCAGCAACTTTGCTAAAGTTGTGGATTATTTCTAATAACTTTTTAGCAGAATCTCTGGGGTTCTCTAAGTATACCATCATGTCATCGGCAAAGAGTGATAATTTGGCTTCCTCATTGCCTATTCTTATTCCTTTAATCTCTTTCTCAGCTCTTATTGCTATAGCTAGCGTTTCTAATACAATATTAAATAGTAACGGTGATAGTGGGCAACCTTGTTTCACTCCAGATCTTATTGGGAATGGTTGCAGTTTGTCTCCATTACATATGATGCTTACTGATGGTTTTAAATAGATGCTGCTGATTATTTTAAGGAAAAGTCCATTTATTCCTATACTCTCAAGTGTTTTTAATAGGAATGGATGTTGGATTTTATCAAATGCTTTTTCTGCATCTATTGAGATGATCATATGGTTTTTGTTAATTTGGTTATTAACATGGCCAATTATATTGATAGTTTTCCTAATATTGAACCAGCCCTGCATTCCTGGTATAAATCCTACTTGATCATAGTGTATTATCTTGGAGATGATTTTCTGTAGTCTTTTTGCTAATATCTTATTTAAGATTTTAGCATCAATATTCATTAGGGAGATTGGTCTATAATTTTCTTTCTCTGTTTTCAGCCTACCTGGTTTAGGTATCAGTACCATGTCTGTGTCATAGAAGGAATTTGGTAGGACTCCTTCATTCCCTATTTTATCAAATAATTTATATAGCATTGGGGCCAATTGTTCTTTAAATGTTTGGTAAAATTCACATGTAAATCCATCTGGTCCTGGGGATTTTTTCTTAGGGAGTTGTTTAATTGCCTGTTCTATTTCTTTTTCTGAAATGGGACTATTCAAGCAATTTACTTCCTCCTCTGTTAGTCTGGGAAGTCTATATTTTTGGAGGTAGTCATCCATTTCACTTAGGTTATCAAATTTATTGGCATAAAGTTGAGCAAAATAACTCCTTATTATTTCTCTAATTTCCTCTTCATTGGTGGAAAGTTCTCCCTTTTCATTTTTAAGACTACTAATTTCATTTTCCTCCCTCCTTTTTCTAATCAGATTTACCAAAGGCTTATCTATTTTATTGGCTTTTTCATAGAACCAACTCTTAGTTTTATTAATTAGTTCAATAGTTTTTTTACTTTCAATATTTTTAATTTCTCCTTTTAATTTTAGAATTTCCAATTTAGTATTTGATTGGGGGTTTTTAATTTGGTCTTTTTTTAGTTTTTTTAGTTGCAAGCCCAATTCATTAATCTTTTCTTTCTCTGTTTTATTCAAGTAAGCCTCTAAGGATATAAAATTCCCTCTTATTACCGCTTTGGCTGCATCCCACAAATTTTGGTATGATGTCTCATCATTGTCATTATCTTGAGTGAAATTATTAATTGTATCTATAATTTGCTGCTTCACCCAATCATTCTTTAAGATGAGATTGTTTAGTTTCCAATTACTTTTTGGTCTATTTCCCCCTAACTTTTTGTTGAATGTAGTTTTTATTGCATCATGATCTGAAAAGAAAGCATTTACTATTTCTGCTTTCTTGCATTTAATTTTGAGGTCTTTATGTCCTAATATATGGTCAATTTTTGAATAGGTTCCATGAACTGCTGAGAAGAAAGTATATTCCCTTCTATCTCCATTCAATTTTCTCCAAAGATCCAACATACCTAATTTTTCTAATATTCTATTTACTTCTTTAATTTCTTTCTTATTTGTTTTGTGGTTTGATTTGTCTAATTCTGAGAGTGCAAGGTTGAGATCTCCTACTATTACAGTTTTGTTGTCTATTTCTTCTTGCAACTCTCTTAACTTCTCCTTTAGGAAGTTGAGTGCCATACCACTTGGTGCATATATGTTTAATATTGATATTGCTTCGTTGTTTATGCTACCCTTTAGCAGGATGTAGTTTCCTTCCTTATCTCTTTTAATTAGATCAATTTTTACTTTTGCTTGATCTGAGATAAGGATGGCTACCCCTGCTTTTTTGACTTCACCTGAAGCATAATAGATTTTGCTCCAGCCTTTTACCTTTACTCTATATGTATCCCCCTGCTTTAAATGTGTTTCTTGTAAACAACATATTGTAGGGTTCTGACTTTTGATCCAGTCTGCTATCTGCCTCCTCTTTATGGGGGAGTTCATCCCATTCACATTTACGGTTAGAATTACTAAATCTGTATTTCCTGCCATCCTAATAACCCCAGATTGTGCTTTACTTATTCTTGCCTCCCCCAACCCTCTTTCCCCCTTTTAAACTTATGTACCCCTCTTGTATCACGATACTTATCCTCTTTATAATCCCTCCCTCCCCCCCTTTGAGTCTTTCCCCCTTCCTTCCCTTATTACTCTTTTTCTTTTCCCTTTTCCTCTCCCCCGTTTTTAATGAGGCGAGAGAGAATTTTCTCTAAAACAAATGTCAATTATTTTTTCTTTGAGCCAACTCTGATGAGAGTAAGATTCACACAATGTTCCTCCCCCTCTCTAAATTCCCTCAGATATGATAAGTTTCCTTAGCCTCTTTGTGGGATGTGGTTTCCCTCTTTTTATCCCTCCTTCCCACCTTATTCTGCCATCATCCCTTTTCCATATCTACTTCCCTTTTTTATGTTATATCAGTACAATCAAATTATACATGTATTCTTTTTGTATATCCACAACAGAAATACAATTCTCAAGAGTTATTTTTACCTTTTCTGCATCTCTTGAGTTCTATTCTTGGAGATCAAATTTTTTGTTTAGTTCTGGTTTTTTCTTCAGAAACAAATGGAATTCATTTGTTTCATTAAATGTCCATCTTCTTCCCTGGAAGAAAATGCTCAGCTTAGCTGGGTAGTTTATTCTTGGCTGCATCCCAAGTTCTTGTGCCTTTCGGAATATCATATTCCAGGCCCTTCTTTCCTTTAATGTAGAGGCAGCCAGATCTTGGGTGATCCTTATTGTGGCACCTCGGTATTTAAATGGTTTTTTTTTGGCTGCTTGTAAAATTTTTTCCTTAATCTGATAGTTCTGAAATTTTGCCACAATATTCCTTGGGGTTTTTATTTTAGGGTTTCTTTCAGAAGGTGTTCGATGAATTCTTTCAATGCCTATTTTACCTTCTGATTCTATTACATCTGGGCAGTTCTCTTTGATGATTTCTTGTAAAATAGTATCTAGGCTCTTTTTTTCATCATAGTTTTCAGAAAGTCCAATAATCCTCAGATTATCTCTCCTAGATCTATTTTCCAAGTCTGTCGTTTTTGCAAGTAGATAATTCATGGTTTTTTCCAGTTTGTCATTTTTTTGTTTTTGCTTGACTGATTCTTGCTGTCTCAATGAATCATTAGTTTCTATTTGTTCAGTTCTAATTTTTAAAGAATTATTTTCTTCATTAGCTTTTTTTACTTCTTTCTGTATATGTCCAATTGAGTTTTTGAATGTATTGTTTTGGTCTGTGGAATTTTTTTCCATTTCACTAATTTTTTTTTTTAGTGAATTATTTTCTTTTTCCAATTCACAGATCCTACTTTCTTGCGTGTTCTTTGTCTTTTCCAATTCACGGATCCTACTTTCTTGCGAGTTCTTTGTCTTTTCCAATTCACAAATCCTACTTTCTAGTGAATTCTTTATTTTTTCCAATTCACAATTCTTACTTTCCTGAGATTTTTTTATTTTTTCCAATTCGTATTTCAGGAAGTTGTTGCTCTCTTGTAAGGCTTCTCTTTCCTTTCCCCATTTATCTTCTTACTCTCTTTTGAGACTTTTAATGGTCTCTTCTATGAGAGCATGATGTAAAGGAGGACAGTCTGATGCATTTTTGCTGTTTGAGGTCTCTTCAGGTTTGCTGACCTGCTCTTTTTCTGAATAGAAGCTGTCGATTGTTCTTTTCATCTTTTTATTCATGTTTTAAAGCCTTTAGGGTAGGTCTCCTAGGCAAGGGGGTTACCAGCTTCCTCTGCAGAGCAGGGAAAGATGTAAACCGATTTCCGGCTCCGAGGTATGGGAGTGCTCTGGGTGAGAGTTTTCCCTTCCCCCAACAGGAAGTGGATTCAGCACTGGCCGAGCTATCAAACTGCTTAGTAGGGCTGAGTGGATTATCGATTGCCCTCGGCTAGAGACTAAGTGGTGAAAGTGTTACCGCCCCAGGCCGGAGCCTCTTGTGGGACTGTGAGTATTAGCAGCTGACCGCAGACCACAGACCTCAGACCGCCGCGAACTCTGCCCCAGTGTCTCTGCCCAATGCAAATCGGCCCTGGAAAAGCTCTATGGCCCCAAGCCGAGCTCCCCACTGCGCAGATTGGAGGCTAACCCGGGCTGCGCCCTCCTGCTGTGCAGGATCACAACTGCCCCAAGGAGAAGCCCCGTACTGTGGGTTGAGGCTGCGCACTTGTGCTGAGATCTGTGCCTTCACCCTCGGTTTGAGACTCTCCTCGGAACCTAATTTCTCTCCCCGTCTGTGCCGATCTCCCCCCTGGCCCCGGAACCAACCTTTTTTGGCGAGACTGCAGATTTTCTTCAGCCGGTGAGTTGTTCTACTTCTTATCTTTACAAATTGTAGCAGTCAGGACTATTTTTGAGGCTCGATATAATATTGATAAAGAGGGTAAGAGAAGAGCTTAGAAAGTTGCTTGTGTCTTCTCCGCCATCTTGGCTCCGCCCCCCAATCCAATGATTCCTGAGGACTTTCAAGTCCTACAACAATCTTATGTCTCAGAGAATCCAATGATTCCTTAGAATTTTCAAGTCCTACAAAAATCTTATCATGTCTCAGAGAATCCAATGATTCCTGAGGGTTTTGAAGTCCAACAATTTTCAATATCCATGAGTCAAATGCCATAACTGCCATGTTCTTTCAGTGATGGACACAATCAGAAACAGAAACTACCAGATGTTTCTTGAGTTTTCTCCTTCGTTTCAAGGGTCTGCTCCTTCTCTCTGAGATGGACAAGGCAAATATGGCTCGTTGGCACCCATCTGATTCCTTCTCCCCCTGTAGAGATACAAGCAAACCCTCTCCCCCAAGCAGTTAACCTATCTGGTCCCTTCCATTCACCCCTTTAGGGGTCTCTCCACATCACCTGGTGATTATCTAATGATAGTGGAGCTGCTCACACTGGACACTGCCCTTTCGGTGGGTTATAAAACCTGTCAAAAATCAAGAAGTTAATAGTATAAAGGGGTTAAATTTAGAAGGAATTTAGAAGGGGTTACCTATGGCTCCCACTTTTTTTGCTTTTGTAGGAGCGTCTTAATGTCTGTTTCTCCTCTCTACTATTGCCTGTCCTTGAGGATTAAAAGGTATGCCAGTGGTGTGTAAAATCTTATACTGTGCACAAAAGTATGCAAAATGTTTGGAAGTATATGCAAGTCCATTATGTGTTGTTATTGCTTGTGGCACACCCATAATTGCAAATGCTTGAATAATGAACTCAGTGATCACTTGGGCTGTCTCTTTTGCTGTTGGTATTACAAAAGTGAATCCTGAAAAGGTGTCTACCACAATGTGGATAAAAGACAGGCGACCAAAAGATTTATAATGCATCACATCCATTTGCCAAATTTCATTGGGTCTCAAACCACAAGTGTTCTTCCCTGGAGGCAGTATAGGAGCATAGAAAGGAATGCAAGCCGTACAAGCTTTTACCTATGCTCCTAGCTTCCTCTCTTGTTATTCCAAATTGTAAACGTAAAGCTCGAGCAGCCTGATGATATTTAGAATGAGATGCCTGGGATTCTTGGGATAAAGAGGTATCGACCAACATAGTTAGTGGTGTGTCTGCACTGGTGTTTATGATCAGCTGTTTGTACTTTGCTGCCTCTCTTTTGTTTCTGATTGAAACAGATCTTTTCTGGTCTGTTTCCTCCCCTAAATTGTCTGCCCAGGGCACTGGAGTTTGTACTGGGTGCCCTGGATCCCTGTCTCCTGTTTCTAATGTAAAAAGACCTTTTTTGGCGATATTTGAAATTATCTTCTGCTGACAATTTGTTGCACTTCCAATATTTATGGGTTCTGCCTGTCCAGAGCTAATTCAGAAGCTGGATTTCATAATTATTGTGACTGTTGTATAGAAGGTCAGAGAGAAATGTGTGTCATCTCTGCCATCTTGGCTCAGCCCCTGCAAGTCTTCTAATTTATGGTTTGATTTAATTTCAAGATGTTTGCATTTTTTTCTTTCCCATTTCCTCCATGACACCCTTTTCCCACTTTTTTAAGGGCAACAAATACCCTGGGCAAGCTATAGAATAAAGATATATTATTATAGGTCTTGTAAATGCTCCTCTAATATATGTGTATAATGGGGAAAACATTTTTCTAGTAGTTTAGTGTTACAAAAAAAAGTAAGCATGGGTATCTGCTTTTAATTAGATATTTAGCATTAAATTTTTATAACTGAGTCAGATAAAGACTGATCATTTTTCCTTATGTTTATCATTTCCTTACTTTTTTCCAAAAAAAATTGCAATAATCTAGACTGTCATCAAAAGGCTAAAATATTATTTTTTTCTTTAGCCCTACCAATGATTGATGTTGTAATGTCTAAATATTTTGCCAGTTTAATCAGTATCAGATAATCTTTCATGGTTATCTGAATTTTCATGTATCTGATTTTTAGAAACAGAAACCTTTCATGTAGTAATTTAAATACAAATCAGGTCACTATAGCAGATTATAATTTATTTCAATTTTGCTTGATGAAAACTAATAATAGACATATAAATGGATACATTTGTTCAAACAGTTTATTTGACAATTATTCTATAGCTACAAGAGCATTGTATTTTCATTATTGTATAAACTAAAAAAAATGGAAAAAAGCATAACCTAAAATATCAGTCAGGTGGCAAAGCCCCCTTGGATTTCTTTTTAGTTCAATAAAGTGATAGAATCACCCTCTAAACTCCATCTTGTTGTGGAGTCTACAACCTAAACATATCTTTGCAAACTCATATCAATTTTTCACGTATCTTTTTAAAAATATATATAAATCCCTTATGTGCTAGATTTTTTTCTTTCCCCTGTGAATCTTTTAATATTTAATGCTCTATTAATATTAATATTAATATCTGTTAATAATGGATGATAGGTCATCCATTAGCTATACTTCCTCAAAGTTTAATTTTATTATACAATCTCTCTAAACTCATTTTGAGTATTATCTACCTTCAATGTCCTCTTGTAGAGGCTTCTTGTAGAAGATAGAATTTTAGTTAGCATCTGAAGAAAGTCAGAAGAGCCAAGCAACAGAAATAATGAAGAAAAATTGGATCTGAGATATAACTAAGAAAAAAATACCAATTTTTTTCATATTAAATACCTTTTTAAATTTGAAGATATGCCAGGAAAACACACCAAAAAACCATAGTTGCGTGCTAAATGAAGGCCTTATATCATTGACATATCAGTTCCTTTTACCAATGTATTTCACAATCCAGTGACCTTTTCTCTTTACATCTATAAATTTACTGTTCATGCACTTTCATTAGGGCTTAAGGTGACAGGATGATATACTTAAAAGTGGCTATAACTTTAGAGGTTATTCAGTTATTTCAGGGGCGTATCGGTGGTGTAATAGATAAAGCACTGTCTTAAGAAAAAAAGACCTTTTCTTGAATCCAAATCTGGCCTTCTATATTTACTAGCAACATGATCCTGGACAAGTTGGTCAATGCTGTTTGCCTCATTTTATGATCTATAAAATGACCTGAAGGGGAAGCTGGGTGGAACATTAGACAGAGCACTGACCCTGGTATTAGGAGGACCTGAGTTGAAATCTAGCTGCAGGCACTTACCATCTGTGAAACTCTGGACAACTCATTTAATTTGTAGTATCTTGAAAAAAGAGCTAAAGTAGGAAATGACAAATAACTACAACATCTTTGCCAAGAAAAAAACTAAATGGACAAATCACTGAAAAATTACATAAAAAATTATTTAAAGGTATTTAATAAAATGCATGAACAGATGAAGAAGCCTAAACCTATGGCTACCCAACACTGCGCTAAAGGTCTTTCCTCAGTCTACAAGATTTCCTCATCCTATATCAATAGAATAATACAGTCACTTTGAAGGAAATTTTGATATCCTGCCAAATGTTAAAAATCATGTCCTGAATTTTGTTCCTTTGACCCTGTACTCATATGATGCTATTTGGCAAGTATCCTATATAATGTTCCCTTATCATATTAAGGACATTACTTCCAGTTCATCTCCTCTTTTCAAGGACAAGTATACTTCTAAGATAAATGGTTGTTGCACATCCTTCCCTACTAAGAGAAGATTTACCAAATTATTTGTCTTATTATTGCAAATATCCCTCTAAAATGGCTATGAAATCTTTCGGTAGCATTGTTTTCAGTTATATCATTATCCAAGGACAGAGACAGATAACAGGATCTTAATTGTATTTATCATATGAAGTACCAAAAAATGCTTTAGAACCACTGTCAATTTCCTTCCATTAAGTTTGCCAATATGTATTTTATCATATTCTTTTACAATCCTAGATAATTATCACTTATTTCTGACTGTCTTGCAGTTTAAATTAAATATTCTGAAATGCCAATGTTTACTCTGAGTATAATTACACAGATCCATAATATAATATAAAGTATGTATTTTTGTTATTACCTTGAAAATCCAACAATTCTAGCAAATGGATCCTGGATTTATGCATATACTTATTTCTTTTTTTCTCCCTCTCTTGTTCTGTTAAGTGATTAAATAGCCTCAAAAAGCATAGCTCAGGATTTTTTTTTTGCTTCAGGATTTCTATTTTAAGGGGTTTTGATGTAATTTGTGTTAGTACTCTTGCCAAAGATGTGATTGTAGCTCCTCTCTGCTACATATTATGTTATTCTATATTATAGTCCTCAAGTTTTTTTTTTATTATCATAACTTTTTATTAACAGAACATATGCATGAGTAATTTTTACAACATTATCCCTTATACTCACTTCTGTTCCAACTTTTCCCTTCACTCCCTCCATTCCCTCCCCTAGATGACAGGAAATCTTATACATGTTAAATATGTTATAGTATATCCTAGACACAATGTATGTATGGAGACCCATACAGTTCTTATTGCACAAAAGAAATGGATTCAGAAGGTAAAAATAACCTGGGAAGAAAAACAAAAATGTAAACAGTTCACACTCATTTCCCAGGGTTCCTTCTCTGGGTGTAGCTGATTCTGTCCATCACTGAAAAATTAGAACTGAATTAGATCTTCTATTTATCAAAGACATCCACTTCCATCAGAATACATCCTCATACGGTATTGCTGTTGAAGTGAATAATGATCTCCTGATCTTGTTCCTTTCACTTAGCATCAGTTCATGTAAATGTCTCTAGGATTTTTTGAAATCATTTTACTGGTCATTTCTTACAGAACAATAATATTCTATAACATTCATATATCACAACTTATTCAGCCATTCTCAAATTGATGGCCATTTTCCAGTTTCTAGACACTACAAAAAGGGTTGCCACAAACATTCTTGCATATACAGGGCCCCTTCCCTTCTTTCATATTTCTTTGGGGTATAAGCCCACTAGTAGCACTGCTGGATCAAAGGGTATGCACAGTTTGACAACTTTTTGGGCATAATTCCCGATTGCTCTCCAAAATGGCTGGATGTGTTCACAACTCCACCAACAATGCATCAGTGTCCCAGTTTTCCTGCATCCCCTCCAACATTCATCATTATTTTTTCCTGTCATCTTAGCCAATCTGACAGGTGTGTAGTAGTATCTCAGAGTTGTCTTAATTTGCATTTCTCTGATCAATAGTGATTTGGAGCACATTTTCATATGGCTAGAAATAGTTTCAATTTCTTCATCTGAGAATTGTCTGTTCATATCCTTTGACTGTTTATCAATTGTAGAATGGCTTGATTTTTTATAAATTAGAGTCAGTTCTCTATATATTTTGGAAATTAGGCCTTTATTAAAACCTTTAACTGTAAAAATATTTTTTCAGTTTGTTACTTCCCTTCTAATCTTGTTGCAGATTTGAAATAATCAAAATTTTCTATTTTGTGATGAATAATGATCTCTAGTTCTTCTTTGGTCACGAATTCCTTCCTCTTCCACAAGTCTGAGATGTAAACTATCCTATGTTCCTCTAATTTATTTATAATCTTCTTCTTTATGCCTAAATCATGGACCCATTTTGGTTGGAATTCTAGAGTTACCTCAACTTGAAACAAGGTGATAACTCAAGGGAGATGTTAGAATCCTAGTGTTAACTCAATGGAATTGATACAATGCTTGTGGTCACACAAAAGTTTAGATAGCTTATATAATCAAGAAGTATTTAAGTACTCATTGGAGTTCACAAGTATGGGAGATTCACAAAGTTAACTTTGTAATTTTGTGAATTTACACCTGCCTTAATCCCTGTCTCCAGAAGGAGTGGTCAACCTTTGGGAGATCATATATATATATAGAAGCTCTTAGAGCTTCACGTTAGTTAGTTTGGAACATTGTGAAGAGTCGGAGAGGAGCACTCTGGGAGATTGAGAGCCAGGAGCACTCTGGGGGATACAGAAGCCCACAAGCCCTCTCTTGGAGGCAAGACAGATTCATTCCATCTTCCACCTTTGTGTTGGCTGGAGGCTGAAGAAAGCAGAGGTACAGGACAACTGCAAGAGCTCTTGGAACCAAGCAGAAAGATAGGCCTCCAAGAAAACTAACCAGGTTATTTTCGAAGGAGAAAATAAACATTTGAACTTTTATCACCTGGCTGCATTTGGGTGATTATTACTCTTTAACTGAAATTAAGGCTGCCTCCAGAAAACCTCCCCAAGAAACCTGCTCCCAGAGAGAATTATTATATTTAAAGAAAAGACCACCACACATTTTGATCTTATCTTGGTGGTTCTCAAGTTTTCAAGAATGAAAATTATTAGTCATCCTCAGGTCAAATTGTTAGTAAAAATCTTTGAATTTCTATATTCCTAAGACAACACTCTGTCTCACAATCTCACTTATATGAGAATCATTTCCAGATGGTCTTGACTTTCCAGAACTAGAGATCTACTTGTATAACTTGAGAAACAATTCAGAGTTATGCCCTCAACCTGAGGAGGCATAGGTAAAATAAAATAAAAAGAAGTTTTCATCTATTTTTAGGCTAACAGTTTTTGTTCTCTGCACAGTATCAATAAGCCTATGGAATGAACATATTTCTCCAAAGAAATGATTTACTCCAAGAATAGTGCTCTTAAGCTTAGGAGTTTGCCATAATATGTAGTTAAAACAAAATATATGGAAACTCTAAATAATCCTGCAAAACTATTAGATTTAAATGACTAGATTTGCCAGAGTCCCACTTCATTTTAATTTTAAGTTTCATCTAAGCACTCAAAGTGGTCTCATATTCTTAAAAATAAACATGATTTTGTTTTTATTTTATACATCATATAGTCAAATAGGTATACATATAAAGAAGGAAAATCAAACTTGAATCATAGAACATCTATCAAAACAAAATCAAAGGAATTAAGTAAAAGAAAACAACAATCATCCACTTGGCAACATACACTCACATACACACAGGCATATTTTTTTGGTCCCCTGCCTAAAGTTTTATCTTTTTGTTGTTTTCTCTTTTATTCCCACTCCCTTTTTATGAAATGAAGGTGTTACTCTATAATTGTTTCTGTCATTCAGTGCCTTGTAACGTCCTCAAGATTTTTTTCTTGATATATAATTTGTAATCCTGTGTCTCTAGAGCACCTTTCAGTGCAAATACTGCTGCATGTCACTGATGATCTGGAAATTATGTGGTATCTAGCCCACAAAACTAACTTTGTCAGTGGGAACTCCAGGACTTTCAATTTTTCAAAGTTCACAAGGTGGTTAGATGCCTTCTTATTCTTTAAATATCTTGAATTTCAAATCTTAGTATCTCAAATGGATTTATCATCCTTGATTTAAAAGTTTCCTTAACAACCCAAGTCACAAGTCATTCATGTCAGAACATCTTGTTTCATTCTTTTCAAAGTTCTTCCATAAATTTACTAAAATTACTTCAGTAGCTTTTATTTTCAACTTCCACTGACCTTTTAATAAAACAGTTGTGCTGTGAACAACCCCAAATATTTTCCAGCTACTTGATTCCTTGATTATGTCTTTAATGTCTTATTATAATGATGTTCTTCAAATGTTTCTATAAGTAGATTAAACTTTTCTTATTATGTCAAATTTTAGAGTATTCCAGAACTTCATAGAGATGACCTTTAATCATTCAAGATATTTGCCCTGAATATCTATACAGGAAAGACCAAATAGATGAAGAAATTTTTATACATATTATAATATGCATTTGAAAAGATAATATATAGAGCTTGTTTGTTACCATAAGAATAACATTTTTTTTAATTTGCAAGGTTTGTAAACATCTCACATTGACTTAACTTTTAAAAAAGTTTCCAAAGAAAGTGAGGTAGAGGAATTTAAATAAAGTTTGTGAAGAGATACAATTAATCTAATCTCAAGGGCATTTAGAACAATAAAGAAACAAACAAAAAGAAAGAAATGCTCTTTCAGATTTAACAACTCTTGTTAAGAAGAGCAGTATTGGGGCAGCTAGGTGGCATAGTGGATAGAGCCCCAGCCCTAAGGTCAGGATGACTCAAATTTTATCTCAGACACTTAACACTTCCTAAATGTGTGATCCTGGGGAAGTCACTTAACCTGAATTGCCTCAGCAAAAAAGCAAAAAAAAAAAAAAAAAAGCAGTACCCACCATATTTTAATACTAGCATCATTTTTTTCCCAGATTTGTCTTTGTGAAAGATGACATGGTGGTGTAGAAATGATGGAAAAGTCAATTACATTTAAACAAATACATAATGAAGTCATTTGGTTTTAACAAAATTTTGATAGACTTGGAGGGATGATTTTCAAGATATCTGGAAAATGGAAAGAAGTTCTGTGAGAGACCATAAATAATAAATGTCATAGAACACAAGAGTTTTCAAAGTATTGAAGTCAAAGATAATCCTGACAATAATAAAGAGATGCATGGTTCATCTGATCTCATTGAAATAACACAGAAGAACAATATAAAGACTGTCAACAAAGAAATGTATGATGAGTTTTTTTGTTTTTTAAGTAGCTAACTGACAGTTCATGTGTTCCATTGTATTCATATAATGTCAGTAAGATACAAAGAAGGCACCCAGACACAGATGTACTATAATGGTTTTACAGGAGAACTTGGATAAGAACAACAAAGGAGGAATCAAGAGGCATGGGTTACTATCATCATCCTTGGAGAGAGTGCCCACATTAATGAAATAATATGAAAATGCATAAAATAAATAATTTTCATTTAACATTCATGAGGATCAAATAAGAGGGAAAGCTTAACGTATTTTGTTATTAAAATGTCAGTTTCTTGAAGATTATCAATGACTTTGGATCCACTTTCACTTAAGGATAATTATTTGAAATATGTAAATAGGCTTTCTGAGTTTTAATAAGTAAATATATTTACACACATATTGTAGCATATAGATGTTTGATAAATTTATTATCATTACTTATATAAATGCTTATTGTCTCCCTTAATAGAATGAAGCTTTTTGAAGGCAAGTGTGGTTTCATTTTTATTCTTTTATCCCAAACACTTAACATGGTATTTAAAATATAGTAAGATCTTACTCAATGGTTGTTGATTGGTTGAGAGAAATCAACCATTCCTTATTGATTACAGTCTTTTCTGTTCTTTTAATCTATCCATTCTTGTCCCAATTAACATTTTGTTTGAGGCGTCTAATACCTGAAAAAACTAACTTGTAATAGACTACATTCATTGAATAATATTGTGACTTTTCCCGTAGCACTGAGAAAGTTAAACAACTGATCACAGTCGGAACCATTTTGTGGCATGATACTGTTTGTCAGCAGGATTTGCAGGAAGTTATAAAATGCTTCTTCAGCATAACTTTTAGCAAATCAGGTTTCATTATGTTTCTTATGATAAATGTGTCCAAGAAAATTATTTCATTTAATAAAGGCACAGATTCAATTTCTGAGGTGAGCTTAGGTGGCAGATGAATCCATAAGAATGCAGAGATGCCACATAATTTCTTTTTCCCCATGGAAACAGCAGGTCGAAATGATAACATGATAGCACGATAACATTTTAATGTAATTTTATTTTTAATCATATTAATGAGTGATTATTTAATGATCAAAGTGACTCCAAGTTGAGTAACTCCCTCACATAGAAAGATTTTCTAATGTCTTAATAGAGTATTGCCTAATAAATACGATGTAAATTAAAGAATCAGATTTATATGTTTTTAATCAAATTATCCTGAAAAATATTATTGCAACACTTTATAGCTTCCATCATCTTCTAAATTTATACAACACATATAAAATACACCTCTCAAATCAGAATTCATGCAGGATTGTTTAGCAAGCTTGGAAATTGGATTTTAGAGTGTAAAATCAAGAAGAAATTTTGGAGAAATTTTGTCTAATCATTTTATTTTGCAGCTGATGAAATTGAGGTTTCAACTAGTAAAAATGATTTTCTGAAAGTCTTAGCAAATTACCATTATGTGCCAAGCAGAGATGGCATATGATTTTGTCTTTGTATCCTGAAAGGAAAGCAGAGTCCCTGGCAAACGGTAGGAATTTATTTGCTTGGTAAATTAGAAAGTTGCTTTGTTTCCACACTCGTGATTCATTGGAGGAGATTTCATCATTGTTGTAACTATTTTTTTTTCAATTGGATTTGGGAACAAGAGAGGTCAGCAAAAAGTTAATCAGCCCTAAAATGACCTTTATTAAAAGAGAAGCTATTCACCCCCAGGATTCCATTGTTAAAGCTAGTCTCCTTAATTATAAACAAAAAAACAGGCAAAAACATAATTAGAGAGAAGTCACTCATTGATTTAAACTCTTTTGTTAACTATATATACCTTTCTTGTTGACCTTTTATTTGCTCACTTGTCTCTGGGAAAGTAAAAGAGGTACCAACATACAAACTTTGGTGACCAAAGTAATGCCACTAATCGCACTAGGGACTGCTTTATGAGGTAATAATCTACTTCCACTGTAGGAATAAAGTGCTGGGCCTTCAGCCTCATAGTTTATCCACACAGGAACTGGATTATTGCCTCATAAAATAGTGCAATGGTACTATTATCACTTAATTAGAAAACAGGACATTTACTGCTCATTTTTAGAGCTATTTTATTGAACTGCTCCTAGCTCTACCTCTCTCTGTATCAAAAATGGTATCTGTTTGGCTCAATCAGCATTCATGGAGTGTGTCACATTTATATATACATATATATATGTATATATATATATATATATATATATATATATATATGATCTTGCAAAGGTACTCTGATTTTCAATACATGACAGTAAGAAGTGACTTCACTAATTAACTGTGATATTTAACAGCAGTTACCAGAGGTCATTCTTTCATATTTACAAAAAAATACCCAGATACATTTTTTTAGGACTTTAATATATTTTCTAAGGAATGTTCAAAATACTTCATGATTCAAAATAAGATAAGAGAAGACTAGGGTACTTATTGATATTATTTCAACATGTGATGGACTTGTGGTCAATTTGTTTCAAATTCAGGATCATCATTTGTAAATTGGTAGTAATAATGGTTCCTAACAAGGATAATGAGGAAGAAATGAGATAGCATATATAAACCCCTATGTAAATATTATAATGATATATAAATGTTAGTAACTTTATTATCATCATTATCAAGATCAGAACTCCTGTGGAAAAAAAACCTTCTGATATCATGCACATTGCAAATATGTCTAATCCACATAATATTAGAGAAATTACATTGTTCACAGTTAGGACATATTATTAATATGATTTGATATTGGTTTTTCTGAATTTCTAAGGATAGGTCACTGATTACTGAACCTCATTGATATGATCATCATCATTTATGGAGTCAATTGTACTTTTTGTACTGTTGTTGTACCACAGTTCCCTTTAATTGTCCTGCCTCAGTTTCCCTAATGGCCCTGCCTCCATTTCCCTAATTTGTTGTGTCTCAGTTCGTTGAATTGTTCTGCCTCAATCCCCCTGGTTGCAACCTCCCCCCAGATCATTAGGATTGATATAACTTAGGGTGGGTTACTCTAAGGATATTAATTGTAAACATTTAATCCAGATAAGAAGAAAGACCTTCTATCTTAAACATCATGATTCCAGACCTTCTCAACTTATCAGAATGACTGGTGCCTCCTCTGATTCTGTCATTGTTCTTTTTAATCACTAAAATCCTATAAAGAATCTCTGGAAGACCACATTCGATGCTTAATTCTTTGAGATGAAAGTCTGATTCATCCCTGGGATCAAAAATGGATACTTTTGGGCCCAGAAAATCTCTCTCTCTCAACAATCCAAATAAAATATTAAAAACACTCTAATCTCTATCTCATCTCTGGCATTACACTGTAAGGTATCATAAAGGCTCTAGTCCAACCTCTTTCTTTTGCAGATGAGAAAAAGGTAGAGCAGAATTAAAGTAAGATGGCCAGTGTTATGCAGGTCATACATAAAAAAGTAACCCCAAATCTTATCCAAAATACTGTATTCTTTGAGTATACCACATGATGATTATCATTATTACTCACTATAAATGAATTTGCGTGTAGATTCACAAAACTTTGGAGCCTTCTAATGTACTTGCCAACATGTTACCAATCTATTCTTTTCTAACTTTATAGCACCACCTCTAGCATTCTCATTCTACCTACACAGATTCAGACCACTCATCTTGTTAACTGAAAGAAAAAAATTAATATACATACATTTTATATCTATAAAATAATGCATTTAATTCTTCCACACAACTATTAAGTACATTGTTGATGAAACTGTGAATGGCTCCAACCATTCTGGAGAGCAGTTTGGAACTATGCTCAAAAAATTATCAAACTGTTCATACCGGTAAAGTCCAAGCTAGCTCCCTGGAGGCCTCAGGAATAGGTAGAGTCAGGATAAGTAAAAGTCCTTTGTCTTTAAGGGGAGAAGTGAAAGGAGACAGACAAATTGCCACAAGCTCACCACCAAATTTTCTCCTCCTCATCCTGCCAAAAAGTGAGTGTGGTTGTTTCATCCCATCCACTAATCCTTGCCTACGATTATCTGTATACACCAAACATCCAGCCAGTAATAGTGAACAGTGAGAAGGACCATTTTTCCAAACATATACTAATAGCGTCATTGTCAAATAGGTAATTACCCTTAAGTGCTCAGTTGTCTGATTCAAGCACACTTTTAAAGAGTTTCAGCCCTTAACATTTCCCACTTTCTTTTGTTTCAGAACACAGATGGTCACACCATCCCTGACTTTTCAGGGAGGTGAGAACCCCAAAAACAAGGTGATCAAGCCATCCCTGACTTCTCATAAAAGGAGGTAAAAACACCAAAAAGGAGGAGATCATGTCCCCAACACACACACACACTTCTCAGGAAGGGAGGTGAAAGCACTAAAAAGGAGATGATCACGCCCTCCTTGATTTCTCAGAAAATGAGATGAAAAACACCAAAGGGAAGTGGGGGATCAAGCCAGATATTATTAGCAGGTTTTTGGGCTGAAGAGTCTTACTAGAAGCAGGTATGCACAAACCCATAAGCATGGGAGAAATTACACAAGCATAGAACAATAAAGCACAGATTAGCAGTGATGACCAGTTCTGATGGACCTGGCTCCTCAGCAACGAGATCAACCAAATCATTTCCAATGGAGCAGTAATGAACTGAACCAGCTATGCCCAGAGAAAGAACTCTGGGAGATGACTAAAAACCATTACATTGAATTCCCAATCCCTATATTTATGCCCACCTACATTTTTTGATTTCCTTCACAAGCTAATTGTACAATATTTCAGAGTCTGATTCTTTTTGTACAGAAAATAACGTTTTGGTCATGTATACTTATTGTGTATCTAATTTATATTTTAATATATTTAACATCTACTGGTCATCCTGCCATCTGGGGGAGGGGGTGGGGGTAAGAGGTGAAAAATTGGAACAAGAGGTTTGACAATTGTTAATGCTGTAAAGTTACCCATGCAGATAACTTGTAAATATAAGGCTATTAAATAAAAAAATAAATAAAAGAAAGAAAAAATCCATTGAACACTTTCTGAAAAAGACCCTAAAATAAATTCTCCAAGGAATATTGTGGCCAAACTTCAGAATTTTCAGACTAAAAAAAAATTTTTATAAGCAGTCAGGAAAAACAGTTCAAATACCAAGATACCACAATAAGGATCACTCAAGATCTGGCTGCTTCAACATTAAAGGATCGAAGTGCCTGGAATCTGATATTCTGAAAGGCAAAAGAACTTGGAATGCAGCCAAGAATAAACTACCCAGCTAAACTGAGCATTTTTTTTTTCATGGAAGAAGATGGACATTTAATGAAAAGAAGAATTACATTTATTTCTAAGGAAAAAGCCAGACTACAAAAAATTTGATCTCCAACAAGAGGACTCAAGAGAAGTAGAAAAAAGGTAAAAGGAACTCTTGAGAACTGTATTTCTGTTGTGGATATACATAAAAACCACATGTATAATTTGATTTTACTGATATAACATAAAAAAGGGAAGTAGAAATGGAAAGGGGATAGTGTCAGAAAAAAGGAAAAGGGGAAATAGAAAGTGGGAAACTGCATGCGACGATGAGGCAGAGGAAACCTATCATATCTGAGTGGACTTAGAGAGGGGGAGGAACACTCTGTGAATCCTACTGTCATCAGAGAGTGTCTCAAAGAGGAAATAAATGACATATTTGTTTTACAGAGAATCTTCTCTCACCTCATTAAAAAGTGGGACAGGAAAAAGGAAAAGGAAAAAGAGTAATAAGGGAAGGGTACAAGAAAGGGGAAGGGATTCAAAGGGAGGAGGAGAGGGATGCTAAAGAGGGAGAGCTGAGTGACACAAGTGGTACCAATAAGTTTAATACTAGGGAAGGGGGGAAAGAGGGCAAGAAAAAGAAAAGCATAATCTGAGGATATTACGATGGCAGGAAATGCAGAATTAGTAATTTTAACTGTAAATGTGAATGGGATGAACTCTCCCATAAAGAGGAGGTGGATAGCAGACTGGATCAAAAGTCAGAACCATACAATATGTTGTTTACAGGAAACACATTTAAAACAGGGAGATACATACAGAGTAAAGGCAAAAGGCTGGATAATAGATTCTGCTGCAACCTTTTGCCTTAACTCTATATGCATCTCTCTGCTTTAAATGTGTTTCTTATAAATGATATATTGTAGGATTCTGGCTTTTAATCCAGCTTCCTATCTGCTGGATAGGAATTTTCCATTCACATTTACAGTTAAAATAACTAATTCTGTATTTCCTACCATCTTATTTACCCCAAATTATGCTTTTCTCTTTCCTTTCCTTCTTCCCTCCTCTCCAATATTTTGCTTCTGTCAACCACTTCCCTCAAATAGTCCTCCCTTTGGAAGTCTTTCCCCCCTTCTAACACATTTGCCCTATTACCTCTGTTTTCCCTTCTATTAGCTTTGTTGTTTCTTTTTCCCTTTCCCCTCTCACTGTTCTTCTATAAGGTGCGACAAGTTTCTCTGTGAAACCATATATTTTTGATATTCTGTCTTTGAAACAAATCTTATGAGAGTAAGATTCACATGATGTTCATCTCCTTCCCTTCTTTCCCTCTATTATAATAGATCTTCTTTGCTTCTTTATGATATGTAATATCCCTCATTTTGCCTGCATTTTCCTCTTTTTAGCAGTAAATCACTTTTTCAACTGTTTCCTTTTTCATATTATCACAATAAAATCAAATTTTATACACTCTGAAATTATACCCATAACAGAATTATAGTTTTCAAGATTTCTTTCTTTTTTACCTTTTTATGCTTCTCTTGAGTTGTGTATTTGGAAATCAATTTTTGTTGTTGTTGTTGTTGTTTAGCTCTGTTCATCAGAAATAAATGAAATTCACCTGTATTGTTGAATGTCCATCTGCCCTGAATGATAATGCTGAATTTAACCAGATAGTTTATTCTTGATTATAATCCACGTTCTGTTACTTTTTGCAGTATTAGATTCCAGGTCCTTTGATCCTTTAAGGTGGAAGCTGCTAAGTACTGGGTAATCCTTATTGTACTTCCTCATTATTTAAATTGCTTCTTTCTGGATGCCTGCAATATTTTTTCCTTAGTACAATAGTTCTAAAATTTAGCTACTATATTCCTTGGAGTTTTCTTTTTGGGGTTTCTTTTATGAGGCAATCACTGTATTCCTTCAATGGCTAGTTTACTTTCTGGTTCTCAAACATCAGGGCAGTTTTCTTTGATAATGATCTAAAAGATGATGTTTAGGCTCTTTTTTTCATCATGGCTTTCATGAATTTCAACAATCCTTAGATTGTCTCATCTACATCTATTTTCTAGGTCAGTTGTTTTTCCTAGGAGGTATTTCATATTTTCTTCTATTTTTTTCTTTTTCTTTTTCTTTTTTTTTTTTTTTTGTTTTGTTTTGTTTGACTGATTCTTGAAATCTTATTGAATCATTCACTGCCACTTGCTCAGTTCTGATTTTTGGTGTATTATTTTTTTCAGTTACCTTTTTTAGCTTCTTTTGTATTTGGCCAATTGAATTGTTTTGTTCATGGCATTTATTTTCCATTTCACAAATTCTGTTTTTGAACAAATTGTTATCTTTTTCATATCTATTTTTTTAAAGAGTTATATGCTTTTTTTCAATTTCATTGAATCTTTTTTGTACGCAGTTCTATGTTTTTCCCATTTCATCAAATCTATTTTTAAGGAGCTTTCTTCAGACAATTTCTGTTTTTCCTTTTCCATACCCGCTTGCAATGATCTCATTTCCTTTCCCCATTTTCTTTTAACTCTGTTTTAAGATCCTTTCTTAAATCTTCCAAGAAAATCTACTGAAATGGGGACCAGTTTATATCTCTCTTTGGGGCTTCATCTGGAATTGATTTGCCTTTAGGAACCTCAGGATTTGAGCTCTCTTCTCTCTCTTCATAAAAGCTATTTACACTGAGATTTCTTTTTGTTTTTATTTGCTCATTTTTAAGGGTTCAGGTCTGCTCAAGGTAAAGGAGTGACAGATGCTTTAGTTTGCCCTGGGGCAGTTCTGGTGACTGACTTCCAGTACTGGGTAATCATGGCCAGGTCCCATGCTCTTCAGGAGCTCAGAGGCTTACAATCCACCTTTTGTAGCAAATCTGCTAATCCACTGGCTTATAACCAGTACAGAATTGTTTAAGAACCTTGCAGAAGATTTATTAGTGCATGGATGCTATAACACTCTTGCTCCCTGCCCCAACTCCTTGACTTAGGCGCCCTGCACAATGGTTTGGCTTTGGCAGACTGTCCCCCTGTCTCAATGAAACATACCTGTTCTGAACTTCTTCCAAATTATCTTCCTCTGGATATGTGATGTACATCAAATATTTCTGGTTTTTTTTGACTCCAGAACCATTTCAGAGGCCTAAACTGCTGTTGGTTGGAGAGAAAGTCCGGGGAGGTCACAGAAAGCTGTTATCTGCTCCCCACAATTTTGGCTCCACCCCTGCCCTTATTTTATTTTTTACTGAACTTCAAAAATTAGCTGACATTTTATTAAAGTAGTTTAGCTTTTTAGTATTCCTTAGATTATAACACTTTTTTTATAATTAATGTATACTTGTTAGGAGCCCCTCAGCTTCATAATATATCTATGAATAAAGAATTTGGAATATCTGAACAATCATGTTTAATCACTATTGCCTTCACTATAACTTAAGATAGAACTTATTCTGTTGCCTAACAAATCAATAACAACTAATGCAATAATAAGGATATGTTTCTCATTATGTCCATTGTGAAATTCTCTTTCTTCTCTTATAGTCTTCCTTGAAAATTTCTTACTTTTTAAGTTTAATAAAACGTGAGGTTATTGGTTTCCAAACTGTGAATACAATATCCATTTTCTCAGTCAAGATTTTTTTAAATCATCTTTAAAATTAAAATTAAAAAAATTCAGAATAAGTATAGAAAATTACTTGGTGGCAGAGAACTTCTCTATCTTTTGGTTATTCTCATCATTAAATATTTAGATGAATAATCTAATCAATAGAGAAAAAGCCTGAACTGGATGCACTGAAGCAACTAACAAGTCTACTAAAATCAAGGGCAAAGCTAATTCAATTTAGCACAGTCTGGAAAACAATACAACCTAATAATATATGAAGCATGGAAGAAAGGAAGCTGTATAATAACCTGCATAAGGGACAAAAAAGCAAAATTACATTGGATCAAAGATTCTAGAATTTGCCATCACTGGTATATATTCAATCTGGAGAGCCACAATACAAATATCATTTTCTTCATATACATACACACCAAGTAAAAGTAAACTGCATCTTTATTGATATAATTGGAAGAATACTAGACTAGATTGAGTTAAGAAGCCTAGATCCACTTTACAATTCTGCTACATTTTAGCCATGGATAATGAGAAAATCACAAACCCTCCAAGCCTCTGTTTTCTCAATTCTAAATCGATGGAATTGGACTAGAGATCTCTAATGTTCCCTTCCAAATATAACAACTTATGATCAAAAGATTAAAATAGATGGAGTTGCTTCAAAACTTGCTGCTGAAGACCACAGTCAACCCAGTTTATGTATCTGAGTTTCAGTTTCCTCATCTGTAAAATGGGAAAAGTTAAAAACTTCATGAACAACTTTATCAAGTTATTAAGAATATACTTTTAAACTGATAAAATGATATGAAATGCAAATTGTTATTTTATTGATATCCAGAATACTTTTAATGTAGGTATTTTAAACAAAGCCTTTATGTGGTTCCTTGACACTGTGGTAGCAAAATATGGTAACCTTGATTCTTTCTATATACAGCCTTAATCTTCTACCTATGATACATAGCCTTCTAAATCTAAACCTTTTTTCAGAGTTTTTAACTTGGCTATCACATAAATTGTCAGCTGTTATTATTAGTCATTTTTGGTTGTTTTAAAACAAGATATTGAATGGATATTTTAATGACTCTGAAATAAGTAGATTTCAGGCTTTCCTTTCTTGTAATAAAGATGGGAGAATTAGAATATTCACAGCATAGACCTATTTTTACTAAACACAGATATATGAAGAAGGCAAACTTCAATTTAAAATGCCTACAGGTTTTTCTCTCCTTGGACACTACTATAATTAACTACACAATTCTTCAATATCACCTAAATTACAGTTATTCGCTCTAAACCATCTCTTTAGAAAACACTGTGATTTTTAATCAATCTGAAAGAAAATGTTATTACTCTACTGCTATCTGTAAAAGAATGTTGGACTTCATTGCTACATAAGACTTAGAACTATTTAATAAATTAAAATTAAAGTTATGGAATTGTATAAATGATCTGGGGATTTCTAATAATCTGTCAAAATTCCCAAACTAATTGAATTTAGAAACCAAGGTGGGATTCTGACATTTTGCCATAGGTTGAATATATGCTGTATATAATTGGGGGGGAGGAGTTGTTGTAGAAAAAAGTCTTCTTCATATTGACTCTCATTTCTATTCTACATGGGTGAATACTCAAAAGAGTGACACTATTGGCTTTTTCTCTTTTAGCCTACAGATAATAGAGGTCTCCTTTTTCTTTATATCTTCCAGTGAAATGGCTTCAGCTATAGGCTATTATCCTGTTCCTCTCTTTTCTTTCCTTGTCTAGATTATTACTACTGAAACCACCATCTCCAAGGTCACTAGTAATTCATTGTGAAGATCTAATAACATTATGTTGCAAAGTATTTATCATACTGTTTGGCATACAATAGGTATTTTATAAATACTAACTATAATCATCATAAAGAGGAAAAAAAAGGAAAGTTTTGAAGTTTTCCCACTGTCCCATTTTCTGGAACAAATAATCAACTTTGTGTACTATTAATAGTTGCTACATATTTTCCATGATACTTTTATGTCATTTGCTTAGAGCAATGTAGGCTGCCAGTTGTGTTAGAGAAAACATGTTGCAGCCAAGGGTTTGCAATATAGACTTATACTTTAAGAAAATTCTGGGTATATAGGATATATAGGGCTTAGTAGCTTAGGCTAAAATGATTCCAAGAATAGTCTTTCAAATGTGATTTAAGATTTTCAGGCTAATATTGACACAGATGTTGCTTTTTTCTTGTCAACCATACAAATCCATAATGCCCACATTGAAAGGATAACATATCTTTTGAAGGGTTTTTAGTTAATTAATACTCTTTTAAATATTAATGAACTAGAGTCCCTCTGTGCACAAACTGGTCAAAATTCATTCTAAACCCTAAAATTATGACATTTTTCATTAGCAAACAGAGTTTCCTGTGCCTCTAGTTACAATTAATTATACAAGACTAACCCACAGGATATAGAGCTCAATCCTCTTCTTAATAATGTATAGAATAGTTGACTTGACAATGCATGCTAATATCTCAAAAAATGTGCATACTAAAACTTCTTTATATCATACCTAACTCTTGCCTCCTGTAAGCTAAATAGTATTTTTATATTTATTAACTTTTTTGAAATAGGATAATATATGTTCAAGTGAGGTTCAAAACAGTCCAAATAATTACTATCATCAACTCCAGGGATGCTGTACTGCCCTACTTAGTCTCTTGCTATTCATGTCTTGCCAAACCCAAACCTAAATTATCCCCATGATCTACTTTTTTTCCCTTTTCTACAATTTCCGGGTATTGAACAGTGGAAGATGTCATTTTATCCTGCTGACTGGGACCACTCTAAATTGGTGTTATTTACTATCAATTGAGTCCCTGTCATTGAATGACAATTCTTTTATTTTTCCCCAATAAACGTTCATTCTATTTAATAGCTAGTCAAATATTTGTTCTTTCCTCTAACTCAACTTTCTCTCTCTCAACTAATGACCCCATTTCATAATGTACTTTTTAAGAAATCAAAAACATGTCTCTAAAACTTCATTTTCTCCAATTAATCCTTCTCATCAAGGCCACCTTTTATTCTTTTTTAAATCCATCATCTTATATCTTGTAAATATTCACACACACACACACACACACACACACACACACAAACATACATGCATGCATGTCTCCCTGCCTCTCTTCTTCTCTCCCCATCTCTTC
The DNA here is from genome assembly GCF_902635505.1 of Sarcophilus harrisii. Taxonomy (NCBI): domain Eukaryota; kingdom Metazoa; phylum Chordata; class Mammalia; order Dasyuromorphia; family Dasyuridae; genus Sarcophilus; species Sarcophilus harrisii. The sequence goes on from NC_045427.1 coordinate 176,016,555, forward strand.
TTCTTCTCTCTGTCTGGCTCTTTCTCTTTTTCTCTCTCTCACACACACACTCAAACACACACACACACAAGCACACACTTGGAATTTGTTGCTGAGCACTACTCCAACTGAATATGGATGTTTTCCAAAATATAACATATAGGCATAGGAGTAAAGAAATCATATTTTTTCCAAAACTATATATATAAACAAAAAAGAAAAAAGCCCCTGAACTCAAGTACACAGTCCAATAGGAGAGATAACATATAGTCAACTAGGTAAAAACAAAATATAAATAGGTTAAAATGGAGGTAATCAATGGAGGGAAAGCACTAGTCTTTTCCCCACTTAGTATTTATTTTTCCAATTACACATAAATATGGTTTTCAACATAGACTTTTTATTATAGCTTTTTATTTACAAGATATATGCATGGGTAATAATTTTTCAGCATTGACCTTTGCAAAACCTTGTGCAAAACAATATATTTTTTAAATAACTTCAAACATCTCATGGCTAAAACCTCTGGTTTGACGGATTTATTATGTAATTGAGAGCTCCTTGCATCATTTGTGTATCTTAAATTATTTTGAGATAATCTGCAATTTTCTATAGGAACATAGACATATATACATATATATGTATATATGTGTGTATATTTTATACATAACTATTTGAATAAATAGTTTCCCTGATGCCCTTAGACCATAATAATGAAATCTAAGATAGAATTACTTTCAGTGATTGAATAAAGATACAAACAATGAAAGCTGAAGAGACTGGTCAGACATCAAGCATGTTCAAAGAGATAAATACATATATATTCAAGTTTCTAAGTATGAGAATAAACTGTCATCTAGATATTATTCTCCTTGAGAAAGGATAGACATTATTTTGAAACAGGGATTTTCTGACAAATGTTTACAAGTCCTCTAAGAAAAAAATGTACATCAGACACATAATTTTTTAGTTTAATCTGCAGTCTTAGAATTTTATTCGTCATTGGAAATATAGACAATCAACAAAACAATAAATCAAGTCCTGATCTGTAGTTTGCTATTTCTAAAGGTATATAAATGATCACATTGAATATTTAACCATTGTTCCCAGTTAGTTCTAGCACACCTTTGCCTAGAGAACATAATATTTGGGCAATAATATTGTGGATAGAATTTAAATAGAGGAAATAAATTTAAAGTAGAATCCTGTCCCCAAAATCCAATTTTTTCAAAATAATATATATATAAAATTTTTTATTATATAAAATTTACTTACAAAATATATGCATGGATAATTTTTCATCATTGACCCTAGCAAAACTTCTGTTCCAACTTTTCCCCTCCTTCCCAGAACCCATCCCCAGATGGCAGGTAGACCAATACATGTTAAATATGTTAAAGTATAGGTTAACACAATATATGTATACATATCCATACAGTTATTTTGCTGCACAAGAAAATCTAGACAGTAATAAGATAAAAATAACCTGAGAAGGAATCCAAAAATGCAAGACTTTTTTTTTTAATTCTTCCTTCTTTATTTTTTAATAGCTTTTTATTTACAAGTTATATGCATGAGAAATTTTACAGCATTGACAATTGCCAAATATTTTGTTCCAATTTTTCTCCTCCTTCTCCCCACCCCGTCCCCTAGATGGCAAGATGACCAGTAGATGTTAAATATATTAAAGTATAAATTAAATCCAAAATAAGTATACATGACCAAACCGTTATTTTGCTGTACAAAAAGAATCGCACTTTGAAATATTGTACAGTTAACCTGTGAAGGAAATCCAAAATGCAGGCAGGCAAAAATAGAGGGATTGGGAATTCAATGTAATGGTTCTTAGTCATCTCCCAGAATTCTTTTCCTGGGTGTAGCTGGTTCAGTTCATTATTACTCCATTGGAACTGATTTGCTTCATCTCATTGTGGAAGATGGCCAGGTCCATCAAAATTGATCATCATATAGTATTGGGTGTTGAAGTATATAATGATCTCCTAGTCCTGCTCATTTCACACAGCATCAGTTCGTGCAAGTCTTTCCAGGACTTTCTGAAATCCAGGACATTCTAGCCAGTCTGACAGGTGTGCAGTGGTATCTCAGAGTTGTCTTAATTTGCATTTCTCTGATTAATAATGACTTGGAGCATCTTCTCATATGGCTAGAAATAGTTTCAATTTCTTTGTCTGAGAACTGTCTGTTCATCTCCTTTGACCATTTATCAATTGGAAAATGGCTTGATTTCTTATAAACTAGAGTCAATTCTCTATATATTTTGGAAATAAGGGCTTTACCAGAAACTTTGACTGTAAAAATGTTTTCCCAGTTCATTGCTTCCCTTCTAATATTGTCTGCATTAGCTTTGTTTGTACAAAAATGTATTTGTATGCACAGTTTGATAACTTTTTGAGCATAATTTCAAATTACTCTCCAAAATGGCTGGATGTATTCACAATTCCATCAACAAAGTATCAGACTCCCTGTTTTCCCACATCCTCTCCAACATTCTGCATTTTTTTCCCTGTCATTTTAGCCAGTCTAATAGGTGTGTAGTGGTATTTCAGAGTTGTCTTAATTTGCATTTCTCTGATTAATAATGACTTGGAGCATCTTCTCATATGGCTAGAAATAATTTCAATTTCCTTGTCTGAGAATTTTCTGTTCATATCCTTTGACCATTTTCTGTTGGCGGTTTCTTACTGAACAATAATATTCCATAATATCCATATATCACAATTTATTCAGTCGTTCTCCAATTGATAGGCATCTAGTCAGTTTCCAGTTTCTGGCCACTACAAAGAGGGCTCCCACAAATATTCTTGCAATACAGGTCCCTTTCACTTCTTTAAGATCTCTATGGGATATAAGCCCCATAGTAACATTTCTGAGTGAAAGGGTATGCACAGTTTGATAACTTTTTGAGCATAATTCCAAATTACTCTCCAAAACGGCTGGATGTATTCACAATTCCACCAACAATGTATCCGTTTTCCCTGTTTTCCCACATCCCCTCCAATATTCTGCATTATTTTTCCCTGTCATTCTAGCCAGTCTGACAGGTGTGTAGTGGTATCTCAGAGTTGTTTTAATTTGCATTTCTCTGATTAATAATGACTTGGAGTATCTTCTCATATAGCTAGAAATAGTTTCAATTTCTTTGTCTGAGAACTGTCTGTTCATATCCTTTGACCATTTATCAATTGGAAAATGGCTTGATTTCTTATAAATTAGAGTCAATTCTCTATATATTTTGGAAATGAGGCCTTTACCAGAATCTTTGACTGTAAAAATGTTTCCCCAGTTTATTGCTTCCCTTCTAATCTTGTCTGCATTAGTTTTGTTTGTACAAAAACTTTTCAATTTAATATAAACAAAATTTCCTAGTGTGTGATTAATAATGATCTCTAGTTCTTCTTTGGTTATAAATTCCTTCCTCTTCCACAGGTCTGAGAAGTAAACTATCCTGTTCCTCTAATTTATTTATAATCTCATTCTTTATGCCTATGCCATGTACCCATTTTGACCTTATCTTGGTGTATGGTGTTAAGTTTGAGTCAATGCCTAGTTTCTGACATACTAGTTTCCAGTTTTCCCAGCAATTTTTGTCAAATAGTGAGTTCTTATCCCAAAAGCTGGGGTCTTTCGGTTTGTCAAACACTACGCTATTTAGGTTATTGAGTGTTTTGTCCTTTGAACCTAATCTATTCCACTGATCAACTAATCTGTTTCTTAGCCAATACCAAATAGCTTTGGTAACTGCTGCTTTATAATATCATTTTAGATATAGTACAGCTAGGCCACCTTCATTTGTTTCTTTTTTTTTAATTCCCTTGAAATTCTTGACCTTTTGTTTTTCCATATGAACTTTGTTGTTATTTTTTCTCGGTCATTAAAATAGTTTTTTGGGAATCTGATTGTTATAATGCTAAACAGATTAGTTTAGGTAGTATTATCATCTTTATTATATTTGCCCGCCCTATCCAAGAGCATTTAATATTTTTTTCCAATTGGTTAGATCAGACTTAATTTGTGTGGAAAATGTTTATTGTTTTGCTCATAAAAGTTCTGATTTTCCCTTGGCAGATAGTTTCCTAAGTATTTTATACTATCAGTAGGTACTTTAAATGGAATTTCTCTTTGTAACTCTGACTGTTGGATTTTGTTAGTGATATATAAGAATGCTGATAACTTATGGGGGTTTATTTTGTAACCTGCAACTTTGCTAAGGGTGTTGAGTATTTCTAATAATTTTTTAGTAGAATCTCTGGGGTTCTCTAAATATACCATCATATCATCAGCAAAGAGTGATAATTTGGTTTCCTCATTGCTACCACAATTCCTTTACTTTCTTTCTCAACTCTTATTGCCAAAACTAGCGTTTCTAATACAATATTGAATAGTAATGGTGATAATGGGTGACCTTGTTTCACTCCTCATCTTATTGGGAATGTTTGCAGTTTGTCCCCATTACATATGATGCTTACTGATTGTTTTAAATAGATGCTACTGATTATTTTAAGGAAAAGTCCATTTATTCCTATACTCTCAAGTGTTTTTAACAGGAATGGATGTTGGATATTATAAAATGCTTTTTCTGCATCTATTGAGATGATCATATGGTTTTTGTTAATTTGGTTATTAATATGGCCAATTATACTGATAGTTTTCCTAACATTAAACCAGCCCTGCATTCCTGGTATAAATTCTACTTGATCATGGTGTATTACCCTGGCCATCATTTTCTGTAATCTTTTTTGCTAATATCTTATTTAAGATTTTAGTATCAATATTCATTAGGGAGACTAGACTATAATTTTCTTTCTCTGTTTTCAAACTACCTGGTTTAGGTATCAGCACCATGTCTGTGTCATAAAAGGAATTTGGTAGGACTCCTTCATTCCCTATTTTATCAAATAATTTATATAGCATTGGGACCAATTGTTCTTTAAATGTTTGGTAGAATTCACATGTAAATCCATCTAGTCCTGGGGATTTTTTCTTAGGGAGTTGATTAATAGCCTGTTCTATTTCTTTTTCTGAAATGGGACTATTCAAGCAATTTACTTCCTCCTCTGTTAGTCTGGGAAATCTATATTTTTGGAGGTAGTCATCCATTTCACTTAGGTTATCAAATTTATTAGCATACAGTTGGGCAAAGTAACTTCTTATTATTTCTCTAATTTCCTCTATTGGTGGAAAGTTCTCCTTTTTCATTTTTAAGACTACTAATTTGGTTTTCCTCCCTCCTTTTTCTAATCAGATTTACCAAAGTCTTATCTATTTTTTTTTTCATAAACCCAACTCTTAGTTTTATTTATTAGTTCAATAGTTTTTTTTTTTTTACTTTCAATGTTATTGATTTCCTTTTTTAATTTTAGAATATCAAATTTAGTGTTTGATTGGGGGATTTCAATTTTTCTTTTTCTAGCTTTTTTAGCTGCAATGACAATTCATTGATCTTCTCTTTCTCTATTTTATTCAAGTAAGGCTCTAAGGATATAGAATTTCCTCATATTACCACTTTGGCTGTATCCCAGAAATTTTGGTATGATGTCTCATCATTGTCATTATCTTGGGTGAAATTATTGTGTCTATAATTTCTTGTTTTACCCAATCATTCCTTAAGATGCAATTTTTTAGTTTCCAATTACTTTTTGGTCTATCTACTCCTAACTTTTTGTTGAATGTAGTTTTTATTGCATCGTGGTCTGAAAAGAAAACATTTACTACTTCTGCCTTCCTGCATTTAATTTTGAGGTCTTTATGTCCTAATGTATGGTCAATTTTTGTATAGTTTCCATGAACTCCTGAGAAGAAAGTATATTCCTTTATATCTCCATTCAGTTTTCTACAAATATCTATCATACCTAATTTTTCTAATATTATATTTACCTCTTTAATTTCTTTCTTATTTGTTTTGTGGTTTGATTTGACTAATTCTGAGAGTGCAAGATTGAGATCTCCCACTATTACAGTTTTGTTGTCTAATTCTTCTTGCAACTCCCTTAACTTCTCCTTTAGGAAGTTGGATGCTATACCACTTGGTGCATATATGTTTAATATTGATATTACTTTATTGTCTATGCTACCCTTTAGGAAGATATAGTTTCCTTCCTTATCTCTTTTAATTAGATCAATTTTTGCTTTTGCTTGATCTGAGATAATGATGGCTACCCCTGCTTTTTTTACTTCACCTGAAGCATAATAGATTCTGCTCCAGCCTTTTACCTTTACTCTATATGTATCTCCCTGGTTTAAATATGTTTCCTGTAAACAACATATTGTAGGGTTCTGACTTTTCATCCTGTCTGCTATCTGCCTCCACTTTATGGGCGATTTCATCCCATTCACAATTACAGTTAAAATGACTAATTCTGTATTTTCTGCCATCTTATTATCCCCAGATTATGCTTTTCTTTTACTTGCCCCCCCAAACCTCTTTCCCAGTTTTAAATTTATATGCCACACTTGTTTCACACTATTCACACTCTTTAGGATCCTTCCTTCCCTGCTTTGAATCTCTTACCCCTTCTTGTACCCTTCCCTTATTATGCTTTTCTTTTTCCTTTTTCCTCCTCCCCATTTTTAATAAGATGAGAGAAGATTTTTTTAAACAAGTATGTCAATTATTTTCTCTTTGAGCCAACTCTGATGAGAGAAGGATTCATACAATGTTCCTCCCCCTCTCTACATTCTCTCAGATATCATAAGGTTCCTTTGCCTCTTTGTGGGATGTATCTTCCCTCTTTTTGTCCCTCCTTTTCCCTGTTTCTGACATTATCCCTTTTCCATTTCTATTTCCCTTTTTTATGTTATATCAGTAAAATCAAATTATATGTGTAGTCTTTTTTGTATATCCACAACAGAAATACAATTCTCAAAAATTCCTTTTACCTTTTCTGCTTCTCTTGAGTTCTATGGTTGGAGATCAATTTTTTTGTTTAGTTCTGGTTTTTTTCTTAAAAACAAATGGAATTCATCTGTTTCATTAAATGTCTATCTTCTTCCCTGGAAGAAAGTGATCAGCTTGGCTGGGTTGTTCATTCTTGACTGCATTCCAAGTTCTTTTGCATTTCGGAATATCAGAGTCCAGGTCCTTTGATCTTTTAATGTGGAGGCAGCCAGATCTTGGGTGATCCTTATTGTGGCACTTCAGTATTTGAATTTTTTTTTTCTGGATGCTTGTAATATTTTTTCCTTAATCTGATGGTTCTGAAATTTGGCCACAATATTCCTTGGTGTTTTTCTTTTAGGGTATTTTTCAGAAGGTATTTTCCAATGGCTATTTTACCTTCTGGTTTTATTACCTCTGGGCAGTTCTCTTTGATGATTTCCTATAAAATAGTACCTAGGCTCTTTTTTTCATCATAGTTTTCAGAAAGTCCAATAATCCTCAGATTATGTCTCCTAGATCTATTTTCCAGTTCTGTTGTTTTTCCAAGTAGATATTTCATGGTTTTTTCCAATTTATCATTTTTTTTGGTTTTGCTTGACTGCTTCTTGCTGTCTCAATGAATCATAAGTTTCTATTTGTTCAGTTCTGATTTTTAATGAATTATTTTCTTCATTGGCTTTTTTTACTTCTTTTTGTATACATCGAATTGAGTTTTTAAATGAGTTGTTTTGCTGTATGGAATTTTTTCCCTTTCCAGCATTTTTTTTAGTGAGTTATTTTCTATTTTCCAATTCAGAGATCCTACTTTCTTGCATATTCTTTGTCTTTTCCAATTCACACATCTTACTTTCTTGAGATTTTTTTTTTTTTTACTTTTTCCAATTCACAAATTGTTTCCCTGCATTTACTGGGAAGGTTTTACCTTTTACAATTCAGCTTGCAAAGATTCTCTTTTCTTTCCCCATTTTTTTCTAACTCTCTTTTGAGACTTTTAATGGTCTCTTCTAGGAGAGTGTTATGTAAAGGGGGCCAGGTAACATTCCCCTTTGGGGGTGTTGTCTGGAGACTGTTTGCTATTAGTCTCCTCAGGCTTGTAAACCAGCTCTTTTTCTGTATAGAAGCTATCGATCATCCTTTTGATTTTTTTACTCATTTTTAAAAGCCTTTAGGGTCTGCCTTCAGGGCAAAGGGGTTACCAGCTTCCTCTGCAAAGGAGGGAAAGATGTAAACAGGCTTCAGGCAGCGAGGTGTGGGAGTGCTCTGGGTAAAAGTACCTCCCCCCACCCAACTGGAAGTGATTCAGCACAGCCAAGCTAAGGAAGTGCCCAGTGGAGAACCCTGCTGTGTGTTTTAGCGACAGCCCTAAGGCTAGAGACTAAGCAGTGAAAGTGCACTACCTGAAGCCAGCACCCCCTTTGGAGCTGTGGGTATTAGTGGCTGACCAGCAAATAGCCCATTCAGACCAGAAGTGTCTCTTCCCAGAATCAAATCGCACTGGGAAAGTTCTATTGCCCCAGGCCAAGCCCCCCACAGTGCAGATTAGAGGCTGCCCCGGGGTGTGCTCCCCTTCTGTGCAGGTTCACAACTGCCCCAAGGAAAAGCCCTGTACTGCAGGTTAGGGCTGCATGGTTGTGCTGTGATCTGTGCTGTCACTTCCGGTTTTTGGTGTGTATAGCCAAATACTGTTAGGCTGTGGTGTTTTTTAGAGTGGCTTCTCTGCTGCTCTGTTTTGCAGAGCAATCAGTCTATACCAGTGTAATTTTCGAACCACAGAGACTACTCCCACCCGGTCTGCACAATATGTTAACTCTTAGTTCCCTCTCTGCTTGCGCTGATCTTCTCCCCGGCCCCTCAGGACAAACCTTTTCTGATGAAATTCCAGATTATCTTTGGCTGGTGAGTTGTTGTACTTCTAGTCTTTGTGCCTTCTCTGCCATCTTGGCCTCGCCCCCCAAACAATATATTTTTAAATAACTTCAAATTTCTCAAGCCTAGAAACTCTGTTTTAATGAATTTGTCATGTAATTTAGAGCTCTTTCAATCATCTTAAAATCTTAAAATCTGCCTTTTGATATTATCTCAAATTTTCTCCATCTATATGTAAGCACAGTAATGTTGGCAGCCGATATGGCAATGGTAGTGAGCAAAAAAATGCAGCCTTCTCCTTCTGTAGACCAGCTGTGTCATAAAGTATTATAAAAGGAATAAGTCAGACTGAAGAAACTGATGAGAAATACAAATTATTCTGGGAAGAACCAATATAAAAGTTTATTAATAAAAGCTTGAGAATTTCTGAGTGTACAACGAAACAGAATGGTGGAGGGCCAGAATATAGAAAATTAAGTTTATTGAGGACTTAAGGAGATGTCTGATCATATATTTAATTAGTATATTAATCTATGAAATTCTTTCATACCTGGGTTGGATTAGATGACTACTAAAGGTTTGTTTTTTTTTCTGTAATTCTCAAGTTCTGTTATTCCAATGTTATAGATAATACATAGGGATTATAGTATGGGATCTCAACTAAATCACGCAGCATTTGGACATATTGTCAAAGGAGAGACTATTTCACCATGCATAATTATTCAAGTAAAATGTAATAACTTTTGTTTTATAAAAATGTAGAAATCAAGTGGTCAAGTTTTGCCTGTCTCTCCTTTAATATTCTTACCAGGATAGGCTACATAGATACATAATCAGGAAAGTCTTGTTTTGGATAATGACTCTGATGCACACTGGCTGTATAGACCCTTGCAAGACAATTCACCTTTCATTTCCCTCCCACCACTCCAATTAGAAACTAAGAGTACATGTACAAATCTGCATTGGTATAGAAAATTTTAAAAGTGGATGAAATCAAAGACTCTAGGAAAATGCCTATATATATATATATATATATATATATATATATATATATACACACACACACACAGAGACAGAGAGAGACAGAGAGAGAGCATTTCAAAAACCATTTGCATTTATTTCCTGTGTTTTTCTTTAATTAATTTACCTGTGTATATGTGAATTGACCCTTATACTCTCCCTCCACAAGTCAAGAAAAATTAAGTTTCTTGAGGTCAGTGATCATGCTATTTTGTTTTTATATTCCCTGTATCTAGCATAATGATTGGTGCATCATAAGAATTTGATAAATATTTGTTGAATAATCGAATAGTATTGACATCTAACCTTGAATTTATATGTATTCTTGCTTCCTTAGAGAAGCTTGTGATGAATTTTAGAATCATAACGTGTGATCTTATGAAAGTAATTTAATGTCTAAAAATGTGAATTTTTTTCATTTATAAAATAAGGATAATAATAATGACTGATATTTTAAATGAGCTTTAAAGTTAAAAATGAACCTTATATATACCCATTTATCTGACCTCACAATGATCATGTAAGATAGGTAATATAAGTATTATTATCTCTATTTTCCAAATGAGGAAACTGAGGTACAAATTGATCAAATGATTTACTTATGTACAAAGTTAAGGGTCAGAACCAAGAATTAAACCTATAGTTTTCACATTTCAAATATTGTTCTCTTTCAATCTCATCTCATCACAGCTTAATATCTTAGCTGTCTCATGGCATTTGTATGGCACAAAATGAGATAATATTGGTATAATGTTTGAAAACCATCAATGAGTATATGTATATGTATGTACATATATATGTAATATAATCCAAAGAACATATTAAAGTATTATTTGTATCAGTTGGAAGAAGCACTTTCCTTCTGCCATAAAATGAATCTTTGCAGATCAGGAAAGATAAGAAATTGATGAGCCATTATGTGCTAGAATAATGGACAAGGAAGTAATTCTTCAGGGAACTTTCCCATGCCCAAGCACTGAAGTTCAGTTGCTCAATGGCATTGGGTAATAACACGCCCAGTGTTTTTTTTTTTTTTTTTTTTTTTCTCATCTTCTTTATTACCAGGTCTCACAGTTGAGCATTAGTTTCCCAAATTTCCTCCCACGCTCATCCTCCTGAATGATGTTATGGATATATGCCCATAATGGATTCTAAGTTAGTTAATGTGACTTAACAGATGTCAAACTTGTTATTTTTTCATTAACAGTAGAGTTATAAGTACTGGCAATAATCAAATTAGCAAAGGCTGAGAGGGATCCAGAGATCACTGGCTTTTTTTTTTCTATTTAATCAGAAAATAGACCTTTTCTTTTTTAGTGAGGCAATGACAGATTTTCCCTCAATCAAAACTTTTATTGATAGGGATGTATTTTTTAAAGTTGAACTTTTAAATTTATTTTCTGTTTCTTCCCTGCTACTATGAGCACACACATGCACACACATGCCAAGGGAACTAAAACTAGTAACTAACATTTCAGTGATGCAAGCATCCAACATTTGAATCAAATCTCTAAAGTGTCATGATTCATTAGCAAAATTGTACCTGCTGTTTAAATCAAATGTTATAGACAAATCTTTGAAAAGAGCTACAAGTTAAGCAAAACAATTTGGCTTTTTTCTATGTATAGACATAGGAGGAGCATATTTATGAAGGGAATTGTGTTTTCTCCCCTTTGTTCTCGGAATAATATTCCTCATATTTTGTATTCTACATTTCCCTATGTGCCTTTAGAGACTGAACTGAGGGGATGGAATTTCCCCAGGGATTGTAATGAAGTGAAGTCACAGTTAACAGAAAGACATATTTAAGGTAAGAGACATCAACTGTTTTTGATCCAAGCCAAAAAAAACAAAAAACCAGCTTTATCCTCTGCAATCTTTAATTTGAGTTTAATTGGATATTTCTGACCTGGACATTATTTATATATCTAATTATCAAGTAAACAAGTCTTTATTTCTTGGGGTACTTAATGATATATTCAAAGAGCTTCCATAATCATGGAGAAATAATCAATAGATATGTGGAATTGATTCCATAAAACTGAAGAGTAACTTGCATAAACATTGATTTCTAAAATTTAAAAAATATTTTTAAAACTTTTTGTAGCATTTTTCTCTCCTGAATTATATTCAGATAAAATGATTGATAATTTAAGAATTACAGGAATATCTGAAAGTCAGGTTCAAAGACTTGACCAATTTTCCTTTATTTCCTGGCTTCATATTTCAAGAAATAAAGGAAAATTGGGCAGTTAGCTTAGACAAACTAGAAAGCAAAAGAACAAACTAGACAGTAAAGGGTTCACTGATCACATCCTGAAATAAAATGCCAAAAAAATAATACTTAGGAGAAATTTTATTTCTCAGTAATTTCTTGAAAGATGATTTCCAGACTCTTTTATTTTTATCATGATTTTCAGGTATCTAAATATCTCTCCTGGATCTACGTCCCAGTTCAGTCATTTTTCCAGTGGAATATTTCACTATTTTCCATTTTTTTTCATTTTCTGGTTTTTATTTTATTACATCTTTATTTTTCATAATGACTTATTAACTGACATTTACTCAATTCTTTTTTTTAAGGAATTATTTTTCTCAGTGAGTTTTCTCCACATCCTTTTCTAATTGTCCAATTCTGCTTTTTTAAGGCATTCTTCTCATTAGCTTTTGAAAAATTCATTCCGCTAATCAGTTTCATTAGTGCAAAAGAAAAAGAAAGAAAGAAAGAAAACAAAAACAATAACAGATCAACAAATTGGGCTTGCAACTAAAAATTTTTAATTCCCAATAAAAAAATAGAAATCAAAGGAAATATTCATAAAGTTGAAAGGTAAAATTGAACTAATAAATAAAACTAGGAGCTGATTTTATGAAAAAAGCAGTAAAATAGATGACCATTGATGCATTTAATGTAAAAATAAGAAAGCAAAAACTAAATCATCAGCATAAAAATAAAATAACTGAATTTACCACAAAATCAAGAAGAAAATAAAACAATTATTAGGACTTATTTTGCTCAGTTATATGCCAATAATATTTACAATCTAAATTAAATGGATGAACATTTCCAAAAAATATAAATTTTCCAGATTAATAGAAGAGGAAATACTTTTAATAACTTTTCTGCAGAGAAAAAAGCAAGGGAACAATAAGTGAACTGAAAGAAACATCCCCAGGAAAGATAAATGTACCAGCAAAATCTATTAAACTTTTAAATACAATTAATTCCAATAAAATATAAATGATGTTAATCAAGAATACCTTCCATATGGCTTTGTTATGTAAAACAGGGAGAATAAAAAGCAAAAAAAATACAGACTAATTTCACTAATGAATATTAATGCAAAAAATTAAATAAAACACTGGAAAGGAGATTATATCACTATAGAACAAAAATCATATACTATGACCAGATGGGATTCACACCAGGAATACAGAGCTGGTTCAATATTATAAGATTAATTGGCAAAAAAAAAAAAAAAGAACTGACAATATCAATAAGGAAAATATTATATTATTATTGCAATATTTGTCAAAAAAGCATTTGACAAAACAATACACCGTGTCCTAAAGCACTAGAAATATAAGGAAGAAATGGAGCTTTTCTTAACATTTATCTAAAGAGAAACATTAACTATAATGTGTATAAATTAGATGTTTTTCCAATACTGTCAGGAATTAAGCAGATGTTTATTATCACCATTATTGTTCAACATTGTATTAGAAATTCTAAATATATCTATAAGACAAGAAAAATAAATCAAAGGAATAAAAATAAGCAATGAGGAGAAACTATCACTATTTGCAGATAATATGATGGTATACTTAAAGAACTCTAGAGAATCAATTAAAATGAGTTGAAATGATGAATAACTTTAATAAAGTTGCTGGATATAAAATAAATCAATGTAAATTCCTCTATGTTATTAAATAGAGGCACCTGTCCTTGAAACTTCAAAGACTTGTAATCAAGTCCTACTTTTCATCGTATATTGCATTTGTGGCCCTGGGCAAGACACTTAATTTCAATGTTCTAGTAAATTTCTGAGATTATAAATTAAAACAATTCATACCTTCATTTTTAGAGAGTTCCTAGACTTGAGATTTCACTCTGCCAATGAAATCACAAGTCCAGTCTAATTCATATATTCATTAATTATGTATCTTTATTTAAATAATATACATTCTCTATTTAAATACATTATCTTATGAAAAACAGCATTGTTATTTTATATGCATTAATGCTTTAATACCTATTATATGGAAAGACACATATCCATATGATATATATGAATACATGCCTAAACATAATTAAAATGAACTTATGAAAATTTCTAATTCATTTTTCTTTGCTTAAAGTCAGATAACATTTTTCAGCCAGGATTTTGAGACTTTCTTCCCTAACCTACTGTCTTCAAGAAAGAACTATTAAAACTTTGTCAGAGATATGTATTGCAATCTGTAATAGCTCATGTTGAATGCTCATAAAAAGAGAGCCTTCAATCACAACACATCTATTCTTCTCTGGGAAGTTTTCCTAATCTACATGTCCCTTACATCACAAGTCCCTTTGCTCTTGCTTCAGCAGTAATGGATAATAGATTCTTCACAGATTCTCAATCACAGACATCTTCCCATACATGAAAGTGGTTATTCAGTTATCCTTCAGCTTTCCCTTTCCAAGACTAGCTATTCCCTGTGCCTTGAAACATTACTCATACATCTTATTCTCAGAGTTCTTCAATCATCTTTCCTTTTCAGTTTTGACTGGTTTCTGATAATGCTATTATTAGTCATGTAAGCCTGAAAACAAATCAGTAGATAAATGCCAGGATCTTCTTTAAAGAAATGAAATTCTCCAAAAAGAAATGTGTTTACTTTCATTTTCCTAGACCACTTCAGTAAGAAATGTTAAAATGGAAAAACTCAATAGTAATTATATTAGCAGATTCTTTGAGTTAATAAAATGTCAAAAAGTAAGAATGAGAATGTGCTCTCTTGAGGAAAAAGAATATGATTAAAAGGGTATAATTTAAAATTTTCAAAAAGCATTATTTTATTAATCAGTGGAATTTAAAAAAAAAAAAAAAACAATCAATGAAGGTAATTGGATTACAAACCTCCCAAATTAACAAGGGCATTCCAATGAAAAGTTTCCAGAAATAATGAGTTCAGTAACTGAGTAGGTGTTCTTAGAAGAATGAATTTTAAAATTAAAAGGGAGCTTTGTCCTTCTGTGCTTCTTTAAAATTCATGCAGGTTCAATTTTCCTCTGGAAGGAAAACAACAAAGTCCCTTCTAGCTGTTCCATGTTAGCTAGCTAGAAAAACAAGCTGCATGATTCATTTTTGTAATGAAATCTTGTCAAGTTAGTACGATAGAGAGAATGTCTTTAACCATACTAAATTTAGTACAATTCTTAAATTTTCTGCTTAATTACTGTTTCATATTATTCACATAGAAAACACCTGGCCTAACTGCCTGTGTGATCTTAAACTCTGCACAATCTCTGTATTTAATATAGAGAATTTAGAACTGGTAAGACAGTTTGTTCTTGTTGTTCAATGTTTTTTCAGTAATGTCTGACATTATTCCCATTTGGGGTTTCTTTGCAAAAATACTGGAGTAATTTGTCCTTTCTTTTTAAAGCTCATTTTATAGATGAGGAAAATGAGATAAACAAGGATATATGACTTACCTATAATCACAAAGCTAGTAAATATCTGAGGTCAGATTTGATTAAGGAAGATGAATCTTTCTGGCTTTGGCCTAATAATCTATCCACTTTAATACCTATTTGCTCTATAACACAACTTATAGATGTCATCTTCCAGTCTTCCAGTCTTTGAAATAATAAAATTAAGGTCAATGGAGGGAAAGAAACTTTTTTCCTCTCACACTGATAATACAGACAAAAAGTGAAATTCAAAACATCACGTTTTGATTTCATATCCATTGAACCTATTACTATATCATAATAGATTCACAGAGATCTCAGCAGAAAGACTACCAAAATAACTCCTTTATTCAAGTATAATAACATATAGAATTAGAGCACTATTCCCTTATTGTCACCTCAAAAGTGTGATTAAAAATAAAGATCATTCAATCATGTCATATCCTCCTTCTACTCATAATCACCATTTTCTTACAAATATAACATAGAGAACCAATTAGCAATATGAAATACTATTCAAAAATATTGTAACATCAAATGCTTGTGGAAGGAGCATTATGGAAAAAAGCTTTGAGGAAGTAACAAAGGTTACTTCTGCAGCTCATGAAGATCCCAGAGAGGATGAACTCTTAGATATTTTATTTTTTTAGCTAAAAGTGCATTAGGGCAGAACTCAAAAGTCCTAGATTCTAGTCTTTGCTCTTTTCTTGCATAAGAAATGACTTTAAGGTGTGCAAAAGAGTACTACATAAAATGTTGGATTTTTTTTTTGTTTTGTGTTTATCAGTAGAGAGAAGACAAAGAAGGATGACATGAGGATCAAAAGTGATCCAAAACTCCCTGGCACCTCGTAGGTCACAGAGTATAGTCAACTAAAATAGTAATCCAGAGAAGACATGAGCAAGATCTGAAGCCAGTTAGTGTCCAAAAAAAGAGAGGCATAATGCAAAAAGTAAAAACAATAACACACATTCACAAAAAAAGCATAAGATAGGCTATTTCTGATTAGTACTAATAATTAAATTTAAAATTGTGCTAGGTAAGAAGAAAACACAAAGGCTTATCAAGATAAATTAATGGAAAGTTGCATCATAATAACTATTTATTGTTTAGAACAAATAGCTATGCTGTTCAAATCAGGTGAATTATTTGAATGGCATTCCTGAAAAATGAGAAATAAATGCATGAGATGTATAGGTAGACTTAACAAGACTTGCCCACTAATTGTCTATACATGATGACTCCCTAGACTTTGTAATCATGTATTACCTCCCTTCTCATTCAGGAAGATTTCTTTATCTTTTCCCCCCATTAGTCAGTTCCTCCAAGATTTTCTACTTTAAAAAAAGCATCTAGGGGCAGAACCAAGACAGTGGAGAAGACGCACGCAACATTCTACACTCTCATACCCTTACTACTAATGACCAAATTCAGCCTCAAAATTAATGCTTGGCTGGTAAAATCCACAAATATTGGAAGTACAACAACTTACCAGCAGGTGATAATCTGGAAGATCTCCAGAAAAGGTTTCTCCTGATGTGGGGAGCAGGCTAGCACAGGTAAAGAGATAGAACCAGAGGCTAGTATACTGTGTGGACAGGGATAGAGGCTACCTCCACACTGATGGAGAATGTACAGAGAGGACTCTACCACAGATTGGCAGCTCTGCTTTGGTTGCAAAGCAGTAGATCAGCAGAGAAGTTACAAAAAGGCCAAAGGTAGAGTATATTCCAAAAAACATCAGCAACTAACAGAATCTGGCTACACCCATAAAGCACCAGAAGTGAGTGACTCAGCACAGACCTCAGCACAGCTATACAGCCCCATTCTGCAGCAGGGAGAGGAGGGGCAATCACACTTCTGCAAAGCAGGGGGCTCAGCCTGGGGCAGTCATTAATCTGCACAGTGGGAGGCTCTGCCCAGGGCAGCCATAAATCTGCATAGCAAGAGGGATCTGCACAGGGCAGTAGAACTTCAACAGCACAGCTGTGCTTCCCAGGGCAGAAATACTTCCAGTGTGGGGCTCTTTTCAGGGCACTTCCACAGCTTGGCCCCTCTTAGCAACCTGTTTGTTTGCAGGACAGCTACTGACCATTATTCTCTGCTCTGCAGAGGAAGCTGATAATCTCCTCACCCCAAAGGCATGCCCTAAGGGCTTTTTAAAAGATGAATAAAAAAGCCAAGGACCATCCTATAGTTTCTATACAGAAAGAGGCGTTCTAAATCCTGAGGAGACTATTGTCAGACAGCCCCCAGACAAAACCTCAAAGGGGGATGTAACCTGCTCCCCATCACACAGGCTCTTCTAGAAGAAATTATAAAAAATATCTTTAAAATGAATTAAAAGAAAAATGGGGAAAGGAAAGAAAAGCTATGCAAGAGAGTACAGAAAAGGCTTATAACTCACATAAAGAAAAAAAATTGATACAGTGGGAAAAGAAAACAACTTCCTGAAATGTAAATTGGAAAAGGTAAAGAACTCCAAGGGAAACAGAATTTGCGAATTGGAAAAGATAAAGAACTCCCAGTAAAGTAGGACTGGTGAATTAAAAAAAAAAAAGAAAATAACTCAGTTAAAAAAAAAAAATTAGTGAAATGGAAAAAAAAATTCCATAGAGCAAAACAACTCACTTAAAAACTCAATTGGACATACACAAAAAGAAATTTAAAAAGCTAATGAAGAAAATAACTCATTAAAAATAAGAACTGAAAAAATAAAAATGAATAATTTGTTGAGACATCAAGAATCAGTCAAGCAAAACCAAAAAAAAAAAAAATACACAAAAATGTTAAATATCTACTGGAAAAACAACAGACTTTGAAAATAGATCTAGGAGATATAATCTGAGGATTACTGGACTTCCTGAAAATTATAATTGAAAAAAAGAGCCTAGATGTATTTTATATGAAATCATCAAAGAGAACTGCCCAGAGGTAGTAGAATCAGAAGGTTTAAAAAAAGGCATTGAAAGAATTCATTGAATACCTTCTGAAAAAGACCTTAAAATAAAAACCCCAAGAAATATTGTGGCTAAATTTCAGAACTACCAAATTAAGAAAAAAATATTAAAAGCAGCCAGAAAAAAAAAAAAAAACTTTAAATACTGAAGAGCCACAATAACAAGATCTAGCTGCTTCCACATTAAAGGATCAAAGGCTCTGGAATTTGATATTCTGAAAGGCAAAAGAACTTGGAATGCAGTCAAGAATTAGCTACCCTGCTAAACTGAGCATTTTCTTCCAGGGAAGAAGATGGACATTTAATGAAACAGGTGAATTCCAATTGTTTCTAATGAAAAAAACAGAACTAAACAAAACATTTGATCTCCAAATATAGGACTCAAGAGAAGCAGAAAAAGTTAAAAAAAAAAAAGCTCTTAAGAACTATATTTCTGTTATGGACATACATAAAAAGTGCATGTATAATTTGATTTTATTGATATATAAAAAGGGGGAATTAAAAATGGAAAGGGGATAGTATCAGAAAAAGGGTAAAGGGGAGATAAAAAGAGGGAAACTACATCCCAGGAAGAGGGAAAGGAAGCCTATCATATCTGAACAAATTTAGGGAAGGGGAGGAAAATTATGTGAATCTTACTCTCATAATATGATTTGTCTCAAAGAGAAAATAACTTACATATTTGGTTTATAGAGAAACTTCTTTCACATTGTTAAAAAGTGGGAGAGGAAAAGGGAAAAGGAAAAGAGTAACAAGGGAAAGATATAAGAAAAGGGAAGAGATTCAAAGGGGGCAGGAGGGTTTATAAAGAGAGATAGCTGCATGAGGCAAGTGGTGCACATAAGTTTGATACTGTGGAGAGGGCTAAGGGGGATAACAAAAAGAAAAGCATAATCTTGGAATAATAAGATGGCAGGAAATACAGATTTAGTCATTTTAACTGTAAATGTGAATGGGATGAACTCCCATAAAGTGAAGGCAGATAGCAGACTGGATCAAAAGCCAGAACTGTACAATATGTTGTTTACAGGAAACACATTAAAGCAGGTGATACATATAAAGGCAAAAGGCTGGAGCAGAATCTGTTATGCTTCATGTAAAATAAAAAAAGCAGGGGTAGCCATCCTTATCTCATATCAAGCAAAACCAAAATTGATCTAATTAAAAGAGATAAGGAAGGAAACCATATCTTGCTAAAGGGTAGCATAGGCAATGAAGCAACATCAACACTAAACATATATGCACCAAGTGTTATAGCATCTTACTTCCTAAAAGAAGGAGTTAAGAGAGTTGCAAGAAGAAATAGACAGCAAAACTATAACAGTGGGAGATCTCAGCCTTAGATAAATCAAACCACAAAATAAATAAGAAAGAAGTTAAAGAGGTAAAATTTAGAGAAGCAAGTTAAAGAGATAAATAAAAAATTAGAGTCAATTGACTTGCTTTCTACTTTTATAAGAAAATCAAAAGAGTAGAATCAATTCTCTGTATAATGAGGCCTTTATGAGAACCTTTGAATGTAAAAATATTTTACCAGTTTATTCTTTCCCTTCTAATCTTGTCTGCATTAGTTTTGTTTGTACAAAAACATTTTAACTTAATATGATTATATTCAGTTAATTTTGATTAAATTGATTTTATTATTATTATTATTAAATTAATACTAAGTTAATTTTGATTAAAATTTTCTGTTTTGTGATCAATAATGATCTCTAGTTCTTCTTGGTCACAAATTCCTTCCTACTCCACACGTTTAAGAGGTAAACTATCCTATGTTCTTTTAATTTATTTATAATATCATTCTTTATGGCTAGATCACACCCTATTTTGACCTTATCTTGGTATACAGTGTTAAGTGTAAGTCAATGTCTAGTTTCTGCTGTACTAGTTTCCAATTTTCCCAGCAGTTTTTTTTTTTCAAATAGTGAATTCTTATCCCAAAAGCTGGGGTCTTTAAGTTTGTCAAACACTAGATTGCTATAGTTATTGACTATATTGTCCTGTGAATCTAATCTACTGATTACTGATCAACTACTCTATTTTTTAGCCAGTACCAAATGATTTTGATAACCATTGCTTTATAATATATTGTTAGATCTGGTACAACTAGGACACCTTTGTTTGTTTTTTTTTTTCATTAGTTCTCTTGAAATTCTTGACCTTTTTTTGCCACATGAATTTTGTGTTGTTGTTTTTTGTTTTTTCTAGGACAGTAAAATAGTTTCTTGGGAGTTTAATTGGTATAGCACTAAATAAATAGATTAGTTTAGGTTGTATTGTCATAGTTATTTTATTTGCTCAACCTATCCAAGAGAACTTAATATGTTTCCAATTGTTTGGATCTGATTTTATTTGTGTGGAAAGTGTTTTGTAGTTTTGCTCATATCATTTCTCACTTTGCCTTGGCAGATATATTCCAAAATATTTTTTTTAATATTGACAGATATTTTAAATGGAATTACTCTTTGTATCTCTTGCAGTTGGATTTTTTTAGTGATGTATAAAAATGTTGATTATTTAGTAGACTTATTTTGTATCCTGCTACTTTGCTAAAGTTATAGATTATTTCTAATAGCTTTTTAGTTGATTCTCTGGGGTTCTCCAAATATTCCTGTAGACAACTTCATACTGGGGAACTCTGAGAAAAGTATACTTGAAGAAAAATACTTATAGCAGAATGTTAACTCAATGTGATTAATGAGATGATGGTTCTCTAGTTCAAACATACTTAGTGTGCTGTAATAATGTAATCATACTGAGATATTTAAGGGCTGAGGGTACTAGAAATACAGACATTCCATCTTTGACTATCCTGCTCATGGCTTTCCTGCCTGCTGCACCCCTCCACTAAGATCAAGATTAGTCTCAAGATCCTTCAGAGACTAGTCCAGACATTACATATACCATCATATCATCTGCAAAGAGTGAAATTTGGTTTCCTCATTTCTAATACAATATTGCATAGTAATGGTGATGGTAGGCAACCTTGTTTCATTCCTGATCTTATGGGGAATGGTTCCAATTTATTCCCATTACATGTGCTTACTGATGGTTTTAGATAGATGTTACTGAGTATTTTAAGGAACAGTCCATTTATTCCTATACTCTCTAGTGTTTTTAATGGGAATTAGTGTTGGATTTTATCAAGTATTTTTTCTGCATCTATTGAGATGATCACATTGTTTTGGTTAATGTGGTTATTGATATAGTCAATTATGCTAAGTTTTCCTAAAATTGAACCAGCCCTGCATTCTTGGTATAAAGCCTTCTTAGTCATGGTGTAATACCCTGGGTATGATTTTTTTTGTAATTTCTTTGCTAATATTTTTTTAAGATTTTTGCATCAGTATTCATTAAGGAGATGGGTCTATGATTTTCTTTCTCTGTTTTTGTCCTACCTGGTTTAGGTATCAATAAAATGTCTGTTATAAAAGAAATTTGGTAGATGACCTTCATTCCCTATTTTTTCAAATACTTTATATAATATTGGAGTTAATTGTTCCTTAAATGTTTGACAAAATTTACATGTAAATCCATCTGGTCTTGGGGATTTTTTTCTCAGGGAGTTGTTTAATAGCTTGTTCTATTTCCTTTTTTCTAAAATGGAACTTTTTAAGCAATTTACTTCCACCTCTGTTAATCTGGGCAATCTATATTTTTGTAAATATTCCTCCATTTCACTTAGGGTCTCAAATTTATTAGCATAAAGTTGGGAAAAGTAACTCCTAATTATTGCCTTATTTCCTCTTCATTTGTGGAAAGATCTCCTTTTTCATTTTTTAGACTAACAATTTGATTTTCCTATTTCCTTTTTCTAATCAATTTTACCAAAGGTTTATCTCTTTTACTGTTTTTTTTTTCATAAAACCAATTATTAGTTTTATTTATTAATTCAATAGTTTTTTTACTTTCAATTTTATTCATTTCTCCTTTTACTTTTAGACTTTTAAGTTTAGCATTTGATTGGGGTTTTTTAATTTGCTCTCTTTCTAGCTTTTTTAGTTGTAAGCCTAGTTCATTGAGCTTCTCTTTCTCTATTTTATGCAAGTAAGCATCTAGAGATATAAAATTTCCCCTTATTACTGCTTTGGGTGCAGTCCACAAATATTTGGTATCTCATTATTGTCATTCTCTTGGATTAAAGTATTCATTGTCTCTATGATTTGCTGCTTCACCAATTTATTCTTTAGGATGAGATTATTTAGTTTCAATAACTTTTTGGTTATTTTCTCCTGAATTTTTACTGAATGTAATTTTTGTTGCATTGTGATCTGAAAAGAATGCATTTACTATTTCTGCCTTTCTTAATTTGATTTTGAGGTCTTTATGTCCTAATATATGGTCAATTTTTGTATAGATTCCATGAACTATCAAGAAGAAAGTTTATTCCTTTATGTCTCCATTCATATTTCTCCAACGATCTATCATACCTAACTTTTCTAGTATTCTATCTCTTTAAGTTCTTTCTTATTTATTTTGTGCTTTGATTTATCTAGTTCTGAAAGTGAAAGGTTGAGATCTCCCACTATTTTAGTTTTTTGTCTATTTCTTCTTGCATCTCTCTTAACCTCTCATTTAGGAATTTAGATGCTATACCACTTGGTACATACATATTTAGCATTTATATTGCTTAATTATCTATGGTACCCTTTACCAAGATACAGTTTCCTTCCTTATCTCTTTTAATTAGATAACTTTTTACTTTTGCTTGATCTGGTATCAGGACAGCTACCCCTGCATTTTTTTTTTTACTTCACCTGAAGTATAATAGAGTCTTCTCCAGCCTTTTTATCTTTTCTCCATATGTATCATCCTGCTTTAAATGTGTTTCCTATAAATAACATATTGTTTCATTCTGGCTTTAAATCCAGTATGCTAGTTGCCTCCACTTTATGGGAGATTTCATCCCATTCACATTTACAATTAAAATTACTCATTCTATATTACCTTCCATTTTATTATTCCCATTTTATAATTTTCTCTTTCCTTTTCCCCTTACCCACCTCCCCAGTTTTTACCTTATGGACACCACTTGCCTCAAGCAGTCCTCACCCTTTAGAAACCCTCCCCCTTTAGAGTCCTTGCACCTTTCTAATACCTTTTCCCATAATATTTCTGTATTTTTTCTATGTAGCCTATCCCTTTCCTTTTTCCCTTTCCCCTCACACTTTTCAATAAGGGGAGAGAAGTTGCTGTGTAAACTAAATATGTCTAAATATGTCAGCCAAATCTGATGAGAATAAGATTCACACAATGTTCATCCCCCCTTTCTTCTTTCCCTCCAATATAATAGGTTTCCTTTACCTCTTTGTGAGATGTAATTTACCTCTTTTTACCTTTACATTTTCCTTTTTTTGGTATACTCCCATTTCTACTTCTAGTTTCTTTTTTATTTTATGACAGTAAAATCAAATTACACATGCACTCTCTATCTAAACTCATAACAGAAATGCAATTCTCAAGATTTCTTTTTACCTTTTTATGCTTCTCTTGAGTCCTATATTTTGAGGTCAATATTTTTTTGTTTGGCTCTGGTCTTTTCATCAAAAATAAATGGAATTCACCTGTTTCATTGAGTGCCCATCTTCTTCCCTGGATGAACATGCTCAGTTTAGAGGGGTAGTTTATTTTCAAAGGTCCTTTGCCTTTTGGAATATCAGATTCCAGGTCCTTCTATCTTTTAAGGTGGAAGCTGCTAGATCCTGAGTAATCCTTATTGTGGCTCTTCTGTATTTGAATTTTTTTTTCCCCAGAGGCATGTAATATTTTTTCCTTGGTCCAATAGTTCTGACATTTAGCCTCAATATTCCTTGGTGTTTCAATTTTGAGATCTAGTTCAGGAAGTATTCAGTGAATACCTTTTGATTCTGTGACATCTGGGCAGTTCTCTTTGCTGATTTTCCGAAAAACAGTGTCTAGGTTCTTTTTTTTTTTCCTCATGGTTTTCAGGGAGTCCAATAGTCCTTAGATTATCTCTACTAGATATGTTTTCCAGGTTTGTTGTTTTCCCTAGTAGGTATTTTTCTTTTTTTCTTTTCTTTTCTTTCTTTTTTTTTTTTTTTGTTTTGCTTGACTGATTCTCATTGTCTCATTAAGTTAATTATTTCCAATAATTCAGTTCTGATTTTTAATGAATCATTTTCTTCATTTACTTTTTTTTTTACTTTTTGTATTTGTTCAATTGAGTTTTTAAATGAATTGTTTTGTTCTATGGATTTTTTTCCATTTCACAAATTTTTTTAATGAGGAGTTATTTTCTTTTTCCAATTCACAAATTCTATTTTCCTGAGAATTCTTTACCTTTTCCATTTCACACATTCTGTTTTTCAGGGTGAAAGGAGAGAGAATAGAATAACAGGTGGGATATACAGTTAGCAACAGTTTTGGGGAAAATAATTTTGAAGCAATTTTTTCTGGAGAAGGCTTCATTTCTCAAATGCATAGGAAATTGAGTCAAATTTACATAATAAAGAGCCTTTCCCCAACTGATAAATTATCAAAAGATATGACCTATGCCCAAAACATTATAAAATTATCCATATCATTTGACCTCACAATACCACTTCTAGCCATGAATACCAGAGATTTTGTTTGTTTGTTTTTGTCCTTAATAATAACTTTTTATTTTCAAAATATATGCAAAGATAGTATTTAACATTCACCCTTACAAAACCTTGTATTCCAAATTTTTATTCCTCTCTTCCCCCACCCTTTTCCTTATGTTAAATATATATAATTATTCAACACATATTTCCATATTTATCATGCTATGCAAGAAAAATCAGATCCAAAAGGAGAAAAAATGAGAAAGAAAATAAAAAGCAAGCAAACAACTACTAAAAAGGTGAAAAATATTATGTTGTCATCTACATTCAGTCCCCACAATTTTCTTTCTAGATGCATGATAATTATCTCCATCAAAAGTCTCTTGGAATTAGCCTGAATCATCTCGTTGGTGAAAAGAGTCACATCCATCAGAATTAATCATTGCATAATCTTGTTGCTGCTCTGTACAATGTTCTCATGGTTCTAATCACTTAGCATCAGTTTCATGTAAGTCTCTCCAGGTCCTTCTGAAATCATCCTGCTTCTATTATGTTATAGAACAATAATATTACATAAGATTCATATACTATAACTTATTCAGCCATTCTCCAATGATGGACTTACACTCAGTTTTCTGTTCTTTACCACTACAAAAAGGGCTGCTATGTACATTTTTGTATATGTAAGTCCTTTTCTCTCTTTTGTGGTCTAAAAGAGATTTTTTTAAAAAAAGAGAAAGGTCTTATATGTTCAAAAACATTTACAGCAGCTCTCTTCTCATATCAAAGAATTGACTGTACCCATCATTTGGGGAATGGGTGTATAAATTGTGATGTTTGATTATTGTTCTTTGGGAAATAATGTGCACATAATCTCAAAACTTAGAAATTCCTCCATGAACTCAAGCAAATTGAAATGTGATGTGTATAAAATAATAGCAATGTTGTAGGATGATCAGCTGTGAATGACTTTGCTATTCTCAACAATAGCACTTTAGGATCTCTTTCATGAGGATGCATGGATTCCTTCTTTTTCTATTTTACATAATGGTTCTAGGATATCAAGGAAGTTTTCCTTGAAAATTTCTGGAAATATGATATCTAGGCTGTTTTTTTATTGTGTTTTCAGGTAATCCAGCAATCTTTAAATGATCTCATTTAAAATGGTTGCTAGTTCAGGTTTTTTAAATGAGATATTTCACATTTTCCTCTATTTTATTTTACCCTGTTGACTCTGTTCTATTGTTTTTTAGTTCTCCTGCAGTCATAAATTCCCATTCGTCCAACTTAATTTTAAGGACTTATTTGCTTCAGTGAGTTTTTTAAACTTCTTTTTCTTTTGGGCATTTCTACTTTTTTATGGTTTTCCATTCTTCAATATTTTTTGGTACTTTTAGGCTGTTTATTGTCTTTGTCATTTTCTTTCTTCATCTTTCATTTCTTTACCTACTTTTTCCTCTTGTACATTTATTCTTTTTTTAACCTTTTCTAAGAATTCTTTTGTTTTTTTATCCAAATCTGTTCTTTATTTGAGGCTTTGCCTGTAGAAGTTTTTCCTTGTCTTCTTAATCTGTGTCTTAATCTTTCCCATCGTCATAGTAGATTTTTATGGTTAGATTCTTTTTGTTGTCATTTTTTTATTATTTTTCTATTTTATTTCTTGATTTCGAAATATATGTTCTTTTGGACTCTTTCTAGTTTTGGGAGTAAATAAAGTTACAGGGTAAGCACTATTTCAAGTCAGGGTTTTGTTTGTTTATTTTTTTAACCACTTCTGTTTTCAGATCTAGTTCTGAGAATCTGAAAGTTTTCATGCTTCTAAGGTAGTTTAATCTAGGGAGAATTGTGGTCACTGTTCTCTTGGTCTACACTGTGATCCATATACAGGATAAAACCCAGATCCCTTCTGAGTGCCATCTATATGTCTGCTTAGGATCCCTATTCACTTTGTGCTGCCTCAAAGCTTCCAATCCCTCTTGACTGAAAATTGTTTATTCTGTCCTTGAAGTATGACTTAGAAGTAGGTACAAAAAAGTATATAAAGTTACCAAATATCGGATCCATATGCAGTGCTGCCATAGGGATATCTCATAATATTTTTCTGAACATTGAGCAGATCTCTTTACTTTGCCTGTCTTGAGAGCTCCTGAAACTAAAATTGCTTTTTTTCACTACTTGGCAAGCCCAGCAATAGTGTTTCATCAATGTTGATTCTAGAACAGTTTTTAACCCCCATGTCACAAATCTCTCCTTTTGGCCTCTT
The DNA here is from genome assembly GCF_902635505.1 of Sarcophilus harrisii. Taxonomy (NCBI): domain Eukaryota; kingdom Metazoa; phylum Chordata; class Mammalia; order Dasyuromorphia; family Dasyuridae; genus Sarcophilus; species Sarcophilus harrisii. Next base: position 176,043,762 of record NC_045427.1, read on the forward strand.
GTGTTGTCTTAAGTTGGAACAATGTCTCATTCTGTCCTTTTGGGGATCTGCCACTTCAGAGTTGGATTTAAGGTATTATTTTTAAGTTTTTTGGTGGGATATTAGAGCAGAATCCAGCTGCTTGCTCTATAGTGTCATTTAGTTCTGATGCCAAAAGTGAAATTTTCTGTTTTTTAAATGTAGACAATGTGATTTCATTCCAAGCTATTTGGTGTTCACTATATCTGCCATATCTTTATTCAATGATATTCATGACAGTTTAGCACAATGTATAAAATTTTGGCTTCTCTTGTTTCTCATACTTGTTTTCCTAATATATGACTACCTTTTCATTGAACTCATCAAATATGAATATACACCTTGATTTATTTTATCCAACAAATACAAACTTATTCCTCAAATTTTAAGTACTTATTACTTTATATATTTGTTTTGGTTTTGTATCCTCATATGCTTACAGAAATAACTTTGAAGCAAGAAGCAAAGTTAAGGCAGATATAAAACAAGCTAACCAAGAAAAAATATAGACCAAAACCAAGTAAAAATAAACTATCAAAATGAATATTAGTAGAACCTGGTTTACATGGGATATGAATTATTTTTTAATGTATAAAAGAAAATATAAGGGGAAAGTTCCATTTATTCTTGTTAAATTATGATTGTGTCAAATATGCTTTCAAAAATATGAATCAATTAGGAAAATTCAAAAATAAATTTTACAAGAAAAATATATATAAATAGGAATGTACACAAATATATGTATGTGAATATACATTACATATATATGAAAACACAGGTGTATGAATATATAAAAGCATTTACACATTGAGGGAAAGTAGTGCTATTATTCAAATTTCCATACAAATATATAAATCATAATTTATATATATTTTTGTTAATGACACTTGAAATATTTCCTGCCAAGAGAAATGGTAGATTTAAGCAGCTTTCAGTATATTAAACTGGTGACCTGAATGCAAGAAGTATTATAACAAACAGTGTACAAAAAATCCATGATTGACTAGATCATCTAGACAGGGGAAGGGATGGACAATCATTCTGAGTGCTGCATTGAAAACTTTGCAAGATTAACATATCTAGCAGAAAGTCTTGAGCATATTAGATAGATCTTATATGAGGGATATCAGGGATAATATGGCAAAGAATCCCACAATGATGATTTAGTAAGCTTATTTTTAATAGACATCAGCAAAGATAGTGTAAATGTCAGTTTCACTAATCTAAGTAGCACTCATGCACTCAAAAACACAGTCTGCCTCTTTGCTTAGAATACACACTAAACTCACATTTACTTGGATATTAGCTCCATAATTTAATTGAACTAATCTTACTTTGAGGCTTAACTAAATAAAGTCTCTTAAGGTTTGCCACTACCTCAGGTTTTTGGTACTGCCTTCTATTGTTTTTTTTTTTTTATTTTATGTATAATGTTTCCATTTGAAGTCAATGATTATTTGCAAATGTTTTTCTTTTTATTTCTAGAATCTTTCAAGTTATAGGAATTAAATAAATGTTTGGTAAGTAAATTGAATTATTTTTATTCTGAAACTTACCAAATCAAATTAAATTGATTCATTTTTATGGTGTATTTATCGTAGGGATAAAGATATGAACTAGACTTATAATTTCATTGGTATGAAATCTTCTCTGAATATTGATTTTTCTGTATTTTATTTTCAGTATTTTATTGCCATAAAAATTTTCTAGGACACTGATAAATTGCCCAATATCACACAATCAATGAGTCACAGGCAAAGCTTAAAGTTCAATCTTGTTGATTTTGAGGTCAGCCTTTTATTCACTATAGAACTATTTTCCTAATTTATTTATTGATGTAAATTTAATTGATCCTACTATTAAGAACCATTAGATCCAATTCATTGCTTATGTTATATTGTCACTCTTAACCGAATATTCTTTCTCAGAGAACTGCCATCATCTTGCCTTTTACCTTATAATTCCAACTCTACAGGGACAGGCAATGTAATACAATAGATAGGTCTTTATCTGGAGTCAAAGGATGTTTTCTGCTTCCATTGTTCACTAGGTATTTTAATTTAAGTAACAGTCATGTAGTGTCTCATTTTCTTTAGTTTTGAACAAAGAAGTTTTGACTAGATGACCTCAGGGTACCTTCCATTTATAATCCTACAACTCCTGCAAAACCCATTACTTATTTTCCTAATTTCCGTTTGATTGATTGTATTCTTGTCTCATATTAACTATAACTAATGAGCTCTTTTCTCTTATTTTTCCTATAAAAAGAGTATATGAAAAGTCAATGGCATGAAATGCACCTGAATTCCAATACAAAGTTCACATAACTTGTTTTTCTTTAGGACATTTTATTTTGAGCAATGAAGTTATTAGAACATAACTTCCCTCTTTGCTGATTTGAGTTAAGGGTATAAAGGAAAACTGATAACTGTGAATAATGAACAGGAAAGGAGATAACATCTATCTATTATGGAAAGATGCTTATTTCTCATCCTTGTTCACACTTGTAAATTTAATGGCACTTTGCTAAGGGCTCTCAAGGAATGGTTACTTCATGTAAAGAAGGCTTTCTACCTTTTTTTGCAGTGATTGTGTGTTTGTGTGTGTTTGTGTTATTTCTTTCGTGTGGGGAATTCTTCCTTTGGTAATTCTCTCTACCAAATCTTATCTCCAACTCCTCTAGACTTCAGAGCATTAGGAAACTGTTTGGGACACTGAGAGGTTAAGTGGTTTTTCCTTTTTACAACTATGGTTCACTGTATGTTTCTTTTCCCCAATCTTAGGATGGTGCAATCTTCCCAATCATCTTTAACTAGTTGACACATTCTGCCTTACTCTGAAAGACAGACGCAAAATTGATCAAGAGAGAAGTATACAATCCTTTAACCTTTTTAATTAGTCATTGCTGCTAATTAATTGATGCTTTCACTTCTCATTTTATCTTAAGAATTGGAATGACTTCTTGGTTCTGATTAATTCTTCAGTATGCCTGTTTAAGCCACTGATATCCTTCTATATTGTTTAACTGTGACATTAAAAAGACCAACAGTTGTCAAATGTATACAAACTCTGGCAGGTCTTATCAAGCTGGAAACATATTATACATAGGGTAGTGATAAATATCATGTATGTTTTTCAAGTACCAGCCTTCTGAAGTTCAGAGAACCTCATCAAGAAGTTTTCAGGGAAATATTTTTTTAAACTTTAATAAAGCTCGGAAACCATTTACATTTTTCCTCTGCAAAAGAGTGATTGTATATGCTGGTAGAGAAAGTATCCATGTCAACAGAATATAGTTTCTTTATTTTAATCTTTTATTTTTTCATTTTATTTTTAATTTTTTTTTAATTTTAATTTTAATATACTATTGTAGGGTAGTATGTACAACATCTGGCACACAAATGTAAATACTGATTTGTCTCTGATAAAATCAGAATTCCTTTAGACACTGAAACAGAACATGTTTGTGTGACAGAAGAGGTTTTATTTTCCCTATTTCTAGATCTGACTACAAGGCATCTTTTTTTATCTACATGCCTAATGTAGCAAATGAAATCAAAATCCATGGTGGTATAAAATAAATATACAAAACAAAATAATTTATTATATTTAAATAGTTATATATAAATAATTCTAAGAAATAGATTCTATTTCACACAAATCTTATCATATGTTTTCTTATGCCATAATAGTGTCCTATTGCATTTAGATACTGTAATTTGTTCAGCCATTATCCAAATTATGCCTCCTCAATTAATTTTACAAAAATGTATCCAAAATTAAAATGTAAATAGGAAAACATATTGCATATTAAACTAACTGCTTAATAAAAAACACAAGATGAATGCTGATACAAATGTTTCATTTTAAAAAATGACAAAAAAAAATAGAAAATCTTAAACAACTACCTCTGTACAGAAATAATAAAAAACAAACATAACATTCTCTAAGAATTAGCATGTCAATATCTTGATTTTATATTTTGGGCCATTTGTACTCAATATGTTTTTTGCCTATATATCTGAGAGTGCCACTGGCAGTTGAAAATTTTTATTTTGTTTTCTCCTTTTCGTTCTCTGTCAAAAAATTCTACCATGCTACTATTCATAGCAAGTCTTTAAATGTCTAATGTAAGTATTGAACAACATCACTCTTAGAAATGATTTTTGGGGTATAAGCTTTTAGTCATACCTGATTAATTCATCTCAAATTTATCTGTATCCATATAAATTTTTCCATATATCCATATAAAAGGTAACAAAAAAAGTAACACAACTTTATGTTTTACATTATACTTATGAAGATACCTTCATCTTTTCTTAGGATTTTTTTCTGTTGTTATTGTGTTTTACTTTTATGGAAACCCCTTTGAAAGTCAAAATAATCTACTCATGTTTCTCAGTGACATTGTTGCAATAATTTACATTCTTGGCATCTGGGTTTCCATTCTTTTTGAGCCAAGCCTTTTGATTTTAAAAATGAATGATGTTTTCATAACAGTCATGAACTTATGCCATTTTAATCACATACCTCCACTCAGTTTGCATGGACAGTCAGCATCGATCTGTTCTACTACTCTCATTCATCTCTTCATTGATGCCTTATTATTTTCCTTTTAAAACAAAGACATTTGACTTCTCTTTTCACATTCAGAATAATGTTTTTTCCTGATTCCTAGAAAATAATAACATCCTGACACAATGCTTTTTGATCACATTATGAGAGATTCAGAAATAAAATAAACCTTAGATATCATCAATTGCAATATATTCAACAGAGAAGACAACTGGGGTACAAGAGTTTGTTATTTGCCAAAGATCACACAGGTAGTGGGGAGATTTGAAATTGTTTTCTTGATTATTAGTTTGAAACTGCATATATGAGTGGTAACATATTCAAAATGGTTTCCTTTTGGGGAAAAATTTAACTTGGAAAACCTGAAAGTAATACTATAAATAGTATTGTATTTTTATTTAATTTAAAAAATCCCAATTACAATTTGGACTGGTCAGGCACATTGGAAAGTTTTGCATTCTTTTGGGGAATGAGAGCCATACTTTACTGTAAGCTATCACTTTGCTGGCTTCGAGTTTGATTTGAGAAGAATTTTTGCCTTAAAAGGGTGGTTAAAAGTTTGAAAACTCAGAAGCAAAAGAAATCTCAAGAGAACAGTCCAGGACTTAACATGGTCTTAGAATTTTACAGTAGGAAAGAGTCTTAGAGATCATGCAGTTTAATTCTTAATTTTATGAATGTAAATGAAAGTAACAACAAGAAAAAATGAGAACCAGAGGTTGACTTTACAGAACTGTATTGAATTTCTTTGTTTGAGCTACAAAATAGCAGAGCTAGAAATCAAATCCTGGTATCTGATTATTATAGACTTCGTTGATTTAAGAAATACAAACTGATGAAGTCAATATGACAGATTAGAGGCAACACTCAGCTGGCCTCTTCCATCATTGTCCTCCAAATATTAAAATAACACCTAAAATCAAAGTGTGGATCAGCAAAGCCAATAAAAAGATCAGTATAAGATGTTTTCCCACCCTAAGACAACTTAGGAGGTTAATAGGAAAAGTCTCTAACATTGGAATGAGAAATAAGAAGAAATGTACATCAGCAGTACCATGGGTAGGTCTTGGTGGCATTCCCTATAACAACAGCTTCCAAAGTTCACAGATCAAAGATGGCAAGGTGGATCAATAACTGGTCAGGAAGAGTTTACAAGGGAAACATTGCTGCCATTGAGAACAGCTAGTGTCATTGACAGCCTTATCACCCATACATTTGTGATTGGCTACAAGGAACAAGGGACCCCGGACAGAGTTACAAGGCAAAGAGAAAGTTGGCAACTAGAGGAGAACAGAACTAGTTATAATTGCACAGAAAATAGGAACACTAATGCTTATAGCTATAGGGTCCAGTGTCCCTTCTTAGGTAAAGATCAAAACACTAACCAGGAGAGCAGTGAACACATATGTTCTGGATTATACAACCTTGGAAACACTAAAAGTTTGAAAATCCTTGGAAACAGTAGTATGAAAAAGCTTAAAATTGTGACAATACCTCTCCATTCTTCAGTGACTAGAGCCCAAATTTAACATAAAGCTCAAAGGCAAGAAATGGGATCCAGAAAATAAAAAACAAATAAAACTTTGTCAGGGAATATCAAGACATTAATTCAGAAGACAAAAACAAGAAGAAAAGAGTAGAAGAGGAAAAATTAATGAAAAAAATAAATTTATGTGATGAAAGAAAATTACAGAAAGAGAATTAACAACTTGGTAAAAGAGGCTCTAAAATATACTGGAAAAAAATCTTAAAATACAAAATTTATCATATAGAAAAAGAAAGACCAAAGCTCACTGAAGAAAATAACTCCTCTAAAAATAGAATTGGGCATTTGAAAGCTAATGTCTTCAAAGCACATGGAGAAATAAAGCCAAGAGATTAAAAAATACAAGAAAATGTGAACTATCATCAGAAAAATAGCCAACCTGAAAAACAGGAGGATAGAAAATTGTTAAAATTATGGATTACTTGAAAGTCATGTTAAAAGGGGATCTAGACATCACATTTCTTCCAATTTTAGATCTAAAGTATAAAATAAAAATTTAAAGATGCCACCAATCACTTTAAAAGAGATATCAGGGGGTGGAGCCAAGGTGGTGGAGAGTAGACAGTTTTTTGTTTGAACTCCTCCTAGCTTTCCTCAGATCAATACCAGTTCAAACTTCTGACCTGGTTTTGTAGTGACAGAACAACCAAGTATTTGGAATGCCACAAATTTCCAAAAGAAGACATTTTGGAAGAACTTCAGAAAAGGTCTATTTAAATCAGGTATGTGGGGAGATGGCCAAGAGCAGTAAAAAGATAGGGACTCAGGATAGTGTGATATCCACATATTGGCAGTAAATACTGGGAGGTTCTCAGCCAAAATACAGAAGCATTGGCTATTCTGTACTGGTTCAGAAGGCAGTGGATCACCAGACTAGCTCTGAGACATCTGAAATGACTACAAAAGGCAAATAATGAGCCCCTGAACCCAAGAATAATGAAGAATTTGGCCACACCGACCTAGCACCAAAGTCAGTAGTACCAGTGTGAGGGCAGCATGAAGTTGTTGTCATCTGTAGAGGAAGCTTGGGAAAATGTCCCCTTTGTCCTAAGAGCAAATTTAAACATTTAAAAATGACCAAAAATGCAAAAAGAACCCTGACCATGGATTGCTTTTATGCAGACATAGAAGAACAGCCCTCAAACCTTAAAGACACTAAAGGCTAATGAATATTGATGCTAAAATCTTAAATGAAATATTAGCAAAAAGATTACAGAAAATCATCCCCAGGATAATACATCATGACTAAGTATGATTTATACCAAGAATGCAGGGCTGGTTCAATATTAGAAAAATTATAAGACTTGTGGAAGAGGAAGAAATTTGTGACTAATGATGAACTAGAGACCATTATTGATCACAAAATAGAAAATTTTGATTACATCAAATAAAAAGCTTCTGTACAAACAAAACTAATGTAAACAGGATTAGAAGGGAAGCAACAAACTGGGAAAACATCTTCACAGTTAAAGGTTCAGATAAAGGCCTCATTTCCAAAATATATAGAGAATTGACTCTAATTTATAAGAAACCAAGCCATTCTCCAATTGATAAATGGTCAAAGGATATGAACAGACAATTTTCAGATGATGAAATTGAAATCATTATCACTCATATGAAAGAGTGTTCCAAATCATTATTAATCAGAGAAATGCAAATTAAGACAACTCTGAGATACCACTACACACCTGTCAGATTGGCTAAGATGACAGGAAAAAATAATGATGATTGTTGGAGGGGATGTGGGAAAACTGGGACACTGATACATTGTTGGTGGAGCTGTGAACGAATCCAGCCATTCTGGAGAGCAATCTGGAATTGTGCCCAAAAAGTTTTCAAACTGTGCATACCCTTTGATCTAGCAGTGTTTCTACTGGGCTTATACCCCAAGGAGATACTAAAGAAGGGAAAGGGACCAGTATGTGCCAAAATGTTTGTGGCAGCCCTCTTTGTAGTGGCTAGAAGCTGGAAACTGAGAGGATGCCCATCAATTGGAGAATGGTTGGGTAAATTGTGATATATGAATGTTATGGAATATTATTGTTCTGTAAGAAATGACCAGCAGGATGAATACAGGGAGGCTTAGAGAGAATTACATGAACTGATGCTAAGTGAAATGAGCAGAACCAAGAGATCATTATATACATCAACAACGATACTGTATGAAGATGTAATCTGATGGAAGTGGATTTCTTTGACAAAGAGACCTAATTCAGTTTCAATTGATCAATGATGGACAGAAGCAGCTACACCCAAAGGGAAAAAAAAAAAAAAACACTGGGAAATGAATGTAAACTGTTTGCATTTTTATTTTTCTTTCCGGGTTATTTCTACCTTTTGAATCCAATTCTTCCTGTACAACAAGAAAACTGTTTGGATCTGCACACATACATTGTATCTAGGATACACTAGGACATATTCAACATATATAGGACTGCTTGCCATCTATGGGAGGGGGTGAAGGGTGGGAGGGAAAAATCGGAATAGATGTGAGTGCAAGGGATAATGCTGTAAAAAAATTATCCTAGCATGGATTCTGTCAATAAAAAGTTACTATAATAAAAAAAGAAAAATTATAAATATAATTGAATATATCATAACCAAATAACAAAAACCTTATGATGATCTCAATAGATGCAGAAAAAGCATTTGATAAAATCCAACATCCATTCTTATTAAACCACTTGAGAGTATAAGACTAAATGGATTTTTCCTTAAAATAGTGGCATCTAGTTAAAACCACCAGTAAGCATCATGTATACTAGGGATAAATTGGAACCATTTCAATAAGATCAGGAGTGAAACAAGGTTGCCTACTATCACCATTACTATTCAATATTGTATTAGAAATATTAGCTTCGGCAATAAGAGTTGACAAAGAGATTAAAGGAATTAGAGTAGGTAATGAGGAAACCAAATTATCACTTTTTGCAGATGACATCATGGCACACTTAGAGAAGCCCAGAGATTCTACTAAAAAGCTATAAGAAATAACCCACAACTTTAGCAAAGTTACAGGATACAAAATAAATTCACATAAATCATCAGCGTTTTTATACTTCACTAACAAAATCCAAAAGAGATACAAAGAGAAATTCCATTCAAAATAAATTTCTATCATATAAAATATTTTGGAATCTATCTGCCAAGGGAAAGTCAAGAACTATATGAGCAAAACTATAAAACACTTTCCACACAAATAAAGTCAATCTAACCAATTGGAAAAAAATATTAAGTCCTCTTGGATAGGGCGAGCAAATATAATAAAGATGACAATACTCCCTAAAATAATCTATTTCTTTAATGCTATACCAATCAGACTCCCAAAAAATTATTTTGATGACATAGAAAAAAAACAACAAAATTCATATAGAAGAACAAAAGATCAAGAATTTCAAGGGAATCAATGAAAAAAATTGCAAATGAAGGTGGTCTGGCTATACCAGATTTAGACTATATTATAAAGGAGCAGTCATCAAAACCATTTGGTATTGACTACAAAAAATAGACTAATTGATGAATGGAATAGGTTCACAGGACAAAATAGTCAATAATTATAGCAATCTATTATTTGACAAATCCAAAGACCCCAGCTTTGGGGATAAAAATTCATTATTTGACAAAAAACTGCTGGGAAAATTGGAAACTAGTATTACAGAAACTAGGCATTGACCCACACTCAACACTATATACCAAGATAAGGTCAAAATGGGTTCATGGTCTAGAAATAAGAATGATATTATAAATAAATTCAAAGAAAATAACATAGTTTACCTCTGAGACCTGTGGAAGATGAAGGGATTTGTGACAAAGAAGAACTAGGGATTATTATTGATCACAAAATAGATAATTTTAATTATATTAAGTTAAAATGTTTTTGTACAAACAAAACTAATGCAGACAAGATTAGAAGGGAAGCAATAAATTGCGAAAACATTTTACATTCAAAGGTTCTGATAATGGCCTCATTTCCAAATTATATAGAGAATTAACTCAAATTTATAAGAAATCAAGTCATTTTCCAATTGATAAATGCTCAAAAGATATAAATAGACAATTTTCAGATGAAGAAATTGAAATTGTTTCTAGTCATATGAAAAGGTGCTCCAAATCACTATTGATCAGAGAAATGCAAATTAAGACAACTCTGAGATACCACTACACATTTCTCAGATTGGCTAAGAAGCCAGGAAAAGATAATAATGAATGTTGGAGGGGATGTGGGAAAATTGGGACACTGATGCATTCTTGGTGGAAGTGTGAATGAATACAACCATTCTGGAAAGCAGTTTGGAATTATGCTCAAAAAGTTATCAAACTTTGCATACCTTTTGATCCAGCAGTGTTTCTATTGGACTTATGTCTGAAAGTGATCTTAAAGAATAGAAGGGGACACATGCAAAAATGTTTGTGGCAGCCCTTTTTGTAGTGGCTAGAATCTGGAAACCGAATTGATGCCCATCAATTGGAGAATGGCTGAATAAATTGTGGTATATGGATGTTATGGAATATTATTGTTCTGTAAGTGACTAATAAGATGATTTCAGAGAGGTTTGGAAAGACTTATATGAATTGGTGCTGAGTGAAATAAGCAGAACCAGGAGACCATTATACACAGACATAAAATTACATGATGATCAACACTGATGAATGTGGCTCTCTTCAACAATGAGAAGATTCAACCCAGTTCCAATTGTTCAGTAATGAAGAGAGTCAGCTACACCCAGAGAACTATGGGAAATGAGTGTGGACCACAACATATCATTTTCACTCTTTGTTATTTTTTGTTTCCCTTCTCAGATTTCTTTCTTTCTTTCTAGATCTGATTTTTCTTTTGCAGCAAGATAACCATATAAATATGTATATAATGGATTTAACACATACTTTAACATATTTAACATTTATTGGAGTACCTGTCATCTTGGGGAGGGGGTCGAGGGAAGGAAGGGAAATTTTAGGATAGTAGAATTTGCAAAGTCAATGTTGAAAAATTACCTATGGATATGTTTTGTAACTAAAAAGCTATAATAATAAAAATAAAAATAAACAGATTTTTAAAAAGAAAGTAATGGCCAATATTGAACAATGCTTCATCTCTATTCACAGTTGCAGCATGACACATGAACAGGCCCTACCAATACATGCCACTGTCCTTCCACAATCAACCCTGGATCCAAACACATTTTAGATGGATAATGGAGGTTTCCAAAATACATCTCATGTTCCTTGCAGCACTGTTATGTGCTTTTTCAATATAGCAAGTGATTCTTTCTAGAATGTTGGGTAGATTTAAGAAACAAACTCTTTATATAACAGATTTGTTAAATAGCCCTGAGTTTATATTGTGTGTATAACTTTTATAAAATTGAAACAATATAATGGTTTTTCTATGGTGAATGTTTGTTAACATAAAATTATGTTATGTTAACAAAGTAATATGATAATCCTTGGTCTTGTTATGTCCAGAGAACTCATAATTCTAATGAAAGAATAATGGAATTAATGTTTAAGTTTCATTTGAGATATAGATGCTTCCTAGCTAAATATGCTTGAGAAAATCACTTACCCATTTTAAAGACTTAATTTCTCTTATTGGAAAATTGAGTATCTTAGACTACATTATCTTTCATGTCCCATTTAATCTATATTCTTTTATTCTATAAACTCATAGCACATTATATTTCTGTTATATAGTATCAGTTTAGCTGCTTTCCATTGGATACAAGGAACTCCAAATCATAATATTTTATGGGTTTTTTTAATTTTTTAAATTTTTTATTTTTTAAAAAAAATATCTTGTCATTGACTGTAATTGACTGAGATTGGTCATTTATGGCAAGGGAAGAATGCAATAAAGGATTCAAATATTTTTCTTAAAAATGTAATAGAAATCAGTTGCGATGTTGAAAGGATTTTATGGTATAGCATGATGGAGTAGGAATAATCATTGGCCTAGGAGGATTTAAACTACATATTGCGGATATATGAACTAAGAAATATTTTTTAGCCTCTCTGAACATCACTATTCTCATTTATAAAATGTGAATTCAATTACTTTCCCAGACTATACCCCAGGGTTTCCTAATTCTGGATATTTGGATTTGGTTTTTTGTCTAGACTTATGCTTTCAGAAATGTCAGAGAATTCCAGTATAGAATCTCCCTTCATGTATATCAATAAACAAGTTGTCTGAAACTTAGATGTTCACAGAATGATCTGAAAGAATTGAAGCCTAACAGATTTACATTGTCACAAAGAAAGGATGTGTCATATGGAAGGCTAGAACCCAGTTATTTCTTTCTCTAAAGGTCATCTTTTATGCATTGGGATATAACAAGTCTTCAGTGATTATTATAGAGATCATCACATATGAAGAAGTGTTATAAAAATCTAATGTATGGTTTCTTTCACTTCTAAACATTCTGTTTACTAAATGGAGTAGATTATGACATTGAGATAGTTCTACAGATACAGGAAGAAACTGTCCCTTAGGGAAATGTGCTAAAATAATTTGTTTGAAAATACTTCAAAATTATAAGTATCCCTTAGATTTAGAGATGGTTGGAAGGCACTATTTTAACCAAAAATTCATTTACATAAAAGTGTTTTCAGGACTTGAAAAATATAAATGAAGAATTGTAAATAAAACAACTATTTGTAGATGTTGGGAAATAAAATATATTATTTATATTAAACTTCAAAGATTATAGAATTAAATTCAGAGCCTGAATAAAAGATGGGTCAGTACTCATGAGGAAGATCCAATTTAAGGAATTAGGGCCTAAGGCAGAATAGAAAAGTTGAGAAGTCAGGTACCAAAAAGATGAAAAATTATAGCAATTACCTGAAGATACATGATAGAAAAGAAAAAAGAAAAGACTGGGATTAGGTCAAGACATTTATGCAAGGTAAATCAATTGATATTTAATGAAGCATGTTCCAAGATAACTTAAAGATGACAGCTGTTTTTTAAATGAACAAAAATGAAGATGACCTTAAGTAAATAATGCAAGAAAGTTGCCTAGAACTACTAGATACAAAAATAAAGCACAAATCAAAAGATTCTATGAATAGCTTTGGTAAAGTGTTGTAACTACTAATACCTTACATTCCAATATACACAATAACTAAATCAAATAATGAGAATAAAAACAAGTTCTACAATTTAGCAAGAAGAATTTTAAATATAAAATAAAATACACTTAAATAATGATTACTTTGCACTCATTACAAACTGAAGAATGGAATGAAATAATGCATTATAAAAAGCAAAGGAGCTCAAGCTATTGTGGAACACTTGCTCTTTTTAAACTTGCAAATCTAAGATTAAATATAAATGACTTTATAAATGAAAAATGCATGTTTTTCAAAAGAATTACATTTTATTTACTCCTGAAAAAATTGAATAGAAATATATTGTAAGTACTCCAAACAAATAGTATACAAAAAATTAAGTATAGTTATCAAGCAAACAACTAAAAATAAATTAAACTTTCCATATTTAATAGTTATTGGGTTTTTTGTTTTAATATTATTATTTCTCCAGTTATATGTAACTTTTTACGTTTCTTTTGAAATTTTGAAGTTCCAGGTGCTCTGCCTTCTTTCCCACCCTCACCCCCATTGAGAAGGCTTATGTAAAGTTGTGGAAAACATTTCCATAAAAACCATGCTGCAAAATAAAACACTGATTCTCTCCCCTAAAAAAGAAAGGTTAAAGAAAAAAAGGTTTAAAAAATGTTTCAGTTTGTATTCAGACAATCAATTTTTTTCTCTGATTATGGATAACATTTTTTTCATCATAAATCCTTCAGAGTGGTCTTGGATTGTTGTATTGCTGAGAACAGCAAGGTCATTCTTAGCTACTCATCCCACAATTTTGTGATTGCTTTGTACCCAGTACATTTCACTTTCCTTGATCTCATGGAGGACTTCCCAGGTTTTTCTGATAGCATCTTGTTCCTTATTTCTTATAGAACAATAATATTTTTTTCATAATTATATACCACAGTTTAATCAACCACTGCAAAATAGTGGGCTTATTCCCAATTTCCAAAATTTGCCCTGAGAGAAAGAACTGCTATAAATATTTTTATGCATAAAGTTTCTTTTCCTTAAAAAAAAAAATAAACTCTTTTGGAATATGTGGCTAGAGCTGGTATTATTAAGTCAAAAGACATGCATGATTTTAAACCCTTATCTGCATAGATTATATCTTCTGGTCATTTTTCAATTGGACAAGGGTTCATTTTTTTTATATATAAATTTGACTTAATTCTCTATACGTTTGAGAAATGAGGCCTTCCGAACTGGTCATCATATAGTATTGTTGTTGAAGTATATAATGATCTCCTGGTCCTGCTCACTTCACTCAGCATCAGTTCGTGTAAGTCTCTGCAGGCCTTTCTGAAATCATCCTGTTGGTCATTTCTTACAGAACAGTAATATTCCATAATATTCATATACCACAATTTATTCAGCCATTCTCCAACTATGGACATCATTCAGTTTCCAGTTTTTAGCCACTACAAAAGGGCTGCCACAAACATTCTGCACATACAGGTCCCTTTCCCTTCTTTATGATCTCTTTGGGATATAATCTCAGTAAGTAACACTGCTGGATCAAGGTATCCAGTTTGATAACTTTTTGAGCATAGTTCCAAACTACTCTCCAAAATGGTTGGATTCATTCACAACTCCACCAACAATGCATCAATGTCCCATTTTTCCCGCACCCCCTCCAACAATCATCATTAATTTTTCCTGTCATCTTAGCCAATCTGACAGGTGTGTAGTGGTATCTTAGAGTTGTCTTAATTTGCATTTCTCTGATTAATAATGACTTGGAGCCCAAATCATTTCCAATGGAGCAGTAATGAACTGAACCAGCTATGCCCAGAAAAAGAACTCTGGGAGATGACTAAAAACCGTTACATTGAATTCCCAATCCCTATATTTATGCACACCTGCATTTTTGATTTCCTTCACAAGCTAATTGTACAATATTTCAGAGTCTGATTCTTTTTGTACAGCAAAATAACGTTTTGTCATTATACTTATTGTGTATCTAATTTATATTTTAAATATATTTAACATCTACTGGTCATCCTGCCATCTAGGGGAGGGGTGGGGAGTAAGAAGGTAAAAAATTGGAACAAGAGGTTTGGCAATTGTTAATGCTGTAAAGTTACCCATGTATATATCCTGTAAATAAAAGGCTATTAAATAAAAACCAAAATAAAATAAAATAAATAAAAAATAAAAAAAGAGAGAAATGAGGCCTTCAACAGAGAAATTTGCTTCAAAATTCTTTTCATAATTACTCTTGCTGACTATATTCCCTCACCTGGGTTTATTCTATTCTCTCTGTCCTTTCATCTTGTCTCTCCTCAAAAGCAATTTGCTTTTGATCAGCTTCTCCTCCTAATATGCTATTGCCCATCTTCTCTCATATCCTCTTCCCCTCTTACTTTTCTGCAGGATAAGATAGATTTATGTATCTCTATTAAGTGTGTATTTTATTTCCTCTTGAGCCAATTCTGATGAGAACAAGCATCACTCATGCCCCCTCTCTCTCCATTCTAAATTATTTTCTTACCCTTTTACTGAAGATAATTTACATTATTCTATTTCTCCTATTTCCTTTCTCCCATCACAGTTTTTTTTTTCTTACTGCTTAATTTTTAATTTACTTTTAGATATTATCTCTTTATATTCAACCCATATCTGTGCCCTATCTACTCCAAACTGCCATAATAATGTTACAAGTATAATGTTCCCATGTATAAATGTAAAGAGATTAATGTGAAGAACCTTATGATTTCCCTTTCCTGATTACCTTATTTTTTAAATTCTCCTGAGTTTTGCATTTTAAAATCAAAATTTCTGTGTAGTGATGGTCTTTTCATCATAAATTCTTGAAAATTCTCTATTTCATTAAACATCGCCCTTTTCCTCTGAAAGATTATATTCACTTTTGCTGGATAGGTAA
Organism: Sarcophilus harrisii; assembly: GCF_902635505.1. NCBI lineage: Eukaryota > Metazoa > Chordata > Mammalia > Dasyuromorphia > Dasyuridae > Sarcophilus > Sarcophilus harrisii. The sequence goes on from NC_045427.1 coordinate 176,059,892, forward strand.
TTCTTGGTTTTAATTTTAATTCCATTGCTCTCCTCAATATCATATTCTGATCCCTCTGTTTTTTTTTTAATATAGAAGTTGCTAAATCTTGTGTTATATTGACTGTCGCTCCACTATATTTGGATCATTTTCTTTCCAGATGTTTGCAATATTTTCTCCTTGACCTGGGAGTTTCAGAATTTGGTTATAATATTCATGGGAGTTTTTATCTTGGTATCTCTTTCAGGATTTTTCAGGATTAGTGGATTCTTTCAATTTCTATTTTATCTTCTGGTTCTAAAATATCAGGATGATTTCCCTTGATAATTTCTTTTAAAATTATATATAGGCTCTTTTTTATTATATTTTTCAGATAGACCAATAATCTTTAAATGATCTGTCCTGGGTCTTTTTTCCAGATCAATGGTTTTCAAATTAAGATTTCAGAATTTTCCCCTTTTTTTTCATTCTTTTGGATTTGTTTCCTTGTATCTTCTTTTCTCATAAATTCATTAGCTTCCATTTGCTCAATTGTAATTTTTAAGAAATTACTTTTTTCAGTGAGCTTTTGCATCTCCTTTCCCATTTGGCCAATTTTGCTTTTTAAGGCATTCTTTTCCTTATTAGCTCTTTGTATTTCTTTTTGCCTCATTCTCATTTTTCTTCCCAAATTTTCCTCTACCTCTCTTACTTCATTTTTAAAATCTCTTCTGAGGTCTTCCAAGGTCTGAGACCAATTCTTATTTTTTCTTGGACACCTTGGATATAGGAGTTTTCTATGGTCAGATTTTTTTTTCCTAATGTACACTCATTTCCCCAACCTATTACTTGACTTTTAACATTTTGTTAAAATAGGGCTTTGGTTCCAGGGTGGAGGCAGGTGTTGCCAGAGCAGCAATATCCCAAAATCCAGTGGTTTTGTACAGCTATTTTCAGAGATCCTTCAAGCAACCTTTATTGTGAGCCAGCATTGCTACTCAGATCTGAATATGGACAAAGCAATAAAATCCTGCCTTAGTGGGAATAAAGAGGTTCCTGCAATCTGCATTTGACCAGCTGTGTGCCCTCACCTACACACACACACACACACACACACACACACACACACACACACTTACACACACAAGCACACAATATATAAGTTGATATCTCCAGAAGCTGCAGAGACAGCTGTCACTGGTCAGGTTACTGCCTCTGTAGATTCAATAGCTCCCAAAGTAATATTCTAGTTTTCAGGGGCTTCCCTTATAAACTAATATGCCAACCTTTTCTGCTGAGTTGTCCTTGACCTCTGTTGGCTGAGAGGTCTGGAGATTGCTTCCACTGCCACCAATTCAGATACCTTAAGGCCTGGGCGGGCCTGCACTGTGATTATGTTCCAGACCCATCCCAGAGCCACCATGATATAACAGACCCCTTCTGTGACCTTCCAAGCCCTCTTTGACTACCTTACATTCACTCCACCATTATGGCTTTGGCCAAGTTTATTATTTTTTAAGAGCCTGAAGGGAAGAAAGAAAAAAAAATGACTTGTAGAGGAAGTTTCTCAGAAGAGACTGATGAATAACAACAGCAAGACCTTAAATGAAGTAAATAGAATTTAAATAAAAAGAAATGTAGGTGGACGATAGAACTCTTCCAAAAAGTAACTTACAAGGGAATTAATGTATAGCTTATGACAAAATTATAGAATCTAAAGGAAAAAATAAGGATAAAGAAGTTGGAAAAATTGAGGAGAAGCAGTTATAGACCCTTACCAAATCTATGAATGAAAAAATGAAAGGATGACAATTCCTACAGCCTTTCAAAAAAAAGAGACAATGCACAATAAAGGGAAAAGTGGAATAAGGGAAGGATTAAAAGTGGGAGTACTTAAATTGGGGAAAGAGAGTCTATGGAAATATCATTACTAAATATAGCATAAGAAAAACTAACCAAGGAGACAAAATGTTGATATGAAAGAAGATTAAAAAAATAACCTACTGAAATATAAATGCATATTTTTTTCCCTGAGGCAACTGGAATTGAATGACTTGCCCAGGGTCACACAGACAGGAAGTATTAAGTGTCTGAGACCAGATTTGAACTGAGGTCCTCCTGAATTTAAAGCTGGTGCTCTATGCACTGCCCCATCATGGATATTAAAAAAAAAAAAAAAAAACAGCTAAAAAAGAAAAAAGATTAGATCAGAGAGAAAAGATGAGTGAAAGTCAACTATACCCACTCTAAGAATGAAAATCTGGGAGACTGTGAAAACAATAGCAGTTTTTAAAGCTGTTAATAGACTAACCTTCCTACCTATCCAGTCTTCCTTATACTTTACTCCCTTCATTTATTCTACAATTCAGTAATTCTATTCCTTGAACAAAACAACTACTGCCTGAACACTTTTACTAGTTTTATTATTTTTCTTTATTTTTCTCCCTCCTTATTTTTATTACCCTCCTTTTTTATGACTTTCCTCCTAACCTAACTAAAATCTCACATTCTACAGCAAATAGTTCCTGATACCTTTAATACTAATACATGCCGCTTTAGATTAACCCTGATATATCATGCATCTATCTGATAATATAGTTGCTTTTTTGTTATTTTCATTTAAGGTCCTTGAGAGATTGCTTTTTGTCTTTCTCTGAATTTCCAAAATTTATAAGAGTACACAGCATACAGTAAGTACTTACAAAATATTTGCTAAATTGACTAATGCCTTTAGTAAAAAATAAAAATAAATTGTAAAAACATAGGAAGAAGGATGATTTAATATACCAATGACCTGCCATTTTACTGATAAGGGAATCCCCTCCCTCGAATGAATCCCAACACTAAAACTTATACTTCTAGAGCAAATATTCTGGAGTTAAGTAACTTGTTCATTTTAAATGTCTCATAAGTTTTTAGGTCATTATTATAACATAATTCACCCCAAATTAAAGATTAGCAACCTATTCATTATATTACAATATTTCTCCAGTTCTATCATTTAGTCTGGATAGTTGCTTGCCCAAAACAATTCCTTTTGATACTAGTTCTGGGGGGAAATCAATACAAATTTATTATATTAAAGTTAAATACTTTTGGGTTGTGCATACAGGGAGAAAACAAACTTCAGGTTCTTTATGTATTTAACTATTTGACTTCAAAAAGCATAGATCAATACTGGCATTGACAAGTATATTATAGAAAACTCATAGTTCATTCATGTATATATCCTACATTGGGTGCATTCTCTTCAGCTAAGACAGTTTCAGGTTCTCTTCTCACATGTTAGTCAGAGATCAATCAGGGTATATTTAGAAATGTAAAGGGCATGTTACTATTAGCCATGGGGGTAAAAAGTAATTATTTTTTGAACAAAGTCAAAGATAAAGTTTTTTTTTTCCTTTTAACCATATACTGTATGTTGGTGGTATGCAAGTTACTTTGAATTATTTGAATTAATTGCTAAATATACTCTGCTTGGAAAGTGTATGCTTAATGTTAATAAATATTTTCTTAACAATTTAGAAATAACAACCAATTACATTTTGCTTTAAACTTAAAGTACATTCCCCAGAATAGCCTCATGACTTTATTAGAACTGAAATAATTATTAGTCTCACTTTCTGTTCATAGAAATAAAGACATAAGAAAATTAGGAAATTTGTCCCTCACCCTAGATTTAATAAGCAATAGAGTTGGGACTGCATTCCAGGTCTTCCTCCTTTATGTGATACGAATATCCTTATTTGATACAGTGCTAGGTTCTGTGAAAGAAAAACACTGGGATCATTCTCTTTCAAGGCTTATAATCTTATTGAGATCATATGATTATAGATCTCCAGAAAAATGGCCTCCCTGGAGAGGGGACATTACATAATCTACCTCCTTCATTTAACAGAAGAATCAACTTATGTCTGGTTAGGGATTGTGGAGACTTTACACAGGAACCACAAGCATTAAATGTAATATGTAGAATTTAAATCTAGGTCTTCCAAGTCCTAAATTGATGCTTCATTCCACTGTGACATCATGGAAGAAGTAGGACTTGAGATAATCTTTTGGAAGTAGTAAAACTTGGAGCAGTGATAAGAAACAGAAAGCTGTTATAAGTAGTTGGAAAATGATTAATTAAAATCAGGAAAAAAATAGTAATCACTTACGTTGTTAGACACTGGAAGAGATAAAACAACATCAAGTTATCCATGGCCCTAATTTTTTGTGAAGTTTTCAGTCTTATGGTGATGATGTATCAGAACAATGGGTTTAAATCAAAATGGAATGCTAGAAGACATCTAACTCAAGTTCTTACTTTACAGATGAAGAAACAAACATCAATTCAATAAACATTTATTAAACATCCATTATACACATTATAGTTCTAAGGATTCATCAGCACAAAAAAGCAAAACAATGTTTTATGTCAGAATATTCACTTTCCAAAGCAAGGAGACCCACTGAAATTAAATGACTTTTCTAAGTCACATTTCTGGAAATACATTGCCATGGGATGAACTGGAAAATGTTGGGCTATCCTAAAATGAGATACTGCTTCCCTAGGAGCCAGATTTAGGTGGAAAAAATGCTAAAATTGCATTTTCTTCTTTCAGGATTTTTTCCCTTATTAATGTCGGATTTATACAAAATCTTATGTCATGAAAAACGTACATATCACATAAAAATATTAATACATCCCAAAAGCACTCATTCTTATACTTTGCCTAATGCCAACAGATATCAAGATATGAAGAGGAGTCAGTAATTTTTTTCCTATTTTAATACCATACAGGATCAAGAATGGTGCATAAAATAAAAGCAGTCAAGAAACAAAGTATTAAATCCAATTGCTGGGAAAGCACCTTTCAGCCCATGCATGGGTATGAGAATCTTGTAGAATCTTACCATTTTAAATTATATTTTTAATAGGAACTGGCAAGGAAAATAATCAAGGTCATGTGTGATTTTTTTAATGGATGAGTTTTATATATAATAAGTAGGACATAAAAGAAGAACAACTAATTTTTGCATTCAATTTCAGTCATTGCTGACTCCATGAATCCATTTGGGATTTTCTTGGCAAAAGTTCTGGAATGGTTTCCCATTTATCCTTTAGCACATTTTACAGATGAAGAAACTAACTCAGAGAGATGTCTTCCTGACTCCAGATCTGGCACTCTATTAACTATGCTACCTAGTTGCCCACTTTATCACAATAGAGCCTCCTAAATAATGAGCTTATAGATCACAATATTCGATATATAAAAGCCCTTTCAGGTTACCTGATCCAGTGCTATCATTTTCTAATTCAAAAACAAAGTCCTAGAGAAAGCATATAAGCTTAGACACACAAGTAGAAAACATGAAATGGATTTGAACCCAGATTTCTGACTCCAAATCCAGAAATCTTTCCATTGTTCAAAATTGTCTCTTCAGTGATTGAACTAGCCCTTTGCCACTCTGTCAGACTTTGGTGATGTAGTGGTGTCAATAATAATTACAAATATTCGTTTAACTATTTACCTTTGTGAAACCCCTCTCCCTATTTTATCTCATTTTATCCTCACAACTCTGACACAAGGTTTAACTAAAGCAGATGAAGTATAGGAACAGTCCATAAAGTTCTTGCCAGTTGTAGATATGTTGCTCATTTCCAGTATCTCAAAAGACGTGAAGAAGTGTCTACATATATGAATGAGTTCAGAAATATAAAAATATTAGAACACTGAAGCACAATATCTGAATTGTGAATATAATAGCTTGCTAGATTTGTGAAAGCCACTTTAACTGACAGTAAGTGAGAAACTCAAAAAAGAGTACTGTTAAAGCTGAAGTAAAAATTTATGGGAAAGGGAAGACCAGCTGCCTTCAAAATTCATGGTCAATCACCCTATAAACATCAAGTGGTGGGATTACCAGTGAGCTGTGCACTCCAAAAGGGATTTGAATTTTATGGGGCATGGTAGTCAATTGTGAAATTCTTTCAACTGACTATAAAATGCATAAATGCTCATTTATTCATATGTTACATTATCTTTCTTCCATGAACAGGGACTTGATTTGACATACTTTCCTTTAAAGGTTCCAAAATTAAAAATTTGCTCTACACTTAGGTAATAAATAGAAATTATCAAAACCATTATAAAAATAATGTCAAGAAAATGGAAGATTAGAATGACAAACCAAATGAAGTCAATAGTTTAGTAAACTAGAAACTAGTTTGAAACTTAAGAAAAGAGCACATAGTATTTGCAATTTTGCCAAATGTATAAGGTTTATTCACATAAAGATTCACATTCACATAATTGAATGATTTAAGGTCACATCTATTTCAATTGTACACTGAATTTGAAAATCATTGTCAGGCAAATATTTCATTAGTGTGTGAAATGAATCTTTGATTGCTAAATATTTATTAATAAGTAGAAATCTAGGCATGAGTGTTAATGAATAAACATTTACACTTCAGAAAAGCTGATGCATATAGTTTTAGCAGTATACATTTGTGTACTACAATAGACATTATGCAAAGATTACCATCTAAGAACACTCAGTGATTATTAATGAGGTATGCTTTTACATTGAATTTTATCTGTATCAAATCACTCCAAACACTGCTAATTTAGTGTTTGTTTTGCTTTCAAAAAAGAACAAAAGTTAGTATCAAACATCTCTCTCTCTCTCAGCATATATGTAAATATATGAAAATTCCTTTTAAAAATTATAAGTGATGTATTATATTAGTATTTCAATGAATATTCATTAAGTTTTTACTGTGAGTCAGGCACTGTGTGAAGCACAGGGGACACAGAAAAAGACTAAAGAAAGCTGCTAGTGACAGAGAGCTCAAAGTTTAATGAGGGAAACAACATGCAAACAATTTTGTATGAACAAGATATATACAAATATACAAATACTCACTTTAAAGACCAGAAAAGGTTTCTCGTGGAAAATGGTATTTTGAATAAAGATTGAAGAAAGCTTTGGAAGATGAAAGTAGAAGGAGAATCATCTAAGTATGGATGATAGCCAGGAACATGGCCAGAGTCCAGGAATGAGGTACTGTATCATTTTGTATATTGGATACATTGAAAGAGTTAGAATCAGGAGGAATGACATTTAAATCTAATGTTTGATATGATACTTTTGAATTGTTTGAAAATAGACTCATTGGGCATCATAAATTCTCAGTTTATAAGTTATAAATAGGATGTGACACATAAGAAGGAGGATATTTAGAAATGAAATAATAGATTTTTAAGCACAAATTTTTTTATTATATGCTTTATGCAGTATTTTAGAAGCGTGCTACATGAAATAAATTTATATATATATATATATATATATATATATATATATATATATTAGTATAAAAGGTGTATATCTTGTTAGGTCTTGTCCCAGATAATTGTACTGCTTGCTTAATGGCCTTTAATAAAATTCTAGCCACAAGCACTGGGTAAGGAGTAGGGCTTTGTTCTGGTTGTGCTGGGACGTCCCCCACTCTATCACACTGTCTCCTTGATGAAAAACTGCTGTGGGAGCCTCTTTTGTAGCAAAAACTGATATTTCCAAGGGTTTTTGAGTGACTCTTTCTACCACATTGGATAAAGCCAGTTCAACTTCTCTCAAAGCCTCTTGAGCTTCTTTTGTAAGCTGGAGTGGTGAAATTAAAGCACTGTCTCCCCTTAAAATATCATATAACGGTTGCAATTGATAGGTAGTCAAGCCTAACACTGGATGCATCCATTGGATATCTCCTATCAATTTCTGAAAGTCATTTAAGGTGTTTAGCTTGGCTGTTCTTAATGAAAGTTTTTAAGTAGTGTAAGCACCTTAGGGTATACTTCATATCCTAAATATTAAAAAAGAGCATGTCTTTGAATTTTTTTTTCTGGAGTCATATGCAATTGGTAGATCCTTAATGTTTCTATGGTGTTTTATAGACATGCTTCTAACATTTGTTCCTCAGGTGCACATTCCAATATACCATCCATATAATGTAATAACATTACTTTTGAAAATTCTTTTCTTACTGGAGTAAGAGCAGCAGCAACATACATTTGGCACATAGTAGGGCTGTTTTTCATTCCCTGTGGTAAAACTGTCCATTCATATATTTTATAAGGTTCAGCCAAGTTAACACTGGGCCCTGAAAAGGCAATTTTTTTTTTCATATCCTCCTTATCTAGAGGCATAGAATAGAAACAATCCTTAATGTCTATAACCCAAAGAGGCCATTCTCTAGGCAACTGAATAGGAAATGGAAGTCCAGGCTGAAGAGTTCCCATAGTTTCTATCTGTTCGTTTACCTTTCTTAAATCAGTCAACATCCTCCATTTTCCAGATTTCTTTCTTACAAAAAATACAGGGGAATTCTAAGACTTAGAGAAGTTTGTAAGTGTCTTGGTCAAGTTGCTCCTGTACTATATCTAATAGGGCCTGAATTTTATTGCTTCCTAAGGGCCACTGTTCTATCCATACGGGTTCATCAGTTTTCTATTGAACAGGAACAAGTGAGAGTCTTGGCAGCCCTTCAACGGCAGCCCTGCCTAGAAAACCGAAGTACTCATTTGAAATCCTAATTGTGTAAAATGTCTCTTCCCCACAGATTGATGGGGATTTTTTCAACTATAAAAGGAGTAAAAACTCCCGTTTTGCCTTCAAAAGTCCATTTCAAAGGGTTAGCACTATTTTCAGCTGCTATTGATCCTCCTATGCCAGACATGTAGGTGTCTGCTTTAATCTTTGGCCAGTGACTGGGCCAGTTGGCACCTCTAATGACTGCACGATCTGCACCAGTGTCTATAAATCCTTCTAATGGTAGGCCATTTATATAGATCATGAGTATAGGTTGATAGCTGTCACAGATGCTGTCCAGAATATTCCTGGATTTTGTTGCTTGGAATCAGAATCTGGGCGACTATCACCAAATTGCTTATTAGGAGTTTGTATCAGTAAACCTGATGCTACTACTTCTCCTGGTTGATAAGTCACACATTGTCTACCTGTATTAGTGACTGGGATATTGTCTACACATTCCCCAGTTTCCCACATCAGTGTATGGATGAACATTGTTTTATAAGTGCTTTCAGGAGGTGATATGGTCAAGCCTACTGTACCTGGAGGCAAGAAATCCATAGGGTGGAGAGGAATAGATTTCACTTCTCCAGGGCGTATTTCAGTTGTCCCAGCTGCATACAACTCTTTTCTCCCCAATAGTAATCCCTTTCTCCCATCAGGTTGCTTCCTGGCTGATTGGTCATGTCTTTTTACTGAACTTCTAAGAGCTCTCTGGGTGTAGCATCGGCTGCCATCATGCCCCAAGTATTTTTTTGCCTTGGGCCCTGGGGCTGGGCCCCTCATTCCATTTCTCTGAATCAGTCTACATTCTAATGCCCCATGGAAGCCTCTGTTGCATTTTGGACATGGGACATTGTGTCTTGTTCTCCCACCCTGTTTTCTCACTCTGTCTCTATGCCAACATTGAGCTTTCAGATACCCTACTTTACCACATTGAAAGCATTGACGAGTCTCTTTGGAAGTCCCTTGCCAGAAGGGACCTTGTCTTACCATGTTGGGATCTTGGGAAGTCTGCATCATAGCCTGGCTATAAAAAGCATCTGTGCCTACTGTGGCACAGCGTTTTATGATCTCCTTTAAAGGACCATCCTTGTGTATTCCTAATATAATTCTTCTACAAACCTCATTAGCATTTCTTTAGCAAAATGCCTTATCATAATTTCCGTTGCTGTGCTTTCACTAATAGTTCATATGACACCTGTCTGCAGACATCCCACAAAATCAGCAAAGAGTTCATTTCACCCTCAGGCTATTTTTGTGAAGGCCTCTCCTCTGTCCTGTTAACCTAGGATAAAACCCCATGCTCTGATAGCAGCAAAAGCAATTTTGCTCATATACTGCTATGGGGTAATTAATCTGTGCTGAAGTGTCTGCATAAGAACCTACACCTGTTAGCTGGTCATACGTGATTGGAGTATTAATTCCACTTTGCCTATTTCATTGGGCTTGTATCCTACAGAGCTCACTATATTCAGAAAGGCACAATAAGTTTTGTCCAGGTTCTAAACATGTCCTTGCTATAGATTTCCAATCACTAGGAGTTAAATTTTCATAAGCCAAATTCTCTAATAACCTCTTAACATAAGATGATATAGCCCCATAAATAGTGCAAGCCTTTTTTAGGTCTTTGATGATTTCTAGATCAAAAGAAATGTATCTTTTGCTTTCTTGACCTGAAGAGTTAAGCTGTTCAATCACAGGATACATTTCTATTCTGGAATCAGCTGTATTCTGCCCTTCTTCTTTGGCTTTAAGTAGTGCTTTTTGTTATCTAGTCATAGGAAGGGGTGATTGCTGGAGGAGGAGCTATGGTATCACTGTCCCTCTCACTACTCCTCCTCCCTCCCCCCAGGAAGGTGAAGTTGATGGGGGAGGGTCAATGGTGCTCTGGTGTGGGCAGAGTTGAAGCTCCACTGTATGAGTGAGAATAACCATGCCCTTCAAATTCACTGAATTCCTCATGCCATCTGGTGATATTTCCATTTATCTGTCCTTTGTCTTCTTTTTTTATAATATTCTTCTCTAAAATGTAATTTTCTCTGGGAGCAGGTTTCTTTGGGGCTTCTGGAGGCAGCCTTCCATTCAGTTCAGTTTAATCACCCCATATGCAGCCAGGAGTTAAAGTCCAAATCCTTTATTGTCTCCTTTAAAGTCTTGTCTCCTTCACTCAGGGAGTGGCTAGTTTTCTGGAGGCCTATTATAGTCTTGGTTTCAAGAGCTTAAAGCTGCCTTCTCTGGCTTGTGAATCTGCTAGACTGAATCCTGGCTGAGGCTCTGAGAGCTTCTAGTGGGCTTCTGTTCTAGTGGGCTTGTCCTCTCTGGCCCTGGCAGTTACTCCTTATATATGCTCTCTTAAAGGTGTGAATCTTGTCGAATTATAGGAAATACTAAATACATGTAAGTTAGAGAATCATTATCTCATCAATTCCACCTACTTAGCACCTTGTAAGAATCCTAACACTCTTTCCTCACACTGTCTCATCTGGCTGTTCTTAAAACTTCTTTTTTTCTATTAACTTGCAGGATTCCTTAAGGCCAATTGTATTAAGTTGTACATATAGAATGTTTCCTTGGAAGTTGAATCAGGACCATTATCATTGTAATATTCACATAGTTGATCTCCTACTAGTTGCCAGTTACCTGGCTCTATTTCTTCTTCCTAGAAGAACCAAGGGGAGGTGCATTCTAATGTATCCACTTGTTCATCATTCTCCTCCAAAGTTACAATCAAATCCTGTCTCTTTATTAGTCTGAGTAGTAGATTTTACTAGATCTACCTCATGGTGGGGTTGGGGGTGGGGGAGAATCTTTTCCTAATATCTGCCCCATTTCAGCTAGAAAATGAGAGTTACTAGTTTAGCTCTTAAGAAAGCAAGTTCCCTGTTTATCTATTAAAATACTGATCCTATTTCCTGGTCACCGGGGACTTCTTCACTGAAATTAGGATCCTTGGTTCAGGGGACTTCTTCACTGAAATTAGGATCCTTGGTTCACAAGTTGGGTGCCAAAATGTAAAGTTCAGGCTAGCTCCCTGGAGGCCTCAAGAATAGCCAGAGTCAGGAAAAGCAAAAGTCCTTGATCTTTAGGTGAAAAGGAGACAGACAAAATTGCGAGGAGTTTTGCAAAGATCTCTTCACAATTCTTTAGTCCAAAATCCCCACACCTTTCTCCTCCTTCTCCTGTGGTAAAGTGAGTCTGGCCTCTGTCATGCCACCCTCTAATCTAATGTATACACCAAACATTGAGCCAGCGTCAATAGTGAGAAGGGCCATTTATTCAAACATATGCCAATAGAGTCATTGTCCAATAGATAATTAGGCTTAAATGCTCAGCTGTCTGATATAGCCCCATAAAAAGTCAAGCCTTTTTTAGGTCTTTATTAATTTCTAGATCAAAAAGAGCATATCTTCTGCTTTCTTGACCTGAAGAGTAAAGCTGTTCAATCACAGGATACATTTCTGTTCTCAAATCATCTGTGGCTTTAAGTAGTGCTTTTTGTTATCTAGTCATAGGAGGGGGTGATTGCTGGGGGAGAGGAGCTGGTGGTATCATGTCCCTCCCATTACTCCTCCTCCCTGCACCCAGGAAGGTGAAGTTTATAGGGGAGGGTCAAGGACCTGCTCTGGTGTGGGCAGAGATGAAGCTGGGTTGTCTGATTTAAGTGCAGCCTTATTCAGAGTTTCAGTCTTTTAGAATTTACCTCTCAGACCTGTAGAGGAGGAAGCAATTTGTGATCAAAGAAGAACTAGAGATAGTTATTGATCACAAAATAGAAAAATTTGATTATATCAAATAGAAAGGCTTTTGTACAAACAAAACTAATGCAGACAAGATTAGAAGGGAAACAATAAACTGGGAAAACATTTTTATAGTCAAAGGTTCTGATAAAGGCCTCATTTCCAAAATATATAGAGAACTGACTCTAATTAATAAGAAAGCAAGCCATTCTCCAATGATAAATGATCAAAGGATATGAACTGATAATTTTCAGATGAAGAAATTGAAACTATTTCTAGCCATATCAAAAGATGCTCCAAGTCATTGCTAAGCAGAGATATGCAAATTAAGACAACTCTGAGATATCACTACACAACCTGTCAGATTGGCTAGGATGACAGGAAAACATAATGCTGAACGTTGGAGGGGATGTGGGAAAAGTGGGACACTGATACATTGTTGGTGGAATTGTGATTGCATCCAGCCATTCTGCAGAGTAATTTGGAATTATGCTCAAAAAGTTATCAAACTGTGCATACCCTTTGATCCAGCAGTGTTACTACTGGGCTTATATCCGAAAGAAATCTTAAAGGGAAAGGTACCCTAATGTACAAAAATGTTTGTGGCAGCCCTCTTTGTAGTGGTCAGAAACTGGAAACTGAATGAGTGCCCCTTAATTGGAGAATGGCTGAATAAATTGTGGTATATGAATATTATGGGATGTTATTGCTCTGTAAGAAATGACCAACAGGAGAAAGTGCTGGAGAGACTTGCATAAACTGATGCTGAGTGAAAAGAGCAGAATCAGGAAATAATTATATACTTCAACACCAAAGCTATATGATGATCAATTCTGATGGACGTGGCTCTCTTCAACAATGAGATGAACCAAATCAGCTCCAGTAGAACAGTAATCAATAGAACCAGCTACACCCAGTGAAAGAACTCTGGGAAATGAGTGTAAACCACTAGATAGCTTTTCCAATCCCTCTATTTTTGTCTGCCTGAATTTTTGATTTCCTTCTCAGGTTGAGTGTACATTATTTCAAAGTCCAATTCTTCTTGTGCAACATTTATGGATGTGTATACATATATTGTATTTAACATATACTTTTAACATATTTAACATGTATCAGTCTTCCTGTCATCTGGGGGAAGGGTAGGGAGAAGGAGGGGAAAAATTGGAACAAAAGGTTTTGCAATTGTCAATGCTGAAAAATTACCCATGCATATATCTCATTAAAAAAAAAAAAAGACTATAATAAAAAAAAAAAGCAGTGACCCTGATTTTTTTTTTTGAGATTTGCAGAAGACAATTGTAGGGGTCAGACTTTTTTGTCACTTTAAAAATATTTATTTATTTATTTTCAATTTTTAAAATTTGTTTCCAGATTCTCTCTCTTATCCCAAACCCTCACTCCCATATGGAGATATACAAATCATTTCCATAAATGTCAGATTGGGAAAGAAAACACAGCTTTCCCACCCTGATTGAAAAAACAATCAACAAGAAACAAACAAACAACAAAACAAAACAAAACAAAAAAAAACAATCTTCAGGGAAAATAAAGTTAAAAAAGAGAGAGAGGGAGAGAGAAAAAGGGAGAGTGAGTGATAGGGAAAAGAAGAGAGAAAGAGGGAGTTGAATAGGGAGATGGAAAGGGAGAAAGTGAGCAATGGGGAGAGGAAAACAGAGGAGGAGATATTCAATTTGTACTCAGACCCAATCAGTTTCTTTTCAGCATATGGAAAGGATTTTTCATCATATGTCCTTCAGAATGATCATGGATCATTTTACTGCTGAGAATAGCAATCATTTACTAGCTGGAAGCAGACTTTTAAAAGAGGAACATTTTGTCAGTATAGAAAAGAAAGGGATCATTGATGACAAAAGGATAAAATATAATATAAAGAAGAAAGAAGATGAAAGAACACACTGAAAACCAATAAAGTGGTTACTCTTCAAAGAGTAAAATTACTATTATGAACTTAGCTACTTATAGAACAGAAAAATATTTCAGATAACCACAAGGTGATGTGTGGCAAGGATATAATTACAAATATTTTTGAGACCTTAAATGAGATTAAATACAGTGTATCTGCAGTGCTATCAATCTTATGGTCTTTTGGCATAGATTAGTTATAAACTGCAGCAGAGAAAATGGAGACATTATAAAGTAGTCACTGGAAATTTGAGTTGACTTGAAAGGTTTTGGGGGCAGCATTTTCTCTCAAAATTTGCTTTTGTGAAAATAAATTTAATGAATTAACAATGAAACCAGGCAGTCCAAATAGTAATATGTGGATAGTGGGTGTTCCTAGGATTCCTATGTACTAACCCATCTAGTTGGGGATGAAGATACTGAAGCAAAAGGCAGAATGATGAATTAGAAAAATATAGGACTATGTAATATGAAGAAGCTGAGTTAGTGAGAGATAGTGGATAATTCAGTGACTACTTTAACAGATATGTGAGAGAGCTACTCAAAGACCAACAGAATATTGCAAATACATAACCATAACTTAGAAAAATAAATACTTCTCTTTCTCTCATAAGGAAAGTGCCACTCTTAGAACAAAGATTCATAACATAGAATACTGTTAATTACACACACTCACTCATACCCACACCCACATGAAACATATTTTCAAAAGTTTCTAAAGTAAAAATCAAATGTGTGAAACTTCAGTTGAAAACTACATAGATTCAATGTGATTTCCATTATCAGCATCATCATTTTAACATTTTAAGGCATCTTAAAATTTGTAAGTAACTTTATGTGTATGTGAATATGTAACATTTTATCTTTACAATAACCTTTTATGGTAGGTTTCACTATTTTACTCAACTCACAGATGAGAAAACTGAGTTTGACAAAACTTATGTGATTTCTCCAGGGTTACACAACTAACAAAAGTCTAAACTAGTCAACAAATTCATTTTTCCAAATACAACAATCTCTGCACTGGATCATTACAGGGAGACACAATCTGCTTCTATATAACCAGACATTCAGTCTGTCTGTCAATCCATTATTCAATATAGATATTTAAAGCACTGTTGTTCATCATTCTTTATCACAAAAGACCAATAACATCAGGAGGATAATGTTTTTCTTGACTTACAAATGAAATGCATTTAAATAAGTGGGGATTGTAAAGCCTCAGTCTTTCCTCCAGATGTAATTAAAGTTTAGCAGCAAGAGATAGGTCAAATGATTAGCCATGACTTTGAATGCAATGGGACAGCTTAGCCATTTTAAAACTAAGATTTTTATTTGTCTCAGTTTGTCTGATTCAACACTCATTCAGTGGTTAAGAATAGATAAAAACTGAAGTAAAAGATGGCCTACTTTGATTTATCAAATGAATCAATCTGAAACAAGAGGAGCCTCAGTGTTTCTGGCCAAAACAGAAACAATTGCTATTTATACTCACTCCAAGTCAAATCAAATTGCTAATTTTGGACCAGGGAATACAAATGAAAAATAAGTGGAATAACCTTTACCCTCAAGGAAACAGTTCTCCAAAGTCCATGTGTATTAAAAAAGGGGTTCAAGTTGCATAATCTTTCTTTGGCACTATCACAATAACCTAATATTATTTTTATCTCCCTTGGCCTCATAGATATCTGTTTTTTTTTTTTTTTTGTTTTGTTTTGTTTTTTTTGTTTGGTTTGGTTTTTGTTTTTTTATAAGCCCATTAAGCTTTAAACATAATCATTATATCACGGGCTTTCATCCTGGCTTTTAAGTCTAAGAAATGATCATAGCAATAATATGATTTTGCTGGCAAACCTATAAAAATGATGATTTTAAATTAGACGCTCTGTCAAGTGACCTACTTACCTACTTCTTTTGTGTTGCTGATATTGGTTAGTGATTGAAAAGAATTTTTTATCATTTTCTCTTGATTCTGAGTCATTGGAGACTCACTAATATTCCACACAACTTCAATAGTCAAAATAATAAAAAAAGAAAAATAATGAAAATTGATGTACTTAGCACAGCGCCTGGCACATGGTAGTTGTTTAATAAATATTTATTAATAGATTGTTTTAAACTTTGTAATGAACTTCACATATTTTACATACACAATGATATTGTATGGTAGATAGTAGTTAATATCTGTTCTCATATATGAGGAAACTGAGATTCAATGATTAAATGACACACCTATTATATTTTTGTAAGGATAAAGAAGGGTGTGAACTCAGTTCTTTCTGACTTCACATCTAGCATTCTAATTATGTATGTCATAGTAGAATAGAAACCAATTTTTTGTTTGTGTTTTGGTCACTTGCTATGTTTCTCTTCATAATGACAATGAGATAGACATGCTGGAAGAATAAGGAAGAATCAAGAAAATACATGTTAAAAAGAGATTGAGCAGTGTAAAAATACTGTTAATTAGAATGATTTTGGTGACAAACTAAATCAGGAGAAGATCCAGAAAGCTATCAGGATATGGCCTTTAAGCCATGATAGATATCAATTAAATGTGCTTTTAGTTGGAGTAAAAATCAATAATATGTTACATGAACCCCGAAAAATACTTTAAGGATTTCTGGGAGTGAAGACAATATGAGCAAATACAGAAAGCACTCAGTTTTCCCAAAATTCACCTCCAATTTTAAATAATGCCTTAAATTGAATTCTGGAATGGCATAGCCAACAAAAGATCAGAAGGAGACATACTTTTAGCCAAAGAAAACTTAGGAAGTAAGAAAGACTAGTGACACAGGGGTAGACACCAACTCAAAATCCACCTGGATAAAACAGTAGTGGTAGAATGAAATTTTGGTAACTGAAGAAGCTTTAATAACTTTCAAACCAGAGATGATAACACCATCTTAGAATGACTGTAAACTTTTCAGACCCAAGAACTACCTCTGAAAATAGCAGTACTAAAAGGCCTGAAGTTTGAAATAGTACTCCTTCCCCACCTCCACATGCAGAGGAAGCAAAGTCCAACATTAACATAAAGTTAAAATCAAGAAAAATGCCAGAAAAACAAACAACTTCAACAACACAACAAAATCTGAATATATATTAAAAAAAAAAACCAAGGAGGTTAATACATGTTTAATATTGATATTACTTTCTTATCCCTGGTACCCTTTAGCAAGATGTAGTTTCATTCATTGTCTCTTTTAATTAGAGATCAATTTTTGCTTTTGTTTGATCTAAAATCAGGATTGCTATTGCTGCTTTTTTTTTTTACTTGAGCAGAAGCATAATATTGTCTGTTCCAGCTTTTTACCTTTTCTTTGTATATATCTCTCTGATTAAAATGTGTTTTTTGTAAACAACATATTGTAGGATTCTGGCTTTTAATTCACTTTGCTATCCCCTTCCATTTTATGAAAGAGTTAATCCAATTCATTTTCACAATTATGATTACTAACTCTGTATTTTACTTTATCCTCTTTTCTTCAATTTATACTTTTTTTTCTCCTTTCACCTTTTCCTTCCATACAAGTATTTGCTTCTGACCATCACTTCTCTCATTCTGTTCTCCTTTTTTGAAATGAGCCTTTATCAGATATTCACTGGATAACTCTGGTTGCCTCAGTGAAACTGTGATCTGTTGAAGACCTTAGCTGAAAAATGTCTTCCATATCATCCAGAACCACCTCTGGTTGTCTTGTTCTATTGTATTGACACTGGACCCAGATAAAGCTGGAGGGAAAAATGAGGCAGGTAACTTTGCACAACCCTCCTTCACTAAACTCCAATTGCCCTGCAAGAAATGGAAATACCTCCCCTGATGTCATTGTCCTCTTCAAAATTGAGGTACAACAACAAGAACTCCTACAGTTTTATAAACCACATCTTTCTTATCCCTTTCCACTTCTACTTCTGACTTTCCTTCTAGTATCCTCTCTTTACTTTCCCTTTTTCCATTCCTACTTCTCCATAGGATGAGATTTTTTTTTTAATTTTTTTTGTTTTGTTTTTTAATAACTTTTTATTTTTTTATTATTTTTTAAATTATAATTTTTTATTGACAGAACCATGCCAGGGTAATTTTTTACAACATTATCCCTTGCACTCCCTTCTGTTCTGATTTTTCCCCTCTCTCCCTCCACCCCCTCCCCTAGATGGCAAGCAGTCCTATATATGTAAATTATGTCGCAGTATATTAGATACAATATATGTGTGCAGAACCAAACAGTTCTCTTGTTGCACAGGGAGAATTGGATTCAGAAGGGAGAAATAACCCAGGAAGAAAAACAAAAATGCAAACAGTTTACATTCATTTCCCAGTGTTCTTTCTTTGGGTGTAGCTGCTTCTGTCCATCCTCGATCAATTGAAACTGAGTTAGGTCTCTTTGTGAAAGAAATCCACTTCCATCAGAATACATCTTCATACAGAATCATTGTTGAAGTATATAATGATCTCCTGGTTCTGCTCTTTTCACTTAGTATCAGTTCATGTAAGTCTCTCCAAACCTTGATGAGATAAAATTTTATTTCTTTGAGCCAAATCCAATGACATTAAGGTTCAAACAATGTTCATCCCTTTCCCTTCTTTCCCTCAACTCTAAAAGGTCTTTTGTGTCTTTTCATGTGATGTATTTTACTTCATTTTACCCTCCCTTATCATTTGTTTTGGTAACATTCCTTTCCCTTACCTAATTTCTTCTTATATCATCACATTTTTAAAAACATTTTTGTTTATTTTGTTATTAAAGGTTTTTAATGTTTATAAGATATACATGGATAATATTTCAACATTAACCCTTACAAAACCTTGTTTTCCAATCCACACTCCTTTCCCCATCTCTTTCCCTAGATAGCAAGTAATCCAATACATGTTAAACATGATACATATTAAATCCAATTTATGCATTATATATTATATATATATACACTATTATTTTGCTACACAAGAAAAACCAAATCAAAAAGGAAAAAATTGAGAAAGAAAATGAAATGCAAGCAAAAATCAACAAAAAGAGTGAAAATTCATGTGATCCACACTCCATTCCCACAATCCTTTCTCTGGGTGTATTTGGATCTTTTTATCACAAAATGATTGGAACTAGTCTAAAAAATCTTTGTTGAAAAGAGCCAGATGCACCAGAAATTATCATCATGTAATCTTGTTGTTTCCATGTAGAGTGATCTCCTGATTCTGCTCATTTCACTTAGCAACAGTTCATATAACTCTCCTCAGGCTTCTCTGAAATCATGCTGGTAATCATTTCTTTTTTATTATTAAAGCTTTTTTTTAATTTTTAAAACAATGCATGGATAATTTTTCAACATTAATTCTTGTAAAATCTTTTATTCCAGTTTTTGCCTTTTCCTTCACCCCATCCCCTAGAAGGAAAGTAGTTCAATATATGTTAATTATGAAAAAATATATAGTAAATCCAATATATACACACATATTTATACAATAATCTTGGAGGAGAAGAAAAATCAAATCAGACAGGAAAAAATGAGAATGAAAATAAAATGCAAGCAAACAACAAAAAAGTACTGAAAATGCTATGTTGTGGATCACACTGAGTTTCCACAGTCCTCTCTCTGGGTACAGATGGCTCATCTTCCATCATTGGAATGGACCTCAATCATTTCATTGTTGAAGAGGGCCAAGTCCATCAGAATTGATCATCATATAGTATTGTTGCTAAAGTATATAATGATCTCCTGATCCTGCTCTTTTCACTCAGCATCAGTTCATGTAAGTCTCTCCAGGCCCCTCTGAAATCATCCTGTTGGTCATTTCTTACAGAACATTAATATTCTATAACATTCTATACCATAACTTATTCAGCCATTCTCCAACTGATGAGCTTCCATTCAGTTTCCAGTTGCTTGCCACTACAAAATGGGCTGCCACAAACATTTGCACATGTAGCTCTTTCCCTGCTTTAAGATTTCTTTGATATATAAGCTCAGTAGAAACACTGACAGACCAAAGGGTATGCACAGTTTGATAACCCTTTGGGGATAGTTTCAAATTGTTCTCCAGAATGGTTGGACCAGTTCACAACTTCATCAACAATGTATTAGTGTCCCAGTTCTCCCACATCCCCTTCAACATTCATCAATATGTTTCCTGTCATCTTAGCCAGTCTGAAAGGTGTATAGTGGTACAACAGAATTGTCTTAATTTATGCTTCTCTAATCAATAGTGATTTAGAGCATCTTTTTGTATGACTAGAAATGATTTTAATTTCTTCATCTGAAAATTGTCTGTTTGTATCTTTTGACCATTTATTAATTGGAGAATGGTTTGAATTCTTAGAAATTTAATTCAATTCTCTATATATATTAGAAAAGAGGCCTTTATCAAGACCTTTGAAGTTAAAAATGTTTTCACAGTTTATTACTTCCATTCTAACCTTATCTGCAATAGTTTTGTTTGTACAAAAACTTTTTTAACTTAATATAATCAAAATTATCTAGTTTTTTTTTTTTAATAATGATTATTTTTCTGTGGTCACAAAGGTCTTCCTTCTTCACAGATCTGAGAGGAAAACTATTCTATGTTCTTATAATTTGCTTATAATATTACTCTTTATGTCTAAACCATGAACCCAGTGTGGCCTTATCTTGGTATATGCTCTTAGGTGTGGGTCAGTGCCTAGTTTCTGCCATGCTAGTTTCCAATTTTCCCAGCACTTTTTGTCAAATAGTGAGTTCTTATCCCCAAAGTTGGGCTTTTGGGGTTTTTCAAACACTAAATTACTAAAGTCACTGACTGTTTTGTCCTGTGAACCTAACTTATCCTATTGATCTACTACTCTATTTCTTAGCCAATACCAACTTTTTTTGATAACCATTAACTGCTTTGTAATATAGTTTTAGTTCTGCCACATCTAGGACATCTTCATTGGCATTTGTTTTCATTAATTCCCTTGAAATTATTGACCTTTTGGTTTTACAGATAAACATTGTAATTTTTTTTTTCTTGACCTGTAAAATAATTTCTTGGGAATTTGATTGGTAGGCACTAAATAAGTAGATTAATTTAAGTAGTATTAACATTTTTATTATATGTAGCTTGATATACACATGAGCACTTGATTTTTTGCCAGTTGATTAGATCTGATTTAATTTGTGTGAAAAGTGTGTTGTAGTTGTGTTCATATGATTCCTGATTTTGCCTTGATAGGTAGACTCTCCAATATTTTAATATTAACAGTTATTTTACATGGAATTTCTCTTTGTATTGCTTGCTGTTGGATTTTGTTGGTAATATATAAAAAAGGCCGATGCTTTATGTGGATTTGTTTTGTATCCCGCATCTTTGCTAAAGTTGTGAATTGTTTCTAGTAGTATTTTTGTTGATTCTTTGGAATTCTCTAAGTATACCATCATATAATCTGCAAAGAGTGATAATTTGTTTTCCTCATTAACTATTCTAATTTTAATCTCTTTTTCTTCTTTTATTGCCAAAGCTAATATTTCTAGTACAATATTGAATAGTAATGGTGATAATGGGCAACCTTATTTCACCCCTGATCTTACTGGGAATGGTTCTAGTTTGACCCCATTAAATATGATGCTTGCTTATGATTTTATATACATGCCACTGATCATTTTAAGGAAAACTCAATTTATTCCTATATTCTCTAGTATTTTTAAGCAGAATTTTATCAAATACTTTTTCGGTATCTATTGAGATAATCATATGATTTTTAGTTTGCTTATTGATATAGTCAATTATGCTAATAATTTTTTTTCTAATATAGAACCAGCCCTGCATTCCAGGTATAAATCTTACTTAGTCATGATTTTCTTCTTTCCTTTTTCTAATCAAATTAACTAAAGGTTTATCTATTTTATTGTTTGTTGTTGTTGTTGTTGTTGTTGTTGCTGTTGTTCATAAAACCAATTTAGTTTTATTTATTGATTCAATAGTTTTCTTACTTTCAATTTTAATAATCTCCCCTTTTATTTTCAAATTTGATATTTAATTGGGGGGGGTTACTTTGTTCTTTTTCTAACTTTTTAAGTTGCAAGCCCAATTCATTGATTTCTTTCTCTATTTTATAAGAGAGTACATCTACAAGTATAACATTTCCTTTAATAACCACTTTGGGTGCATCTCAACAATTTCAGGTGTGTTGGCTCATTATTGTCATTCTCTTGGATGAAATTATTGTGTCTATGATTTATTGCTTTATGCACTCATTCTTTTTGATTAGGTTATTTAGTTTCCCATTCATTTTTGGTCTATATTCTCCTGACCTTTTATTGAATGTAATTTTTATTGCATTATGATTTGAGCAAAATACATTTACTATTTTGGTCTTTCTGCATTTGATTTTGCAGTTTTTTTGCCCCAACATATGGTTAGTTTTTATATAGGTTCCATGTACTGCTGAAAAAGGTATATTCTTTTCTGTCTCCATTCAATTTTCTCCAAAGGTCTATCATCCTTAAGTTTTCTATGACGCTATTTAGTTCCTTAACTTCTTTTTATTTATTTTGTGGTTCAAATGATCTAATTCTGAGGGAGCAAGGTTGAGATCTCCCACTGGTATAGTTTTGCTGTCTAATTCTTCTTGCAGCTATCTTTTTTTTTTTTTATTACAGCTTTTTATTTACAAGTTATATGCATGGGTAATTTTACAGCATTGATAACTGCCAAACCTTTTGTTTCAATTTTTCCCCTCCTTCCTCCCATCACCTCTCCTAGATGGCAGGTTGACCAATATATGCTAAATATATTAAAGGATAAATTAAATACAATATAACTATACATGTCCAAACAGTTATTTTGCTGTACAAAAAGAATCAGACTTTAAAATAGTGTACTATTAACCTGTGAAGAAAATAAAAAATGCAGGTGGACAAAAATATAGGGATTGGGAATTCTTTGTAATGATCCATAGTCATCTCCCAGAGTTTTTTTTGCTGGATGTAGCTGGTTCAATTTATTACTGCTCTATTGAAATTGATTTGGTTCATCTCTTTGCTGGAGATGGCTATGTCCATCAGAATTGATCATCTTATAGTATTGTTGTTGAAATCTCCTGGTCCTGCTCATTTCACTCAGCATCAGGTCATGTAAGTCTCTCCAGGCCTTTCTGAAATCATCCTGCTGGTGATTTTTTACCGAACAATAATATTCCATAATATCCATATACCACAATTTATTCAACCATTCTCCAACTGATGGGTATCCACTCAGTTTCCAGTTTCTGGCCACTACAAAGAGACCTCCTACAAACACTCTTGCATATACAGGTCCCTTTCCCTTCTTTAAGATTTCTTTGGGATATAAGCCCAGTAGAAACACTGCTGGATCAAAGGGTAAGCACAGTTTGATAACTTTTTGAGCATAGTTCCAAATTGCTTCTTGCAGCTATCTTAACTTCTCCTCTAGAAATCTGGATCCTATATTCCTTGGTGCTTATATGTTTACCATTGATATTCTTCCATTATCTATTGTACCTTTAAGTAGGATGTAGTTTCCATTCTTATCTATTTTAATTAGATCTATTTTTTTTAATTGATCTGAGATTGGATTGCTACCCTTGCTTTTTTTTTAACCTCAGCAGAAACATAATGGATTCTCCTCCAGCCTTTTATCTTTATTCTAAAGGTATCAAAGTGCTTTTAGAGGTTTCTTGTAAATCACAAATTGTAGGATTTTGTCTTTTAAACCAGTTTGCTATCCACTTCCATTTTTTGGGAGAGTTCATCCCATTCAAATTCACAGATAAAATTGCTATCTCTGTATTTCCTGCCATCTTGTTTATCCTCAGTTTTGTTTTTCTCTTCCCTTTCCCCCTTTCTCTCTTCCCTAATCTTTTGTCATTGATCACTTGCTCCCTCAAACAGTCCTCTTCTTTTGTAAACCCCTTTTTTATACCTTTCCTTTTCTACTTCTGTTATCTCTTCTTTTAGCCCCTCCTTCCTTTACCTTTCCCTTCCTACTTCCCTATAAGTTTTCCTATAGCGACCCCAAAATAGGAAAAAAAAAATCTTCTATGTGAAGCTAAACATTTCTGATATTTTCACTTTGACCCAAATCTGATGAGAGTAAGATTTGCAAAATATTCATCCCCCTCCCCTCTTTCCTTCAGTTGCAAAATGTTTTTTTGGACTCCTCAAGAGAGCTAATTTATGCCATTTTAACTCCATACTCCTTTTCTTCCAGTAGAATCATTGCTTCTCCTCTAATTTCTTATTTAAATTATCCCAATAACATCAAATTATGTTTGCACCCTCTGAGTATGCTCATAACAGGTATACAAAACAAAATCTTCCCTTATGGGGATATATAATTTTTTTTAACTTTTTAAAAGAGTTATTCTTTTTTTTCCTTTTCCCCTTTTTATATTTCTCTTGAGTTCTATATTTGAAGATCAAAGTTTCTATTCAGCTCTTTTTTTTTTATCAGAAATAGATGAAATTCATCTGTTTCATTGAATGTACATATTTTTGCCTGAATGGTGATACTCAGTTTTACTGACTAATTGATTCTTGGCTATTATCCAAGTTCCTTTGCCTTTCAGAATATTAGATTCCATGCCCTTACATCTTTTAAATGGATGCTTCTAGATGCTGTATAATTCTGATTGTGTCTCCTCAATAATGGAATTGTTCCCTTCTGAGTGCTTGCAATATTTTGTCTTTAATTTGATAATTCTGAAATTTATCTATGATGTTCCTTGGAATTTTCATTTTGGGATCTTTTTCAGGAGGTGCTTGGGGAATTCTTTCAATGGCTTTTTTTACTCGCTGTTTCTATGACATCCAGGCAGTTTTCCTTGATGATTTTCTGAAAGATAATGTCTAAGCTCTCCCCCACACATGGTTTTCAGGAAGCACAATAATTCTTAGATTGTCTCTCCTAGGTCTATTTTCTAGGTCAGTTGTTTTTTCAATAAGGTATTTTTTCTTGTATTTTTTTTTTGTTTGGTTTTGTTTTATTGATTCTTGAAGTTTTATTGACTCATTCACTTCCATTTGTTCAATTTTAATTTTTATTGAATTATTTTCTTCAGTTAGCTTTTTTATCACCTTTTTTATTTGGCCAATTGAACTTTTAAATGAAGTGTCTGGTTCGTTTAATTTTTTTCCATTTCACATATTTTGTTTTTCAATGAATTTTCAATGAATTTCAATAAATTTTGAATGAATTTTGTTTTTCAATGAATTTCCTTTTTTATATCTATTTTGTAAGGAGTTATATGTGTTTTATATTTCATCAAGTTTATTTTTTTCATCAAGTTTATTTTTTTAATTATAGCATTTTATTGACAGAACATATGCATGGGTAATTTTTACAACATTGTCCCTTGCACTCACTTCTGTTCCAACTTTTTCCTTCCTTTCTTCCACCCCCTCCCCTAGATGGCAAGTGGTCTTATACATGTTAAACATGTTAAAGTATATTCTAGATATAATATATGTGTGCAGATTCATACAGTTCTCTTGTTGCACAAGAAAATTTGGATTCAGAAGGTAAAAATAACCCGAGAAGAAAAACAAAAATGTAACTAGTCCACATTTATTTCCCAGTTTCCTTCTCTAGATTGATCAAGTGGAACTGAATTAGATTTTCTCTTTGTTGAAGATATCCACTTCCATCAGAATACATCCTCATACATTTTGTTGTTGAAGTATATAATGATCTAATTCAGTTCATTTCACTTAGCATCCATTCATGTAAGTTTCTCCAAGTCTCTCTGTATTCATTCTGCTGGTCATTTCTTACAGAACAATAATATTCCATAACATTTATATACCACAGTGTACCCAACCATTCTCCAATTGATGGACATTCATTCATTTTCCAGTTTCGAGCCACTACAAAAGGGCTGCCACAAACATTTTGGCAAATACAGGTCCCTTTCCCTTCTTTAAGATTTCTTTGGGGGGGAGACCAAGATGGCGGAAAGACACCAGCGACTTTCAGCTTCTTCTTCCCTCTTTATCAATAATTATATGGGAGCCTCAAAAAATAGTCTTACTACAATTCGTAAAGATAAGGGTAGAACAACTCATAAGCCAAAGAAAATCTGCGGTCTCGCCAAAAAGGTGGGGTTCCAGGGCCAGGGGAATCAGCCCAGACAGGGAGAGAAATTAAGGTTCCGGAGGAGGAGTCTCAAACCCGAGGGTGAAAGGCACAATCTCAGCACAAGCGCAGCCCCAACCCCCAGTACGGGGCTTTCCTTGGGGGCAGTTTTGATCCTGCACAGCAGGGAGGACCGGGGTTGCTTCCAATCTGCACATGGGGAGGCTCGGCTTGGGAGCCATAAGGCTTTTTAAGGGCCGGTTTGCATCAGGCAGAGACACTGGGCAGGTTGCTGCGGTCTGAGGGTCTGCCGGTCTGTGGTCCTGGGTCTGCGATCTGTGGTCTCGGTCAGCTGCAAAAATACTCACAGTCCCAAGGCCCGGCCTGGGACGGTGACACTTTCCCCTTTAGTCTTGGCCAAGGGGCAATCCCGCTAATCCACTCCGCCCTACTAAGCAGTTTGATAGCTCAGCCCAGTGCTGAATCGACTTCCTGTTGGGGGAAGGGAAAACTCTCCCAGAAACCTCCCATACCTCAGAGCCAAAATCGGTTTAAATCTTTTCCCTGTCTCAGGAAGGGCTAGTAACCCCTTGCCTAGGAGACCACCTAAAAGGCAAAACATTGAATAAAAAGTAAAAAATTATCGGCAGCTTCTTAAGAAAAAAAGGAGGTCAGCAAACCCGAAGAGAACCTCAAACAACAAAAATACATCGAACTGTCCTCCCACATAATCTCTATAGAAAGACCATTAAAAAGTCTCCAAAAAAATTAGAAAATAAATGGGGTAAGGAAAAAACCTTACAAAAACAACAACTTACAAAATACAGGTTAGGAAAAAAAAAAAATTCACTACAAAGAATTTGGAAATTGGAAAAACAAAAAACTCACCAAAAAAGGGAATCTTAATTGGAAAAAATAATTCTTAAAAAAAAAAAAAAATGAAAAAAAATTCCCACAAACCAAAACAATACATTCCAAAACTCAATTGAACATATACAGAAAATAAAAAAAACTTTAAAAGAAAAAATTCCAAAAAATTAAACTAACAAATTAAAAAACTAGAAATTCAATTCAACAAAAAAACAAAAAAACAACAAACTAGAAAAAACCACCCGGTATCTCACCCAAAAACAACAAACTTGAAAAAACAAATCCCAGAAAACCATCCCCAAAATTATGGAAACTTTCCAACACCAGAAAAAAAAAAAAACCTAAAACACACAAAAAAACTTTAAAAACCCAAATATTAACAAAAATCCAAAAATAAACAAGCATTGAAAAATTACAAAAACACTTACAAGAAAAAAACCAAAAACCAAACCCAAAAAACCTTGCAAAAATTTAGAAACTATCAAATTAAAAAAAAAAACAAAGCCAAAAAAACCCATTTGCCCAAAAATACCCACAACAAAAATCACCCAAAATCACCCTCTACATTAAAAGAAAAAAACACAAAAACCAAATATTCCCAAAGCACAAAAACAAAATACAGCAAAACAAACAACTTAAAAAACATTTTCTTCCAAAGAAAAAATGAACATTTAATAAAAACCAAGCAAATTATTTTATTTCCAAAAAAGTAAACAAAAAAATCTCCCACCAAAAACTCCAAAAATGCAAAAAAAAAAAAAACAACCAAAAGTAGGCCCTTTGAAAAAAAAAAAACCACATATAAAAGCCCAATTATACACAATAAACACCAAAATAAAAAAGGCCAATGCAAAACAAAAATGAAAAAAAAACCCCACTCCCCAAAAACTAAAAACACTCCTTATCCCAAAAGAAAAGAAAAAAAATAAACTCCACCCTACATCCAAAATTTAACTAAAAAAAAAAAAAAAACAATTAAATTTATTTTAAAAAAACCTCTCACCTAAACAAGAAAGAAAAAAAAAAAAAAAAAATAAAAAAGAAAAGAAAAAAAAACTCAAAAGTAAAGAAAGAATTAAAAAAATAAATATCATAATACAAAAAATAAAAATTTAAAAAAAATTTAAAAAAAACAAAAAAAATACACAATTAAAATTTAAAAATACAAAAAACCAAAATTTAAACTAACCATAAGCAAAAAAGAAAAACTCCCCATAAAAGCAAAATAACAAAACTAAATCCAAAAATCAAAACCCCCCAACAAATAATTTACAAAAAACACATTTACACAAAATACATATAAAAAAAAAAAACACAAACAAAAACCTCCCCACCCCAAATCAAAAAATGCCATCCTTCCTCCAAATCCAAAAAAAAAGGTAATCCCAAATAAAAAAAACAAAAACTTTCCATCCCTACTAAAAAAAATAAAACAACATTTCCAGCCATTCACTAAGCCAGCATAGCACTCCAACTTTCAAAGGTAAAAGAAATTTTGGAAAAACAAACAACCAAAACAAAGAAAAATCTCAACACCTCCAAGTGAAACCCGTCAAACACAAAACAAAAAAAAAAAAGTAAAAAAAAACAAAAAACCCAAAAAAGCCGTATAACCAAATGCAAAAAAAGTAAAACCAAAAAAAAAAAACCACCCTACTTCTCAGCAATTCATGAAACCCTTCCAAAAAGTAACCATTATTAAAAACCAAAACCACAAAGTAAGCCACAAAAGCCAGGCACTTTCCCAAAATCCCAATACAGCAAAACACTTACAAAAAAAGTAAAACAAACCCAAAAAAAACCCATCTCCCAAAACCTTTAAGGCCCAACAAATAAAACCCAATGCCATTTCCAAAAAACAAAAAAACCCCAAAAATTTAATAAAAAAATTTTAATCCTTAAAACTTAAACAAAAAACAAAAAAAAAAATTGAAATTAAACACAACAAAAAAACAAAAAACCAAGTAAAAACCCCATCCAAAACTAAGCCCATTCCAAAAGTAAAAAAAATTAAAAAAAAAATAAAAAACTAGCAAACAAATTAACAAACAAAAATTAGTTTCTAAAAAAAACTAACAAAAAACCAAAAACCTTTGGCCATCTAAAATTAAAAGAAAAAAAAAAATGTAATCCCAAAGCAAAAAACTTTCCACCAAAAAAAGTAAAAAAAAATTATTTTACTCAACCAATACCAACGGACCACCTAAGCAAAACCAGGCCAACTACCTCCAAAAAACCACCAAACTTCCCAAAACTAACAAAGAAAATAAATCCCAAACCAAACCCCTTTCAAAAAAAAAAAAACAAAACAAACAATTAAAACAACTCCCAAAAAAAAAAAAATCCCAAGAAAAACCCCAAATAAAATTTTAAACCCAAAATTTAAAACAAAAGTTTAATACCCCAAGTATTTTCAAAAAGCAAAAAAACCAAAAAATCCTACCAACCCTTCACCAACACAAACATAGCCCACAGCCACCATCCAAGCCAAGCACAAAACAAAAAAAGCCCAAACCATCCCCTAGCAAAACAATAACAAATCACCCAAAAAACCAACCCCAAAAACACAAAAAAAATCATTACAAAATAACCACACACCAATCCAAGCCATTTATACCCAAAAACCACAAAATTTCAACAAAAAAAACTTACAAGCCATTAGCCGCCGTTGCACCACCACCCACCATCACTTAGGCCAAACCATTTGCCATCCCAACATCCCCCACACCCAAAATACCAAAACCGCCAAACACCCCCATCAACCTTTCTTTAACCATCCGCCACCAAATAACCGCCAAAACAACACCACCAACCCCCAAAAATACAAGCCAAAAAAATTTACCCACACCACCACCGCCCCAGCCGCCCACCGCCCAAAACCAAAAAAATTAAAAACAAAACCCGCCAAAACCGTATCACTCCCTTTACCCAACAACCCCAAAAAACAAAATTTACTAAAAATTAGCAAACTTCCAAAATTTCCATCGCCACCCTCCCAGCATTTACCCCCACCTTCCACTCCAAAAACAAAATCCCGCACCGCCCACAAAAAGCCCCATTTCCACACCCATCCACCAAAAAATTGCAAACCTCAGGAAAAAATCCAAAATTTCAAACAAGCCCAAAAAAACCCCAACACAAAAAATAAAGTACAATATTATAAAAAACCATTTAAAAGCCGCAAAACCCAACGCCCCAAAACCATTTTAATACCAAAAAATCCCAACAAATTTTTGGAAAAAAAAAAACAAAAACAAAAATTAAAAAAAAAAAAAATCCCAAAAATGATGGTTGGCCACTTACCCAAATCCTAAGGTTATTATGAGCAGCAGTTCCAAAACTTTTGGTATTGGCTAAGGAATGAATTAGTTGATCAGTGGGAATAATTAAGGTTCCAAGGGACAAGCAATTAACAAATATATCAACCCTGGTCTTTGGCCAAACCCAAAATTACTTTTAGGATAAGAACTTACTGTTTGATAAAAATTGCTGGGAAAATTGGGAAACAAAATATGGCAAAACTGGCATTGATCCATTTAACCCTTTTAACCAAAGATAAAGGTCAAAATGGGTTTCATGACCTAGGCATAAAAAATTAAAATTATTAATAAATTAAGGAACATGGGATGGTTTACCTCTCAGACCTGTCGAAGGGAAGGTCCCAATGACCAAAACAGAACTAGAGAATCATTACTGATCCCCAAAAATGAAAAATTTCGAATTTATACCAAAAGGAAAAAGTTTTGTACAAAACAAAACTAATGCAGACAAAGATTAAGAGGAAGCAATAAACTTGGAAAATATTTTTTTACAGTCAAAGGTTCTGATTAAGGCCTCATTTCCAAAATATATAAAATTAACTCTAATTTATAAAAATCCATGCCATTCTCCAATTGATAAATGGTTAAGGGAATATGAACAAAGACAATTCTCAGATGAAAAGTTGAAACTTTTCAATCCATATGAAAAAGATGCTCCAAGTCATTATTAATCAGAAATGCAAATTAAGAACAACTCTAAGATACCACTACACACCTGTCAAGATTGGCTAAGATGACAGGAAAAATAATGATGATTGTTTGGAGGATTGTGGGAAAACTAGGTTGTTGCATTGTTGGTGGGTTGTGAAACCAAAACCATTTTGGAAGGAATTTGGGAACTATGCTCAAAAAGTTATCAAACTTCATACCCCTTTGATCCGATTTTACTGGGATTATATCCCAAAGTTATAAAAAAGGAAAAGGGACCTGTATGTACCGAATATTTTGGCAGCCCTTTTTGTAGTGGCTAGAAACTGGAAATGAATGGATGTCCATCAAATTTGGAGGTGGCTGAATAAACCTTTGGTATATTAAATTATGCAATTTACTTTCTGTAAAAATGACCAACAGGATGATTTCATAAAAGGCCCCGGAGGGCTTACACGAACTGATGCTTGGGCGAAATAGGAGGACCAGGAGATCATTAATACTTCAACAACAATAATGATGACCAGTTCTGATGGTCCCAAGGCCACCTCCGAACAAGATCAACCAAATCATTTCCTAATTAAGGGCAATAATGGGCTTGAACTAGCTATGCCCAGAAAAATAACTCTGGAGATTGACTAAAAAACCATTACATTAAATTCCCAAAATCCCTATATTTATAACACACATGCATTTTTTGATTTCCTTCAAAAGCTAATTGTACAATAATTCAAAAGTCTGATTCTTTTTGAACAAAAAAAATAATGTTTTAGCCTTACTTTTGTGTATCTAAGTTATATTTTATATTTAACATCCTACTGGTCATCCTGCCATCTAAGGGAGGGTAGGGGGCAGGTAAAGAGGTGAAAATTGGAACAAGAGGTTTGGCAATTATTTTAATGCTATAAAGTTACCCATGTATATATCCTGTAAATAAAAGGCTATTAAATAAAAATTAAAAAAAAAAAAAAAAAGAAACAAGGGAAAAAAAAATTTCTTTGCGATATAAACCCAGTAGTAACACTGCTGGATCAAAGGGTATGAAGAGTTTGACAATTTTTTGAGCATAATTCTAAATTGTTCTCCAGAATGGCTGGATCAGTTCACAATTCCACCAACAATGAATCAGTGTTCCAGTTTTCCAGAATCCCCTCCAGCACTGGTCATTATCTTTTCCTATCATCTTAGCCAATCTGACAGGTGTGTAGTGGTATCTCAGAGTTGTCTTAATTTGCATTTCGCTGATCAATAGTGATTTGGAACACCCTTTCATATGAGTAAAAACAGTTTCAATTTCATCATCTGAAAATTGTCCGTTCATATCCTTTAACCATTTATCTGTTGAAGAATGACTCAACAAGTTTATTTTTAAGGAATTTTCTTCAGATAATTTCTGGTTTTCCTTTTCTTCACCCTCGTGCAAAGATCTCATTTTGTTTCCCATTTTTCCCTTACCAATCCTTTAAGATCTTTTTTGAATTCTTGCAAGAACCACTTTTCACACAAATTAAGTCTGATCTAACTAATTGGAAAAATATTAAATGCTCTTGGATAGGGCAAGCAAATATAATAAAAGATGACAAGATTACCTAAACTAATTTATTTATTTAGTCCTATACCAATCAGACTACCAAAAAGCTATTTTAACGACCTAGAAAAAATAACAACAAAATTCATATGGAAAAACAAAAGTTCAAAAATTTCCAAGGAAATTAATGAAAAAAAAAAATCAAATGAAGGTAAGCTTGTCCCAGATCTAAAATTATATTATAGAGCAGCAGTTACCAAAACCATTTGGTATTGTCTAAGGAATAGATTAGTTGATCAGTGGAATAGGTTAGGTTCAAGGGACAAAACAGTCAACAACTATAGCAACCTAGTCTTTGACAAACCCAAAGATCCCACCTTTTGGGATAAGAACTTACTGTTTGACAAAAATTACTGGGAAAATTGGAAACTAGTATAGCAGAAACTAGGCACTGATCCACACTTAACACCATACACCAAGATAAGGTCAAAATGGGTTCATGACCTAGGCATAAAGAATGAAATTATAAATAAATTAGAGGAACACAGGATAGTTTACCTCTCAGACCTGTGGAAGAGGAAGGAATATATGACCAAAGAAGAACTAGATATCATTGCTGATCACAAAATAGAAAATTTCGATTATAACAAACTGAAAAGTTTTTTGTACAAACAAAACTAATGCAGACAAGATTAGAAGGGAAGCAATAAACTGGGAAAATATTTTTACAGTCAAAGGTTCTGATAAAGGCCTCATTTCCAAAATATATAGAGAATTAACTCTAATTTATAAAAAATCAAGCCATTCTGCAATTGAAAAATGGTCAAAGGATATGAACAGACAATTCTCAGATGAAGAAATTGAAACTATTTCTAGTCTTATGAAAAGATGCTCCAAGTCATTATTAATTAGAGAAATGCAAATTAAGACAACTCTAAGATACCACTACACACCTGTCAGATGGCTAAGATGACAGGAAAAAATAATGATGATTGTTGGAGGTGATGCAGGAAAACTGGGACACTAATACATTTCTGGTGGAATTGTGAACGAATCCAACCATTCTGGAGAGCAGTTTGGAACTATGCTCAAAAAGTTATCAAACTGTGCATACCCTTTGATCCAGCAGTGTTAATACTGGGCTTATATCCCAAAGAGATCATAAAGAAGGGAAAGGGACCTATATATGCACGAATGTTTGTGGCAGTCCTCTTTGTAGTGGCTAGAAACTGGAAACTGAATGGATGCCCATCAGTTGGAGAATGGCTGAATAAATTGTGGTATATGAATATTATGGAATATTATTGTTCTGTAAGAAATGGCCAACAGGAAGATTTCAGAAAGGCATGGAGAGACTTACATGAACTGATGCTGAGTGAAACGAGCAGGGCCAAGAGATCATTATATACTTCAGCAACAATACTATATGATGACCAATTCTGATGGACTTGGCCATCCTCAGCAATGTGATCAACTAAATCATTTCCAATGGAGCAGTAATGAACTGAACCAGGTACACCCAGCAAAAGAATTCTGGGAGATGACTAAAAACCATTACATTAATTCCCAATCCCCATATTTTTGCTCACCTGCCTTTTTGATTTCCTTCACAGGCTAATTTTACAATATTTCAGAGTCTGATTCTTTTTGTACAGCAAAATAATGGTTTGGTCATGTATACTTATTGTGTATCTAATTTATATTTTAATATATTTAACATCTACTGGTCATCTTGCCATCTGGGGGAGGGGTTGGGGGAAAGAGGGGAAAAATTGGAACAAGAGGTTTGGCAATTGTCAATGCTGTAAAGTTTACCCATACATATAACTTGTAAATAAAAGCCTATTAAATAATAATAATATAAAAAGAAATGACTCCTCAAAAAGATTTGGCTTCAAATTCTGCTTTTGATGCAAGCCGTTTAAGCTGTCAGGACCGAAGTTACTCTTCTGAGATTATAGTAAATTAATAGAAAATCAGAGGACCTAAATTTTCATCACAAATCAAAGTGGAAGGAAGATTTGGTACCATGCTAATGTCAGTCTCTGTTTTCTTAATAACTATGATTTTAAGAGATTATACCAGGTGCACTGATAGTAAAAGACTCAATACAAGTCAAAAAAAAAGAATTCTTCCAAGAGAGCCTTGTGAAATGGGGACCAACTCATATCACCATTGGGGCTTCATGTTGATTTGCTTTTAGGGTTCTCATGGTTTCAGGTCTATTCTTCTCTTTCTCCATAAAAGCTGTCTATGGTCAGAGTTCTTTTTGCTTTTTTCATCATTTATTAAAGGATGGGGTCTTCTCTTAAGGTAAAGGAGCAACAGACTCTTTGGTTTACTCTGGGGCCCATCTTGCTGACTGACTTCCACAGGTGGGTAAGAGAGGCCAAATCCCATGTACATGGCTCAGTGGCTTGCAATTGGCCTTTTGTATTTTGTTTTTGGGTATCTTATAGTAAATAAGTTTAAACAACAGCTTGCAATCAGGTAGCCTAAGTAGCCTAAGAGCCTTGCAGTAGATTCTCAGATGCATGGAAGCAGCAACATTCTGCCTTCCCACCCAAGCTACTTACCCAGGTCTCTCTTCGCTACTATATGGGTTCTGCAGCTTCTCTCCCTGCCTGATTGAAACAGACTTTTTCTGAAGTTCTTCTAAAATATCTTCTGGAAATTTGTTATACGCCATATGTTTGTGAGTTCTGTCAGTTCACAGGTTTAATCTGCTGTTAATTTGAGAAAAAACTCAGAGGAGGTCAAATAGACACTTGCATGAACTCCACCATCTATGTGTCATCACATTAAAGTCAACTTATACTTATACCCTTTAAGTATATTCCTTTCAAGTGAACTGACAGAAGTATAGTTCTCAAGGTTTACATGGATCATTTTTTGATATAGGGATATTAACATTTTAATCTTTAAAAGACAAAACTGTTTTTTTTCTTCTGTTTACTTTTTTATACTTCTTTTGAGTTTTGTATAGGGAGATCAAGTTTTCTGTAGAGATCTGGTCTTGTCATCAGAAATGATTGAAAATGTTCTTTTTCATTGAATATCCCTTCTTTGAAAAAATAATGTTCAATTTCTCTGCATAGTTTATTCTTGATTGTACTCCAAGTAATTTTGCCTTTTACAATATCATATTTCAGGCCCTTTGATCATTTAATGTGGAAACTGCTAGGTGTTGTGAAATTCTGATTTTAAGTCCTCAATATCTTAATTGTTTCTTTCTGGTTCCTTGCAGTATTTTCTACCTGATCTGATAATTCTGTAATTTATCTACTATATTCCTTGGAGTTTTTATTTGGGGGTCTCTATCAGAAGGTGATCAGTCAATTGTTTCAGTGACTATTTTATATTCTAGTTCTAGGATATCAGGGTATGTTTTCTTGGTGTTTTCTTGAACGAAATTGTCCAAGCTGCTTTTTCTTTTTTTTTTTTTTTATTTAATAGCCTTTTATTTACAGGTTATATGTATGGGTAACTTTACAGTATTGACTATTGCCAAACCTCTTATTCCAATTTTTCCCCTCTTACCTCCCATCCCCTCCCTCAGATGGCAGGATGACCAGTAGATGTTAAATATATTAAAATATAAATTAGATACACAATAAATATTCATGACCAAACTGTGATTTTGCTGTACAAAAAGAATCAGACTCTGAAATATTGTACAATTAACTTGTGAAGGAAATAAAAAATGCAGGTGGGCAAAAATATAGGGATTGGGAATTCAATGTAATGGTTTTTAGTCATCTCTCAGAGTTCTTTCGCTGGGCGTAGCTGGTTCAGTTTATTACTGCTCCATTGGAAATGATTTGGTTGATCTCATTGCTGAGGATGGCCAGGTCCATCAGAACTGGTCATCATCTAGTATTATTGTTGAAGTATATAATGATCTCTTGGCCCTGCTTGTTTCACTCAGCATCAGTTCATGTAAGTCTCTCCAGGCCTTTCTGAAATCATCCTGTTGGTCATTTCTTAGGGAACAATAATATTCCATAATATTCATATACCTCAATTTATTCAGCCATTCTCCAGCTGATGGACATCCATTCAGTTTCCAGTTTCTAGCCACTACAAAAAGGGCTGCCACAAATATTCATGCACATACAGGTCCCTTTCACTTCTTTATGATCTCTTTGGGATATAAGCCCAGTAGTAACAATGCTGGATCAAAGGGTATGCACAGTTTGATAATTTTTTGAGCATAGTTCCAAATTGCTCTCCAGAATGGTTGGATGTATTTACAGTTCCACCAACAATGTATTAGTGTCCCTGTTTTCCCACATCCCCTCCAACATTCCGCATTATCTTTCCCTGTCATTCTAGCCAATCTGACAGGTGTGTAGTGGTATCTCAATGTTGTCTTAATTTCAAGCTGCTTTTTCATGATGGCTTTCAGAAAGACCAATGATTCCTAGATTATCTCACATGGATCTATTTTCAAGGTCAATTGTTTGAGGTATCTTATATTTTTGTCCATTTTTTCATTTTTTAAAATTTTGTTCAGCTGCTACTTCATGCCTCATTGAGTCATTCACTTCCATTGTTCCAATTCCAATTTTTAGGAAATGATTTCTTTAGTTCATGTTTTTACCTCTTTTTGGATAATTGTAATTATAAAGGAATTGTTTTGTTCAACAAATCTTTTTTATCCCTTTGCCAATTATATTTATTTTATTAAAGCTTTTCTTTTCTTTTCTTTTCTTTTACAAAACATATGTGTGACTAATTTTTCAACATTGACCATTGCAAAGCCTTCAATTCCAAATTATTCCCTCCTTCCCCCCAACTCCTCCCCTAGATAGCAAGTAGTCCAAAACATATTAAATATGTGAAAATATATGTTAAACCCAAGATATGTATATATATATATATATATATATATATATATATATATATATATATATTTATACAGTTATCTTGCTGTACAAAAAAAAATCAGATCAAGAAGAAAACTAACTTAAAAAAAATTCAACCAAATAAGAACAGAAAGAATAAGAATTCTATGTTGTGGTCCACACTCAGTTTCCCCAGTCCTCTCTTTAGGTGTATATGACTCTCTTCATCACTTAACAATTGGAACTGCTTTGAATCATCTCATTGTTGAAGAGAACCATGTCCATCAGAATTGGTCGTCATATATTCCGATTGTTGCTGTCTATAATGATCTCCTGATTCTGCTCATTTCACTTAGCATCAGTTCATGTAAGTCACTCAAAACCTCTCTGAAATTATCCTGCTGGTTGTTTCTTATATAAAAATAACATTCCATAGCATTCATATAACATAATTTATTCAGCCATTCTCCAAATGATGGACATCTGCTCAGCTTCCAGTTATTTGCCACTACAAAAAGGGCTGCCACAAACATCTTTGCATATTTGGGACTCTTTCCCTCCTTTAATATCTCTTTGGGATATAAGCCCAGTAGTAACACTGCTGAATCAAAAGGTATGTAGAGTTTGATAGCTTTTGGGGCATAATTTCAGATTGCTCTCCAGAATGTTTGGATTCATTCACAACTCCACCAACAATGCATCAGTGTCCCAGTTTTCCAGCATCCCCTCCAACATTCTGCATTATTTTTTTCTGTCATCTTAGACAATCTTATAGGTATATAGAGGTATCCCAGAGTTGTCTTAATTTGCATTTCTCTGATCAATAGTGATTTGGAGCACCTTTCCATATGACTACAAATACTTTCAATTTTTTCATCTGAAAATTGTCTATTCATATCTTTTGACCACTTATCATTCGGAGAATGGTTTGATTTCTTATAAATTAGAGTCCATTCTCTATATATTTTGGAAATGAGGCTTTTGTCAGAACCTTTGACTGTAAAAAATGTTTTCCCAGTTTATTGCTTCCCTTCTAATCTTGCCTGCATTAGTTCTGTTTGTACAAAAACTTTTTAACTTAATAAAATCAAAATTATCTATTTTTTGATCAGTAATGATCTCTAGTTCTACTTTGGTCACAAATTTCTTCCTCTTTCACAGTTGTGAGAGGAAACTATCCTATGTTCTTATAATTTGTTTACAATATCATTCTTTATGTATAGATCATGAACCCATTTTGACCTTATCTTTATATACATTGTTTTGTATGGGTCAATGCCTAATTTTTACCATACTAATTTCCAGTTTTCCCAGTAGTTTTTGTCAAATAGTGAATTCTTATCCCCAAAGCTGGGGTCTTTGGGTTTGTCAAACAGTAGATTGTTATAGTCATTGACTTTTTTTTTCTGTGAACCTAAGCTATTCTGCTGATCAATTGCTCTATTTATTAGCCAGTACCAAATGATTTTGATGATCACTACTTTAAATATAGTTTTAGATCTGGTCTACTTTAGATCTAGGTCAACTTCATTTGCTTTTTTTTTTTTTTTTTTTCAATAAATCCCTTGAAATTCTTGACTTTTTGTTCTTCCAGATGAATTTTGTTATTTTTTTTCTAGGTCAGTAAAAGAGTTTTCTGAGTGTTTGATTGGTATAGCACTAAATAAATAGATTAGTTTAGGTAGTATTGTCATATTTATTATATTCATTTGACCTATCCAAGAGCACTATATATGTTTTCCAATTGTTTAGATCTGACTTTATTTGTGTGGATAGTGTTTTGTAGTTTTGTTCATATAGTTTCTGACTTTCCCTTGGCAGAAATATTTCCAAATATTTTATACTATCAACAAATATTTTAAATGGAATTACGCTTTATATCTCTTGCTACTCGATTTTGTTAGTGATGTATAAAAATGCTGATGATTTATGTGAACTTATTTTGTATACTGAAACTTTGCTAAAGTTGTCGATTATTTCTAATATATTTTCAGTTGATTCTCAAGAGTTCTCTAAGCATACATCAAATCAAGGAGTGATAATTTGGTTTCTTCATTACTTACTCTTATTCCTTGAATGTCTTTTTCTTCTCTTATTGCCAAAGCTAATATTTCTAATACAATATTAAATAGTAATGGTGATAGTGGGCAACTTTGTTTTACCCCTGATCTTATTGTGAATGGTTCCAGCTCATTCCCATTACATATGATTCTTGCTGATATTTTTAAATAAATACTACTGACTATTTTAAGGAAAATCCATTCATATCTACACTTTTTTCTTTCCTTTTCTCTTTTCCCTCCTTCCCAGTATTTTACTTATGAGCACCACTTGCTTCAAGCAGTCCTCCCCCTTAAGAGTCCCTTCCCCTTTTTTATACCTTTCCTCTACTATTTCTGTTTTCCCTTCTATTTAGCCTACCCCTTCTCTTTTTCGCTTTCCCCTCCCACTTTTCTATAAGCTAGGAGAAATGTTTTGATGACACCAAATATGTCTAATTTTTTTTGAGCCAAATCTAATGAGAGTAAGATTCACACAGTGTTCATCCTCCTCCCTTCTTTCCCTCAATTATAATAGATTTCTTTGCTTCTTCCTGATATGTAATTTCCCTCATTTTACCTCCACTTTCCCCCTTTTTTGGTACAATTCCCTTTCCACCTCATTTCTTTTTCATATTATAACAGTAAAATCAAATTATACATGCACTCTCTATGTATATCCATAAGAGAAATACATTTATTAAGAGTTCTTTACTTTTTATCTTTTTATACTTCTCTTGAGTTCTATATTTGGAGGTCAAATTTTTTGTTTAGCTCTAGTCTTTTCATCGGAAATAAATGGAATTCATCTGTTTCATTGAATCTCCATCTTCTTCCCTGAAAGAAAATGCTGTTTAGAGGGTAGTTTATTCTTGGCTGCATTCCCAGTTCCTTTGCCTTTCAGAATATCAGATTCCAGGCCCTCAATCCTTTAAGGTGGAAGCTGCTAGTCTTGAGTAATACATACTGTGGCTCTTCAGTATTTGAATTGATTTTTTTTCTCGCTGTTTGTCAAATTTTCCTTGGTCTAGTAATTCCAAAATTTAGAGACGATTATTCCTTGGAGTTTTAATTTTAGGGTCTCTTTCAGTAGGTGTTTGGCCAATTCTTTCAATGAATATTTTACCTTCTAATTCT
This sequence comes from Sarcophilus harrisii, assembly GCF_902635505.1. Lineage (NCBI taxonomy): Eukaryota > Metazoa > Chordata > Mammalia > Dasyuromorphia > Dasyuridae > Sarcophilus > Sarcophilus harrisii. The sequence goes on from NC_045427.1 coordinate 176,100,525, forward strand.
ATGATACCAGGACAGTTTCCTTTGATGATTTCATGAAAAATAGTGTCTAGGCTCTTTTTTCATCATGTTTTTCAGGAAGTCCAATAATCCTTAGATTGTTTCTCCTAAATTTATTTTCCATGTCCATTGTTTTCCCTATTAGGTATTTTTTATTTCTTTTTTCTTTTGTTTCCATTTTTTTTTTGGCTTTGCTTGACTGATTCTTGATGTCTCATTGAGGCATTCATTTCCATTTTTTGATTTCTAATTTTTAGTGAAGTATTTTTTCATTTACTTTTTAAACTTGTTTTTGTATTTGTCCAATTGAATTTTTAAATGAGATGTTTTGTTCTATGAATTTTTCCCCACTTCACAGATTCTGTGTGCTTTTTCCATTTCACCAAGTATATTTTCTAGCAAATTTTCATCAGATAGTTTCTGTGTTGACTTTTTTAAACCATCTTGTAAAGTTCTCATTTCCTTTTCCCATTTTTCTTCTAGCTCTCTTTTAAGTTTCTTTTAAATTTTTTTTCCAGGGGAGCCTTGTATGATGCAGACCAATTTATATCATTCTTTAGGGCTTCATCTGGACATGATCTGTTTTTAGTCTCCTCAGGGTTTGAAATCTGTTTTTATAAAAATTAGCTATGGTCAGAATACTTTCTGCTGTTTTTACTCATTTCAAGAAAAAAGTTTTGTTCTGCTTTTAGGATAGAGGAGATTGTTCTCTTTAAGCTTTTCGAGCTAGGTGGTCATGGCCATGTCCTGTGTGATTCTGGCAATTCAGGGTTCAGTATTTGTGTTTGATCTTTAATAACTTTTCTACTGATCTACTGGCTTGCAACCAGGACAGAGTAGCTAACATTGCTGTTGATTCCTCCGTTTAGATTTTCTGGCACATGGAGCTAACACCTCCTTGAATCTGCCCTGCCTCCCCTGATGTCTGTTGGCCTGTTTGCTCTTGGCCTGCTTCTCTACATGCCCCATTGAAACAGACCTTTTCTGGTGATGTTCGAAATTATCTTCTGCTGGTAATTTGTTACACTTCTAATATTCGTGGATTCTGCCAGTCCAGAGATAATGCAAAGGCTGGATTTGCTGATTAGTCTAAGCGTTGTAGGAGAAGATCAGAAAGAAATGTATGTCCTCTCTTCTATCTTGGCTCTGCCTCTTTCCCAATTATATTTTTAAGGAGTTTTTTTTTTTCTTTTGTCCATTTCACCAAATTTATTTTAAGGAGTTGTTTTCTTCTGTCAATTTATATGCTTCCTTTTCCAAGCTGTTGGCTTTCCTGCCTCATCTTTCATAACTCTCCTGCAAGGCTTCCAACTCTATTACCCATTTTTCTTTTAACTCTTTTGAGATCTCTTTTGAACTCTTCCAAGAGAACCTTTTCAGCTAGACATCAGTTCATATCCACTTTGAGGTTTCACCTAAAGGCATATTTGCCCTTACTTTCCCCTTTTCTATGTGTGTTTTGATCTTCCTGTTTCCATAGTAGCTCTCTATGGTAAGAACTCTTCTTGATTTTTTTGCTCATTGGCAGGAGAAGAAGAGGGGAGGCAGCCAATTGCAGGCTCAGCTCAGCATAGAGACTCAGGGTGGTATGGCATTTGAGCACTGAGAGAGTCTACTAGAATCTGAACCTGGGCAGTTTAGCCAATGCTGCTGTATTTTGACTAAGAATCTCCCACTAGATTCTCTGCTTTGGCTCTCTTCACCTTGGACTTCCCCACACTGTACCTCTGCTGGGGTATATTCCCCTCTACCTATTTGAGACAGATTTTTCCTGAAGTCTTTTCAACTTATCTTAAGCTTGAAAATTATTACTGAATATTTGTGGATTCTGTCCTACCAAAATTAATTCAGAGGCTTGATCTAGTGTTGATTCTGATAGAAGCAGAAAAGAACTCAAGTAATGTCCTGTCTATTCTTGATCATCTTAAGACAGGTCTTAATTATTAAAGAAATATTAATTGATTACAGGTAGGCTGAATCAACGTATTAAAAAGGACAATTCTACCTATGTTAATTTATTTATCAAACTATAAAAGAATTATTTTATAGAACCAGAAAAATATCCTAACAAAAGATGTCTGAATGACTAAAAGGTCAAAAATAGTAAGGGATTTAATGAAAAAAATATGTGAAGTAAAGTGGCTTAGCATTACACATTTCAAAATATATTACAGCTGATGAAATTTACAATGTTTTTTAAGCTACCAACCAGAGACTTTTTTAAGTTACTGTCCAAAATCAACTATTTTCACTTCTTAATCTAGTGAAAAATATAAGATGAAAAGTTGGATACACAGAACACAAATTGATTCTTTTATAGGAAAATGTAAGCCTCTTGAGAGCAGGAATTGTTTCCCTTTTGTTTTTGTATTCTCTAGCACATAAGTATGTGCTTACAAAATGATTATTGATAAATAAATTGCAATATATAAACTCAGTAGTCAAATCTTCAAGTGTTTAGTGAGCACCTATTATGTGCTAAGCACTGTGCCGATCCCTAATGATCCAAAAATTAAAAAGAGAGGAAATAAACAGATGTTTTCAGAAAAACCTGCAACGAATTATATGAACTAATGCAAAATAAAGTGGGCACAACCATGTGACCCTTGTAAACAATAACAGTAATATTTTATATTCTTAGCGACAGTGAGAACAATGTTCACTCATTCACCCTCTCCTCCCCTTATCCCTCTCTACTGTAAAAACTTTTTCTTGTCTATTTTCATGGAAGATAATTTATTCCATTTTACTTCTCCTGTTCCCTTTCTCCTAGCACATTTCTTTCTTCTCCCCTTAATTTCACCATTCAATCTTCCTTTCTCACCATAGTAACTTTCAATGGTCAGAAACATTTTTTGTTGTTTGCTCATTTTCTGTACCTATTACTGAGCTTTTAATTTTTTTATTAAGGTAAGTGTGTGTTTCCATGATGGAGGATATATTTTACCAAGCTTCAGGGATTTTGTGTAGATATTTTCAGAGATCATTCTAGGCACCAGACCCCAATCATTTTTTTTTAACCTTGGAATTCTTAGAAGTGCCATCCCAATATAGCTACAATATCCAGTGTGCTAAAGCCCACTAGAGGCCTGCTTTGCTTCCACAGGAGTCAGTATTTGGGCCAAGACTGTTTTGGCACGACTTGTGCTGGAATTGCACACTGGACTCCATTCTGATTGCCATCGATCCTTTCTGCTGACCTATCAAGACTTCTTTGTTGTCCCTGGGCTGAAAGGTCTGGAAACTACTATCACTGACATTGAATTATTATAGGTCTTTAGATCTGTTTTGGTTTTGCTGGCATGGGACTGGGCCAGGACTACATGCTGGATTGTCACCCTAGTGTCACAGACTTTTTTTCTTAGTTCTAAGTTGTCTTTCTCTGGAAAATATTTATGATGCATATTTTTGGGTATTCTGAGGCTCTAAAATTTATTTCAAGAATTTTGGAATGATTTTGGGGAGAGTTTGGGATAATTCTTCCCTTTTTCCACCATCTTGGCTCTGCCACTCCTCCAAGAAATTAAATTACAAGCCTATATAGAACCTTCCATAGATGTTATTTCACAAGATTTCTGGACCATCATTGAAAAAAAAAAAAAAAACTATTTCATGCACTTTTCCATCTGTAACTTTTGCAGTTTCAGCATGTTGTTGTTATAATAAATCTTCAAGCTTGAGAGACTTTTTCAAAATACGATTTAAGGTCTCATATAGCCTGATGGAAGTATGCACACAGCTAGTGCACACCTTGTTAAGCGAGTGACCATCAGAAAATAAATGGTCACAATGCTTTTTTTCCCCCAATTTTGTTTTTCAGTTCTAACATGACATTAAAATCTCCATCACCTTATTGTCATATTAGATTTTCTTAATCATCCAAAGTATCTAGAAATTTTTTAAATTGAAATGAATACAACCTATACTAACATTATAAATGCTTAGTTAACTTATTTGAGGAAGAAATGAAATAATTTCCTACAAACCTGGAAATAACTAGCTTATTATTTGGAACTGAGGAGCTATGTATGTATCAGCCTTTCCATCCTCATGAATTTTGTTGAACTTGGAGAGATTTTCTTTCTTGAAAAGTAGTGCCTAAGTAAACAACTTTCCAAAAGCCTCTTGTTTTTTTTTTTTTTTTTTCAAACTGAGTTTATATTGATGGAGCAGTAAGAGAGAATCACTTTTAAGTTTCTTTCTCTTGCAAATGGAAATGTTGACATATGTGCTAAGCTACTAGCTAATGTGGTTTAGCTTTAAAAAAAAAAGCTTTCATTAATCATTCAGAAAAAATTTTGATATGGGGAAGGAGAAGAAGAAGAAGAATGGAAAAAGTTTAGTTAACTTGGATTAAAATAAACTAACATTCCATATCCAAAACACAAAATTTGCTGAAAATCAGAAATTTTGTGACAGCTGTTCAAGTAAAGTCACTAAAGTAGCACATCATCACTCTCTGAAACTCCTGATTTTTGTACAACATGATCTTGAAGAAAATGGAAGTTATCAGAAAAAAAAACCAACTATGAAAAAGAATATTATTAAACATTTTTTAATGGAAAAGAAACCATTAACTTGAAATTTTGAATAAGATTTATTTCCAATTTTAATTATTATTATTCCCATGATAAACATATATTAATCAATAAAAATGTATATCTTGGCTTGTTTACATATACTTTTTATCATTTGTATCATATGTCAGGCCAATGAATTATAGCATCTATAGGAAACTAGAAACTAGAATTCATTATAGAATACTTTCTCAGGAATTCCCTCATTTTATTGTCCAAAGGATTCTTAGGGCATTTATTTTATTATATATATGTTTTTAGTTCTAAAATTTTCAACTGAGCAATATCATAAGATTGATCCTACACAGTAAAAACCTTAGTTTTCTAGAAAAGTCAAGGATAAAGCCAAATGGATAATTCATACTTTTAATATTGGGTTAATAAGCTGTTTAACTCTGTGCGGATTTATATAAAATAACAATAACCTGCTTCTTTGCCTGAGTAAGAATAGTATAGCTTGGGGAATTAAAATTAATATTTACTGAAGATATGGAATATTGCATTATCTTCATGTCATCATTTTACAACTCAATTATAATAATGGCATTGTGGAGTAATTGAAAAAGTCCTGGTTTTGGAGGCTGAAAAAATCTGGATTAGAGTCCCCCTCTCTAATAATCAATTTTTGGGCTATCATATGAATGTCAGATTATCTCTCTAAGCTGCAGATTCTATGTTTGAAAAGTAGGAGGAAAAAACAAAAACATTGAGAGTGATCTCTGCTCAAAGTTGTGGCAAAAAAAAAAAAATCTAAGGAAAAGCAAATTATATAATTATATAGGAATGTAGATTTTATTAGAAATAATGTAGATTTTGATAAAGGTCTGCTTATTTAACAATTTTAGCATGTCCTTTAAGAGTATTATTAATAGCTAATAAATCTTTGATTTATTTCTTGGGTTTCAAAAGAAACAAAGGGATTGCAACAAAATCAACTTGGTTTGGTTTGAAAAGATGTTGGTTGAATGATGGGTTCTTGTTAATCTTTATTCCTTTAGATTGTAAATCTATTAAATGGAGATAATAGTACATACAGTGTATTCTTTATATGGTTGCCTTGAGGAAAGTATTTCGTAAATCTTAAAATGTAAAGGAATTGCTTTTATTTCCAAATATACAATTCATTTTAATTTTTAAATAAAGTTTTATACATGAAAAATAAGTTAAATATAAGCATTTTTGAATTGGAACAGGTTCTAATGAAACTCATCAAGTGGGATTTAGTGTAATAATCTCACAAATTTGAGAACAGCTATGATTTGCTCAAGCTCAGAGTTGCAAAGATTTAAGGTAAATAGTTTGATCAAATAATATATTTTTTTCATAGAGCTTAAGCCCATCCAACAGGTAATGAGATTCAAAAGCTAAACTCTTTGTACAAAGAGTGAGAGCTAAATACTATACAAGGAAAACATACTATTTGCTTTCCTTTATGAGAATAAAACAAAAGAATTTACTATCTAACAAGAATAATTAGTTTAAATAGAATGATAAGACTTTTATGGAACTGTTTCGCATAACTTCATATGCACTTTCTTAATGGAGCTAGGTAGGGAGAAAGGGAGAAAATCTGGAACTGAAAGTTTAAAAAACAAATAAAAAAATGATACTAGATGTCTGTGTATCCTTATCCCTCACTCCTCAAAACCCCTTAACTATATAAATCTTGAACAATAAGCCAGAATCTGTCTTCTCTATACAACTTAACATATGATTTCCCACCCGTTGTTGCCACTTTTGTCAAAGGTTTGGTTTTTTTTTTGTTTTTTTTTGGTCTTTTTGTTTTGGTTTGGTTTGTCTTGGTTCTTCCCTCTGGTCATTTACAAAAATCAAGTCATGATGTTGTCTACAGAGATTTTGAGGAAACATGGGACAAGAAATGAAAGAAATTAAAGGAAAGAAGTAACTGGTATTTTTTCCTCCATCTCTTTCCACCTCCCCCAATACCTACCTTCCCTATCTCCTAAATACACACAGATATAAAAATAATAAACATGCAGGTACACACATTGAATCTTTTCCCTTATAGATTCCCAAAGGGACAACAAACAGCCCCGTGCACAGACTTCCTCTCCATTTTGGTGAGGAACTCTAAAACACTGCACAGTATCTTGATAGCTAAATGTTCTACTTAGAATTCTTTATAGAAGTCTGTGACAATACCACTTTGAATTCCATTTTTATTTCATATTTAATGTTTTTCGTTGACTTGTGCTGCTCACAAACCCTTCCTTTTTGTTTTGTTTTTAGCTGACATGCAGAGAGAAAAATTTCCTATGCAACCTTATAAAAGAAATTTAAAATTTTCCAGAACAAACCTAAAATGTGAACACCAGATACTCGACTTCATGATAAAAAGCTCTTTTGGTATTCATAAATCTTAAAGTCTGTTGAGGAATCTGCTGACATATCTCAAAGGACAGAAGCATGAAACATATTTTATTTGCTTTGTTTTATTCAGTGGTCAAAAATGCAAACAAAAAGTATGCCTTCAGCAATAGATTTCTTAAAGAATGGAAATTTCACTGGAATATAGTATAGCTAGAGTGACATTAATGTCATTTATTTATATAAATTTAGTGAATATAATTTCCATAGATAGCAAATGCCAATTACTTAAGGACTCAAAAAGAACTTAATTATGTATATGCATTTTTATGTACTTACACACAGAACTATTGGAAAAAATCATCTAGGTCTTGAAAAGAGGTATAGTACCATCTTCATACCAAACAAACTTTGTAACATTTGGTCTTTTTCTTTGGTATTTGGAGAAAAAGAAATGTTATTGGTGAGATTATAGGAAACTCAGTGGCTACTTTTCTCCTATTAGAATGGCTTTATCCACCATTTTGTCCCCCCCCCCTTTTTTTTGCCTTTACATTATTTTTCTCTAATTTAACTTGTCCCAGATATCCACTCTACCTCTGTTAAACGTACAGATCTTTTACTGAGAGGCCATATAAGATTGAAAGCTATACTATAATATTTTGAGTAAAGGGATATATGAATTTAAGAAGATTAAATCCATATGTAAATTAAACAGTACTTGGGGAGTTAGTTGCCTTATATAAAACAATTCCTGTTTGATTTTCTGAATTTGTTCAGGTTGACATGAGCTATGTAACAATGAACAGGTCTCTAAATCTCTCTGATCCCCAGTGTCATGATGTATAAAATGGAGAAACATTATTCTTCATATGCATATTGTGTATGTCAAATGGGGTGTTACATTTACAATATTTCTTAGCTCTAAAGAACATTATAAATCATTATTTTCCTCATCATCATTATCTCTGTATTAAACTTTTCATATTCCTACTTTTTTCAAACTTTTTTGAGGACAGAGATTTATTGATTTTTGTTTCTGTATCCCATAAGGCATAAAGGGTGGCTGACATGAAGTGTATACTTAATAAATATCTTGATTAAAAATCACATTAAATCAACATATACTTTTATATGTTTTGAGTTAAATACAAATATAAAATTATGTGAAAATAGGAAAAACACATAAAAAATGTGGTTAAAAAAAGAGGTTAAAATACAGGTTATAGAAGTCTCATTCCTATTTTTCACATATAGTTTCCTGAAAAAGAAAAAATGGAAGGGTGCAGTCTTATTGAGTATTGAATAGTAACCCAAAAATGAAAATAATTGTGTAATTCATTATCCCCTATTGTACTATGTGGCCATTCTAACATATTAGAAGTTCCTCCACAATATCATTTTTTCTTTGTCTATAAAGCTGTGGTTCAGCCTAGAACATCATTCCATTTTTTCTAAAATGTTGAGTAACAAAGAGTTTTTTGTTAACAATTCTCCCAAAATTAATTGGGAGTGACATAGTAGAAGAGAGTGAGGAGTGTTTGCTTTTCAAACTTGGTATATTCCAAGACTTTTTTAGACAGAAATAAAAAGAAGTGACCATCTAAGGCTAACAGATGTTCTATAAGCCTTTCTTGTATTTTCAGCCCAAAAGCATCCATGGGAATCACTCCACTCAGCAAGAGAAGACACTAAAAACTACTTTAGGGAGAATCTTGATAACAAGGCTTGCACAGAGGCAATCTGAAGTATATAATCAAATATCAGTGCTAATAAACACAACTTCATTAGGTCTACATAACACACAGCAAAGCACATTACCCTCGATTTGGGAGCAACTGTTTATTTGCAGATTATAATAAGTGCATATAAATCTAAACACCCCTACAGTGTTAATAGTAAGATTTAACTATTGAAATTACAGTGAAGTAGGACATCTGATAATACAAATGACCTAATGCCAGTAAAAATAACCAGTTTAAAACAAACAAAAGAAATATGTTTGCAATACTATTATAAAACAATTACATAGCTCACTAAATTAGAGGAATGCACAATGCTCTTCTTGTCTCATAAGGAGAAGGTTTTTAGAACAATTCAGGAAGAGAAGGAAACAAGGCTGGGTACCCATGCCTAAAGCTACACTCTTATAAAGAAAGGGAGCTAGATGATTCACAACTCATTTTTTTCTTGATATTTAGTGACTGCTTTTCTCTTTTCTAACTACGACCATACTGCCAGTCTGAGCTTAGTTTTAGTGTTAAGATTATGGGGTTTTCAGTCAGAAAAATTAGGTTTGAAAGTTATTAGCTACAATTTGAGGATACATCTAACCTCTCTAGCTATATGATGACCTCTAAAGATTTTCTAAAGTATCCTCATCATTATTATATTCAAAACTACTTCAGCAGAATTCTAGTGCTTTAGATTTTTTTAGAGCAAAAAATTATTAATTAATTTGTTTGTTTGCTTATTTATTTTTTGTACAAGGATGTTGCCGGAATTGTTTCTCATTTTGTATTTGTCTCCAGTTTCTAACATTTCATTAGTAAAAGAAAATCATTCTCTCATTGAGGTCAACAACTTCTCTGTGGCTTAAAGTCTTCTAAAGTTGCCTTCAAAACAATTATTCAATCAACAAACATTTAGTAAACATCTACTATATTTCAAGAACTGTGCTAAGTTTGAGGGATATTCTTTGTAGTGTCTAGGAACTGGAAACTGAATGGATGTCCATCAGTTGGAGAATGGCTGAATAAATTGTGGTATATGAATATTATGGAATATTATTGTTCTGTAAGAAATGACCAACAGGATGATTTCAGAAAGGCCTGGAGAGACTTACACGAACTGATGCTGAGTGAAATGAGCAGGACCAGGAGATCATTATATACTTCAACAACAATACTATATGATGACCAGTTCTGATGAACCTGGCCATCCTCAGCAAGGAGATCAACCAAATCATCTCCAATGGAGCAGTAATGAACTGAACCAGCTACGCCCAGAGAAAGAACTCTGGGTGATAACTAAAAACCATTACATTGAACTCCCAATCCCTATATTTATGCCCACCTGCATTTGATTTCCTTCACAAGCTAATTGTACAATATTTCAGAGTCTGATTCTTTTTGTACAGCAAAATAACGGTTTGGTCATGTATTCTTATTGTGTATCTAATTAATATTTTAATATATTTAACATCTACTGGTCATCCTGCCATCTGGGAGAGGGGGTGGGGGGTAAGAGGTGAAAAATTGGAACAAGAAGTTTGGCAATTGTTAATGCTGTAAAGTTACCCATGCATATAACCTATAAATAAAAGGCTATTAAATAAATAAATAAAAATAAGTTTGAGGGATATATAAAAAGAAAAATGAAAGTCAGTCCTTGGCTTCAAGAAGCTCAACATCTAATGGAGTTGTGGTTAAATAACATGTTATATGACAAACAAAATAAATATGAATATTTAACAAAACAAAGACAATGTAAATAATAGGGATTGAAAAAGATTTCCTGCTACTTTAACTGGGATATGAAGAAAATATAAGAAGCCAGGAAGCAAATATGAGAAAGGAAATCACTCCATAAATGAAAGACAGTAAAAATGCCCAGAGTCAGTAGATGAAGTGTTTTAGTTCAAAGAATAACAAGGGCATTTGGTCATTGTCACTGGATCAAGAGTGATATTCATAAGAAAGTGATATTTATAACACAAGTAGAAAAATCTTTGGGTGGGTATGAGGACACCATTTTATGATGACCTCAAAAATCCAAACAACTTTTATTTGATCAAGGAGAGGAGAAAGAGCCATTGGAATTGACAAAGTAGAAGAGACATTATGGTTGGACCCACATTTTAGAAACATGATTTTGATGTGTGGAATAAGGAGAGAGGGAAAGAGAGAGACAAAGACAAACCCAGAGACAGAGACAAAGACTGACAGAGATATAAAGGGAGAAATAAAGATACAGAGAAACAAACACAGAGGAAACAGAGAGAAAGAGACGGACAGAAAATCAAAAAGAGATAGACAGTATGGAAATCAGACTCACCAGCATGCTATTACAATGGTTTAAGAGTGAGGAGATGAAAGCCTAAACTGAGGCAGTGACAGTAACAAAGGAGAAATGAGATTATATTTCAAAGATCTTATAAAGGTAAAATTTACAGTTCTTGGGAACATATTGAATATGGAAGGTGAGAGAGTTGAGAATGTAAGCCTAGGGAATTAGGAAAATAATGTTACCCTTAACAGTAATAGGAAAGATTGGAAAGAAGGATTTGGGTAAAAAGATAATGAGCTGATTTTCTGACATTCTTTCAGAATGTCTAAAGCACATCTAATTATGATTAGATATTTGATTAGCAACTGAAGATGTGACTGGAGGTTACCAAAACTGTTAAATCAATCAATCAATATTAATTATGCATCTACTATGTGATAAGCATTATAAATATTCGATTATATGTCTAAGAAGAGATATACAGGATGTGTGACATACAGGCAAAGTGTGGTGGAGAGTGTTGGAATGTCCCTTGATTTATCCTCTTTAAACTGAATATTCCCATTCAAGACGGCCCCAAGGCAAAAAGACTATTAGAATTAATGTCAACAGATTAGAGTGCTTCTCTGAAAGGCAACAGTTTCTTGCTAACTTGAAGAGTAAATTGTGTCAACACAGTGTTGGCAACAGTGGAGCAGAAAAGGAATGGGTAATTTTCAGAGACTGAGTGCACACCTGAAATTTGCTCATCTAAATCAGAACATATGAAAACATCAAAATTGGTTTGATACAAATGGGGACACTCACAAGCTGCTAAATGAATAATAAGAACTCCACAGGGTGTACCAGCAGGATAATTCATCCATCTCTAAGAAGGTAGCATTCAATTCTATACTGTGAAATTTAGAGAGCTATAGGATTCTTGGGTCAGTAAGAAGGCAAATGAAACTGAGTTTTATGCTGATAATAACAATGCAGAGCTTTTATGATGTACTGCTCAGTGTTGATAAAATGACATTGATTAGGGCTAAGAATATCATCCAAGAAAGATGGACTGAACACTTCAAAAGTGTTTTCAATAGATCATTGTTGATCAATGCTAGAGCCATTGGCCATTTACTTCAGATGGAACCCAATTCCTCCCTATCTGAAATGCCAATAAAAAAAAGAGGCTTTAAATGTCATTAGGTTCCTTTTGTGTGACAAAGCACCTAGTCTTGATTCTAATCCAATTGGGATTTTTTAAGGGGAGGGGGGAAGAGAGAGAGATTCATTGCTCCAGATTATATGACAAGAGGAAGTTATGCCCCAGGAGTTCAATGACACTTTCATTGTCCAACTCTATAACATAAAAGAAATAGATTATCCTGTTACAATCTCAGAGGATTCTTTCTCTTAATCACTGCTGACAAGATTCTTGCCAGTCCTCCTTAATCCTGAAAGAAGATTATCTACTTAAGAGCAAGTGTGAGTTCAGAAGGAGATAAGGAACAGTTGATATAGTATTTGAAGAAATGCCAGGAGTAGAATACACAATAGTTGTAGATCTGACCAGGACCTTTGATACTGTCAGTCATAAGATCTTATGGAAAATTATGTCAAAATTTGATTGCCCAGAAAAGTTCTTTATATTGTATGTTTGCTTCAAGATAGCATACTTGACTGGATTATGATAATGATTAATGAATAATACTTTCTCACTTTCCCAAATTACCAGTGGAGTAAAATAAGAAGATGTGCTTATTCCCCTGCTTTTTAGCATAATATTTTCAACCAAGTCTTTAAATACTTTCAGTGAGCATGGTATCAAAGTTAGCTGCCCTGTGCTAAATTTTTCAACTTGAAAAGGTAACAAGTAAAGACTAATGTGGAGGGAATGTTGGTTCATGATTTTGTTGTTGTTTGTAAGCACTCAATGCAGTTTTTGAAGTTAAAATGCAACAAAGGATCTATTCTCTGCTGTTTTTGCTAATTTTGGCCTAGCAATTAACACTAAGAAATCACAGGTACTCCATCAGCCTATACCATATTATCCATATGTGGAACTATTAGTTTCAGTAATTGGAAAAGTGTTGAATGCTCTGGATAAGTTCACTTACCTTGGCATTATCCTTTATTTGAGAACTAGCTTTATTTGAGAATATTGGAGAGTCTCCAATGGAGAGTGTGGGAGAAAAGAGGTGTTAGATTGACTACCAAACAAAGTCTAAAAACTGTTGTGTTGACCTCATTGCCAGGAAACCTGGCTTATGAAACCTGGATAGTATTCCAACCAGAATTATGCCAAGGAGCTAAATCACTTTTATTTGAATTGTTTTATAAAGAATTTGAAAATCACCTAGTAGAATAAAATACCAGACACTGAGGTCCTTTCCTCAACTGAACTGACAAACCTTCTAACTCTACTGAAGAGAACACAACTCTGTTGAGATAGCCACATTGTTCAAATGCCAAATATACATTTGTCAAAAAAGATGTTTTTTATAGGACTCATGCAGGGCAATTATTCACTTGGTGGCCAGAAAAAGGATATTTTCAAAGTCTTTCTTAAGAACTTTAGAATTGATTGCACAACATGAGAGACATGGGAACAGTACTCTGCAGTATGACATAGCCTCATCAGAAAAGATGCAGTCTTCTATGAGCAAAACAGAATTGACATAGCTCAAAAGAAGTGCAAGATGCACAAACTTAGAGAAAGTACTCAAAAAGTTCATATGAACTATTTGTGCTCAACCTAAGGGAGACCGTTGCAAGCTCATATTGTTTGATCAGTCACAGTCAGACACACTGTTACATGAGTCTAACATAGTGATGACATTTTGGTTCTCATCTACAACAAAGAACAAAAACTTTTCTAAGTGGAGTGATATAAGGGAAGAAAAAAAAAAAGCAGCCCCTATTCTCAAGGAGTTCACAATCTAATGGAAAAGATACTATGAAAACAAATGAATAAAGACAATTAACATGGAATAAATATGAAATAATTAAGAGGAGAAAGTCTTTAGAATTAAGAATGGTTGAAAAAGGCTTTCTGAAATGTAGAGGGCAGGGGTAATCAATAAATTAGAAAGGCATAAAAGAATTGCTTAGCTGTGGTGAGGATGCAATTAAGGTTATAAAAAATATGCAGTGGACTATCACGTTGTTGTGTGATTGTTATATAAAAGATATAAATGAAAATATGTGAGATATGAAAAAGAGGGGAAGGGATTCAAGAGAAGAGGAAAATGTACAGTTGATCTGGCTTACCAATGGCTCAAGATAACTAACGTATCAAAAGAATGAGAGGTAAAATAAAAATAGATTGTGATCAGATAAGAGAATTCTAGAGTTCATCACTATGGAATTACTATATTTCTGAGCGATGACAAGATCAAATGTGTGATCTTCTTTGCATGTTCCTGAATGGGGATAAAGGAATAAGTCCTGGGAAATGGATAAGTTAAATTATGAATATAGTGTGTTTGCGAGATTATCATAAATAACATATAGTCCCAATATGAAGGCAAGAGTTTCTATCACTGGATTATTGCCATGTAGGAAAGAAAATTAAAGTATTTTTTGAAAAAGGAAACTAAATGTGGAATAAATAAAAAAGATATCAATAAAAATTAGATTAAAAAAGAAAAAAGGGACAAGATAAATTGGAAATCATGATAAATAGACTTTAAGGAGACCCAGAAAAGACCCTTTGCAAAAAAGTAGGATTTTAGCTGTGAATTGAAGTGAGCCAAGAAATTCAGGTAGTAGAAACAAGGAAGTACATTTCAGGTATGTTGTAGAACCAGTGAAAATATATGGAGTTGGGAACATAAAGGACATTTTTTTTTCAAAATGAGTGTGAGAAAGGGCTAGAGCATATTGAAGCTCATGTTATAGAAAAATTAGCTTGTGGTTTGTGATTAAAAAATCATAACTGTAGCTTAAAGCTAGTTATCCTAAATAATCTATCAAGTCTTCTTTAACCATAAATTCTATTATCCCAAGACAAGTCAGAGAAAACTTTCAAAACAGACACTGATAATCCAACCCAATAACAATAGACACAAGGCAGTATTCTCATTTCCCCATAAGATAGAGAAGTAATGGTTTTTTTTTTTTTCTTCTTTTTTCCCCTTCTTTAGTGGTTTTCTTTTATTTTCCTTCCTTCATGTATTCTGCCCAAAGGTATATGAATTTTAACTTCTGAAACCTCAGCAGATATCTTAGGATTCATGGACTAGATTTCTTTTTAAAGGACCATTCCTTAAATCCAAATCACTCTGACTAATCATTTGACTCTAATTGGCCAAAAAAAAATGTACCAGACCAAGCCCCACTTGATTTTTTTATGGGGACCTGATTGCCTCAAAGTGAAAAAAATATAGCAATTATTTCTGCTTTGTCTAAAAATTTTGAGGTCTTTCTCCTCTCAGATTATTTTTTTTTTTACTAGGAAAAAGAGGCATTCTTTGTCTTATTTCTTTTTTACCTTGCTTCAGTAACTGAAAGGTCAGTTGCCTAATTCAAACTGAGATCTGCTAAAAATCTTAGCTTTAAAAGGCCATTTACAGTCATCCTGATCTATATCTGTCTGATGAGTGAATAAGATCCTAGTAAAGGCCATGTCCCAACTAGCAACCCAATGTTTATAAATAGGTCACAGGGAAGGTGTTGACAGGAGTATTTTACCCGTAAATGAATCTTTGTTGCCTTGGACCCTATTTGAATTTCCACACTCACCTTTCTGAGGCAAGCAGGGAGAAGCTAAGGGAATTATCTCCTTAAGTGAGCTTTTTGCTCTTAAGTAGACCTTTTATTCTTTGTAAATTAATCTAATAAAATTATGATGTTAATCCTGAAGTTATTTTTCTCCTTTAAAGGAATCTACCTTTATCCCACTTCTTTGCTAACTTCTTCTAGCCCACTTATTGTCACAATGGCTAACTTCTTTTAGGAATTCAGTTTAATTTATATCCTGGCTAGTTCATTAGGATTTATCTTGCCTTAATGGGGTATTTCCCATTGTTATTGGCAAGTTCCACTAGGGAACTTAACTCTCTTTTTTCCCTTTCTTAATGGCTTTAACAAAATTTTTGTATCAATTTGAAGATGATCTAAGCCTATAAATTATTTTAAGATACCTCAGGACACTAATGAGAAACATGAGTACATTTTTTTAATCCAACTCCCACTCTTCATCATTTGGTAAATTGTATAGGGAAAGTCCTGAACCTCAACATATTTGGAGGAATCAAAGCTTTTGAACACCCATACCCCATCATGGTCACAGGATCCAGATGGTTACAAGTGGAAAAATTGAGGTTAGTGACTTTGCACAAACTTCCCTCTCTTAAATCCAATTCATTTGAATGTCATAGAATCACTTTCCTGATATCATAGTCTTCAATAATGATGGACAAACAACAATAACATTGTAATAGTGTAGCATTTTAAATAGTCTTATTTATTGTACTTTTCTGGATTTACATATTTTTTGGTGGGGAAAGTGATGATCAGTTGGACAGGTTGTTGGAAAGATTTTTAATTATGATTACCAAAGTATATGTAGTGTTTTAACAGTTTTCCACACAAAATTACTCTAACGTAGGTAGCAAAGGCATTCTTTATGGGAATGATAAGGAAATTGATTAATACTAGTGCTCTTTCCCCTGCATTATTTTACTGCTCATTCATAGAAGCAATTCAAGTCAAGTAAGCAAACCTTTATTCTGTATCCACTGTGTGTTTGGAAATAGTGATAGATAGTGAATATAAACATAATTGCTAATTTTTTAATTTATCCATGGGTATGTATATGCTTTCATTTAAATCATGTTCTTAGAGACATATTAAACACATGCCAGAAAAACCTGAGAAATGATAGTTATCCTATTTTGAACAGGTATCCTAATATAGTCATTATATAGAGGTAGGAAATATATTTTATAAATTTCTATTTTCATTTTAACTAAAAAGAATCAATTTTAATAAATGAAATACTCAAAGAAGAATATCTACTATGATAGTAGATGGACAATTCTTAAAGACATTGTAAATAATTGATTTTTTTTTTCTACAGTTTTAAATTGTGTGTATTTTAACTGTGTGCAACAAGGTGGCAGAGTGGATAGTGTAGTAGACCTAGATTCAGGAAGGCTTAAGTTCAGATCTGACGTCTGACACTAGCTGTGTAGATAAGTCATGAAACCATATTTACATTAGTTTCTGCATTGTACAATGATCTGGAAAAGGAAATAGCAAAATACTTCAGTATCTTTGCCCAGAAAACTCCAAATGGAGTCATGAAGAGTTGGATATGACTAAAATCGATGAACAAGTAGCAACCAAGGAGAATCAGAAAAGACTTCATTTTGAAAGTGGCTCCTGAACAGAACTTCAAAGGTAATCAAGGATTTGGAAGCAAAATTTTAGGACAACAAAGTGGTAAAATAAATAAAGATCCCGGTCTAAAGTTGGGAGGAATCCTCTTTCTAAATTCAAATCTGCTCTCAGACACTTCCTAGCAATGTGACCCTGGACAAATTAATTCTGTTGGTCTCAATTTTCCCATCTGTAAAATGAACTGGGGAAGGAAATAGCAAACCATTTCAATATCTTTGCCATCAACAACTATTTTGAAACTGTAATCTATGATTACTCAAGCATCTCTTGATTACAAAATAAAAGAGAAATATTTGAACATAAAAATGTGAACATTTTGGTTTGTTTCTTTAAAAAAAATTTCACAATATTGTAATACTAGGATCGAGGAGGTAAAGAGTGGCATTCATGCATTTAAAAAAATTATTTATTTATTTTGATGCAAGCATCCAATATTTTTCTTTATTCCTATAATCTAAGAGAAAATTTTATTTTACCCATTTTTGTTGCATAACCTTCATTGTCAGCGTCACCAGCTGCAGAGGATTCCATCTGATTATCTCACTTGGACTGCAGGCAATAAAATACAGATGAGTGAGTTTTGTAATCTGGCCAGCACTCTGGATGTGTTCAGTCAGGCTGCCAGTCAGATGTTCCTTTCTCTGAGTCTTACCAAGCAGCCTACAATCCAGAATGGGTAGTAATGAGAGAAATCAGTAACTGGGACCAAGTCCCATTACATCAATGACACCTGCTGCCCTCAACACATTGACCTACCATTTCTATTTTGGATATATTTCCTGGACTTATCTTGCCAATAAAGTTATTAAAATGGAATTGACTGGCTCTTTGCTACATAGAATTTATATTTATAAGGGCAGCTGGTAACTACCTCTCTTCAGAGCACTCAGCAACACATTTAAGCAATAGAGCTGGGGAGTTGAACATTATTTGTGATAAAAATGATCAACTGAAATCTAGATGGCCTTCCAAAAATGATACTATGTCTTGCCTTCATACTTTACTATATTCCAAAATTTAGTTGTCTGTGGATCATTCATGTTTTATACCTTAAGTACCTTTCCTTCCTTTCTACCTGTTAAAATGCTTTTGTTGAAGACTCCATCCAAATATTAGCACTTTCATAAGGATTTTTACCCAATTTCCTTCAAAATGAAGTGATCATTTTTGCTTGTTAACTCTCACAGGCAACCAGAATTTCAGAATTGGAAAGTACTTAAGAAACCATTTAGCTTAAAAAGCATACCCAGAAAAGATATCCGAACTACAAAATATGTAGGTCACCTTGGAGACCCTGAGAAAAAAGGAAAACAGCACTTCCCAAGGAAACTTTTTCCACTGTTACATAGCTGAATGTAATTATTGCTCCAAAACCCACTAGTATATGATTGTCTTCTTATTCATAGGGATAAAGTGTCTGCCTTATATGATAGGAGGAGTAAAATTGATGATGAGAGAACTTCCAGGCTAAGCCAGTCCCTATTAAATCCTCCTTAGGAGGGCTCCGTAAGAGAGAATTTTGGGGTATTGAATAGTCTTCTAGCTTTGAGAGAAAAGATGGAGAGTAAGCCTATTTCAGGTTACTAAAAGAAGACATGGGAAGACATGAAAAAAGTGGGATCATCTCCATCATGCTGCTGTTCCAAGTTTCCTAATAGAGAAACTTCAGGATGTTTCCCCTAGGGTGAGCTTTTTGTTGAGCAGAGCCAACTCACTCCCATTGGGAATATTATTTCACTATATATTATTTTGTATATATTCTTCTATTTCTGTTTTGTTATGATTTGAATAATTCTCTATGTATCATTGTGAAATTGATATTTGGTGGGAAAGGGTTCAAACCTTGGATATAGAATTTGTGGTCATCCCCCTTTAAAAAATGACAAATGTATGAAAAGTTAACTGAAACTTGATCATATCCTTAAGAATAACAAGATTAAAGAAAGTTTATAGATAGAATTCTCTGAGAAGAATAAAGTTCCCTCTAGCCATATTTTTTTTCCTTCCCTTTTTGATAAAGATGAAAATATCCCTTGGAGAAAAGAAATGAGATATATTTTCCCTCCCTTTGAGTCAGACACAAGGACAAGCCCTTACTAACATATGTAAATCTTCCTATGTATATGGAACACATTCTCTCATGTTCAAATTGGAATATATAACTATTATGATGGATAACAAGACTCTTTGCAAGATCAATGCATTTGTTGCTCCTAGATCTGTTCTCTGAGACCAGATTTATTTCTTCTTGTATATTACAACCCCTTGGATACTTAGAGATAGCTACCATGTTCTCCCTTATCTCCCAGAATCTTCTCTTCTGCTTTCACATCTCTTTTAGTCTAATTTTACATTAAATGAATTCCAGGTTCTTTATTATCCTAGTTGCATTATTCTAGATATTCTCCAGTTTATCAAACATGGCATGTAAAAATGAGGACAGCTCAGCCAGAATGCAGAAAGGTAGATGTAACCTGATAGTGTCAACATAAAATTATCACTTCCTAATTCCTTAATACTGACATCTTTTAATGCTCAAGATTTTATTAGCTTTTTTTTCCCTTTTGATTGAAGCATAACACTGTTAATTTATAGATAGCTTATATGCTGCTAAAAAAAAACCTTTAGATTTATGTTGGGGAGGGAGGGAGATGAATTACCATTTGACTGTTCTTTGATTATTTTGGAATTATGACTTTTTCAGTAAAATAACATATTTATTAGTTCTAAATTTCTTCCTGTTTTATAAAAAGCCTATTATCTTATCCTTTTGAATTTTTTCTATATATTGATTTTCTATCCAATGTGATAACTATCTTTTTTGCATCATCCTAGGATCTGATAAATGTGCCATGTACTCATTCAAATCGTTCTTATCTTAATATTCCTTTTACCACAAAATTTATTTTTGTATTCCCTGTGTCTCCTAATAGAAGACTAGAATTATGTCTTTTGGCTTCCATATGCTTTTAGTTGACAGTAAAGAGATTTCCACTTATCAAGCACTAAATAAATATTTGTTGAAATTAAATTATAGATTTTCAAGCACTCTGCCATTTATTCAATTATTCTGTGGGGAAAAAAGAGAGATACAAAAGCTAATTAAAAAAATCACACATTAAAAACTAGAATAGGGAAAATGGAAACTAATGACTCTGTAAGATAGCAATAATCAGTCAAACCAACCAAAAAGAATGAAATAAATGGAAGAAAATGTAAAATATTTCATTGGAAAAATAGCTGACCTAGAAAATTGTTCCAGAAGAAATTTTTAAATTACTGGCCTACTTGAAGAGCATGATCAAAAAACCCCAAAAAGAACCTGTATACCATTCTTCAAGAAATCATTAAGGAAAATTGCTCCCGGATTCTATAAACAATTGGGGAAATACTCATTGAAAGAATTCATTAATAACCTTTGTAAAGAGATTCCACAATAAAAAACAAACAAAAAACAAAACAAAACAAAACAAAACAAACAAACAAACAAAAAAAACATTGTTGCAAAACTCCAGAACTACAATCCCAAGGAAAAATACTGTAAGCTATCAGACAAAAACAATCAAAATAACAAGGAGCAAAAGTCAGGATTAAATCAAGATTTGGCAGCTTTTACAATAAAGGATCAGAGAGCCTGGAATAATCTATTCCAGAAGGCAAATGATCTAGGGTTATAACCAAGAATTAACTGCCCAGTGAGACTCAGCATCATCTTTCAGGGGAGGCAATGGATCTTCAATGAAGTAAGAGACTTTAAATCATTTCTATTGAAAACAACAGAACTAAACAGAAAATTTAATCTTCAAACACAGGATTCAAAGAAAATATATAAAAGTAAAGAGAGGGTAAATATATATTATTTAAAAGTTTAATTATTTACATCTTTAGATGGAAAAATGATATCTATAACTCTTGAGAATGTTATGTGTTCTTGGAGCAGTTGGAGGGGGGCAACACATGGATGGAGGGTATGGCTATGAAGGGATTCTGATGTGATGATATCAAAGAAAGAAACATTAAGGAGTGGAAAAATGTAAGGAATGGAAAAAGAGTAAAGAAGAGGTAAAATGTGACAAATTATGACATAAAGAGGCACAAAATACCAATTACAACTGAGGAAATAAGAGAGGGATATAAGCATAATATGAAGCTTGATCTCATCAGTTTTGTCTCGAAGAGGGAATAATTCAGTCATTCAGATGCATATAGAAATTCATCTACCAAACAAAAGTACAAAGACGAAGGAAAAGAGAGGGGCAAGATAGGAGGGAGGGAAAAAAAATACTAGGGAAAAAAGTAAGACAAGGGAGAAAGGGGTAATAGAATATATGTTAGTGGGTGGGTTGGGTTAAAAAAACACACTAATAAGACAGAGTGAAAAGAGAGAAGAAAAGTATATACAGGGAAGAAAATAAAATGTAGGGAAATACAGAGCTGGTAATCATAACTGGGAATATGAATGGGATGAAATCTCCCCCAAAATGTAGTGAGTAGAAGAATGGATTAAAAAAAAATCCTACAATATGTTATTTATAAGAAACACATTTGACACAGAAATACATATACACAGTAAAAGTAAAAGGCTGAAACAGAAATTATTATGCTTCAGCTGAAGTAAAAAAAATCAGGGATAACAATTTTGATCTCAGACAAAGCCAAAGTAAAAGTCGATCTAATTAAAAGCGATAAGAAAGAAAACTACATTTTGATAAATGGTATCATACACAATGAAGTATTAATGATACTAAATGTATATGAACCAATTAGTAGAGCAGCCACATTGCTAGAGCAGATTTTAAGTTACTTACAGGGAGAAATAGCCAGCAAAACTATACTAATGAGGGACTGCAACCTTTCCCTTTCAGAATCAGACAAATCTAATCATAAAATAAACAAGAAAGAAACTAGGGAGGTCAACAGAATCCTAGAAAACTTCAATATGATAGACCTCTGGAGAAAATTGAACAGGAACAGAAAGGAATATACTTTTTCTTAGCAGTACATGGCACCTACACAAAAATTGACCATGTATTATCACATAAAAACCTCACAATCAAATACAGAAAGGCAGAAATTGTAAATGCTTCTTTTTAGACCACAATGCAAAAAAATTATGTTCAATAAAGAGGCAAGAAAATATAGATTAAAATATAAGGAAATTAAATAATCTAACTCTAAAAATGAGTGGGTCAAACAACAAATTACAGGAACAATCCATAATTTCATTCAAGAGAATGACAATAAAGAGACAACATACCAAAACCAATGGGATGCAGCCAAAGCAGTTTTTAGTGAAAATTTACATTTCTAAATAGCTACATGAATAAAATAGAGAAAGAGGAGATCAATTCATGCAATTAAAAAAATCTAAAAAAATAACAAATTAAAAAACCCCAATTAAATAGCAAATCTCAAAGGAGGAATTTATTAATACAATTAAAATTAAGAAACCTTTTGAACTAATAAATAAAACTAAGAATTGGTTTTATGAAAAATCCAACAAAATAGATGAACTTTTGATTAATTTTATTAGCAAAAGGAAAGAAGAAAGCAAATCACCAACATTAAAAATGAAAAATGACAAGGAAATTAAAGCAACAATTAGGAGCTATTTTGCTGAACTATATAGCGCCAAGTCTGACAATCTAATTGAAATGGATGAATATTTACAAAATAACAAATATTGTCCAGATTAACAGAAGAGTAAATAAATTACATAGTTTCATTTTAGAAAAACAAAATGAACAAGCCATCAATGAACTTCCTAACAAAAAATCTTCAAATACTAATGGATTTACAAGTGAATTCTATCAAACACTTAAAGAACAATTCATTGCAATACTATGTAAAGTCTTGGAAAAATAGGTAAAGGAGTACTGCCAAATTCCTCCTATGACACAAATATGGTACTGATATCTAAACCAGGAAAAACCAAAACAGAAAAAGAAAATTACAGATTAATCTCCCTAATTTACACCTAATATTGGTGTAATTTTTTAAAATAAAATATTAGCAAAGAGATTACAACAATTTATCAGCAGTATAACACATTATGATCAAGTGGGATTTATACCAGGAATGCAAGGCTGGTTCAATATCAGGAAAACTATTACTATAGTCAATCATATCAATAGCAAAGCCATCAGAAATAATATAACGATCTCTATAGATGTCAAAAAAGCTTTTGATAAAATACAACATACATTCCTGTTAAAAACACTAGAAAACATAGAGATAAATGAAGTTTTCCTTAAAATAATAAGCAGTATCTATCTGAAACCAAGAGCAAGTATTCACAATTCTTTTTGTCATTCTTTTTGTACATTTATTAAGGACACACCCAGAAGCACTATAACAGTCCTGTCTTTGCAGATATGACTTCAACAGCTTTCCCTTTGCTATCTCAGCTTAGTATTAGAGGAGATTCTCTGATCCCCTTTCTCTGTTTTTGTGTGCAGGTGTGCATGCACAATTCTGTAAATTTAGAATCGCATTTTTGTTAAGCTGCTGCAAAGGAAAAAAAAAAGTCTTACTTTTCTCTGTTTTCCCTGGTATTTTTAGGGTAGAAAATATTAAAATATTAAGAAAATAGGGTAGCCAAACTTTGGCTATTCTGATAAATTCTCTTGTGCAATACAATTCTCTATTCAATTTAATCTGGTTAGCAAGCTTGCTTGAATTCAGAGTAGTGCTGAAGAAGATAAAGGTCAAAATTAGTATTTGTGGGTCTCCTTCTTACAGAAAAAGGGAATGTTTCTTATAATTAGATAAAAGGAAGCCTGGCCAAGTGCTGTTCAAAACAATCCACATACACTTTTTTATTATACAGTCAAATAAAAAAGGAACAAAGTATTCTTCAGCAAGTCAATGAGTAGCAATTTTGATGCAAATTGTAATGATCATTTTCTTAAACTGCATGTGTGATTTAATTATCAAATTCTCTCCTACTTCCCAAATATTGAAAGTAACCAAACAGGGATGAAAACTCATCTAGCCTTCATTTGCTATTGTGAGGCAGGGGACTATTGTTTAAACATCTCATAAGAAGCATTTCTATGGCTGTCAAGGGGGTCATCTCAAAAGTATGACCCAAAACCAAGAGAAGCATGATTTGGCAATTATTATGGTGTGCTAATATTAGTTTGTTTAGGCAGAAATTCTTTTAAAATTGACATTTAACACAATTACATGAAAGATCCAAAAAAATAAAACTAAATAAAAGTGTGATTATTAATTGTCATACCATGTTCCTATTCCATACTGTACCTTTCACCCAGTTCTATATTGATATAAATTTGGTCCCTTGTCTTCTGTTTGGTGAGCTTTCATTATTTCTAACACAACTTAGATCTCCGTGCTACTGTTTCTGAATCATTCAACTTCACAGTGTTCTTCTACAAATATCTATTCCTTTTGCTCTTTCACCTCTTGCTATGGGAAGAATAATGAAATCAACACTATCATTCCAGAAAGCACAGATAAACTCAACTGTCATTCAGCATCCTTCCCTGGTTATGACATCCAGAAATGCACTGCTTTTACTAAATAGATATTAGCTCCTTAGGGGAAGGAGTAGTTTTGGTTTTTTGATTTCTATCTTTAGTGTTTAAAGATATATATATTATATATATATATATATATATGTATATATATATATACACAAATGTTCATAAAACATATATTTACAGTATCTAGTATATTAAGTATGTATTTTTGTTCATCCATCTCTTCTTTATTGTTGAGAAAAATAAACCATAAAGATATAAAATGATTTTATCATGATTACACATATAAAAAGTATGAGAAAACATCACATGGAACAAATTCTTATTTAATTTCTCTCTTTTTATTTAAAAGAATCAATAGTGATATGCATATAATATATAAATGTATAAAATTCAAAGTTGAAAAAGGATTTTAGAAAATTTATTTTAATTTTCCCATTTCATAGAAGTAGTAAAAGCCCCACGAATTGAAGAGACTAATGCATAATCATAATCATAAGATCATAAAATAATAATGACAACAGCAACGGACATTTATATAGTGCTTGCAGGCACTGTGGTAAGCACTTTATATAAGCATTGAAAGTACTTTAGAAGTCAGCTAGTCCAATCACCTCTTTATTTTTTTAACCAAAGAGAAAATATTGTGAAAGTAAATGATTTGCTCAACGTCAAAAAAGGTGAAAAATAGTGGAGTGAGGATTTAAACCCAGGTCAACTAACAATTTAGTGTTTTCTCCAGAGCCATAACTAGGCAAGGGTCTTAGGAGTGTTGTCCAGCTATGAAAAATTTAGAGGCAGTGAAGAGCACTACCCTGGAATGCACTTCCCTCTTTTCCCTCCTCCCCCCTTATTTGTTTCACCTTGTCCTGTTCTTTCCTATCTTGAACCTTACAGTAGCTTTGACTGTGAGCATACTTTGTCTACTTCTGATCAAGAAACTCAAAGACCTTTTTCCTTCTCCCCCATGAACATCTTCCCTGTGTAGGCCAGATCCTCTCAACAAAGGCAGTGGTGTTATTGTTGCGGCTATTTATATCCCCTAAAAATTATCAGGCCCTATTTATACCATATATGCTCGTTACAGTCTAGCTCTAGCTCTTTTCATTGTAATACAATGATTTTTGTTACTCAACATGCATCTGTTCAATAAAATTATGCTTAAATAAAGTCTTGCTATTTAATAATAGTTCTAATTCAAAAATAAAAACATTCATATGAACATAAGATAAAGAAATGCATGCTAAAGTTCTTTTTAACTAATGAACTGTGCTTATTAATAACATTGTGATTTAATGAATGACCCTGAATCTTAATTTTTTGTCCAAAACCCTGAAAGATGTATCTTTGTTATGTTTATGTTTATACTTTGGAAATAATCAAAGAAGTAGTCAATTTAACTTTCCACTTTTTGTCAGCTAAAAAAAAAAAATCTATCTTTAGTTGTCTGCTTACATTTATTTGAATCCCTTGAGCTTTTCAGTCCCTGACTCTTTTTTTGCCCACACATCTAAGTTCCTAATTCTTAAAAAAAGAGACATCGATTTCCAAGTCATCACTTTTATTCAATAACAATGTTGCCCACATAAAAATGCTGACAATTTTATACTGTCACAATGTTTGAATTCAGTCCTAAGAAGTAATTGGTTAAGGTGAAAATTGTTTTCTTCTTTACATAAATGAACTCAATGCTAAACTCTTCTTCCACATGACTTTATTATAAAACTCATGTTGTAGAGTGCATAACATTACTCTGAATAGTCTGCATGTTTTATTAGGAAGATCAGCTATAAAACTGATAAAAGTTAGTGATTATATTATAAAATTGTGATAAAAATATCTATAAGTAACAGCAAAAATTAAGAAAAACTAAGAAATGGGAAAAACATCGACTTTCAGAAAGCTGCATGAATGATTGTTTTTTAATTGTATTTGATAATATAAAGTATGTTTCATAGAATGCATGATATTTTGAGTGATATTAAACTAACTGAAGTCTGATGGCAAGTGTATTTAAGTAATTATATACAATTATAATTATATATAATTTAATATTTAATATTATTAATATAATACACACACATATATGTGTATATATATATATATATATATATGTATATATATATATATATACATATATATATATATATCACTGACCACAAGCCAAAAAAAAAAAAGAGCCGTGATGTGGTTTACAATACATTTCTCTTCAAAAACTTTCCTTCCTGAAAAAGGTAGAAGTAGCCTCTTGGTAAAATACACAGTTAAATCTATAATTTTATTCAGCATATTTTAAATAAAATGTTCCTTTATTTTGAAGATACCAAAAAAAATTAAAAAACATACTTTATACTTGTTCTATCAAATTGTAAGAGGAAATTGCAAATTCAAATGTTCAAATACAGTAGACACTTAATCTTTCATAATTTTTTTTCTGATTTCTTTTAACTTAAAAAATATCAGATGCATAACAAGGGACTGACCAACAAACCCAGTCCTTATTAAACTGCTTTGCATATCTCTTTAGTAATATTCAGATGTGAATATTGAAAGATACATGGGCATTCTTATAACTGACTTTGGTTTGCTAATCATGGGGTGATCTTCTTTTATGTAGTCTTGACTTGGGGTTCTTTAAATCTATTATAATTGATCAGATTCATGTTCTTCAGTTTAGCTGAATTCTTCCTGACAACTGAGAGAAGACAGATAATCTGTAAAAGGTAAGCCCAGGGCCTTCTCCATCTGAGGCAAACTTGATGCTTATGAATTTAGGTTCTGATTGATTGATTGCTTTGTTATTTGCACTCCTTTGTTTGACCATGCTGCTGTGATTTTTCTCTCTCAGATGACAATATTTGCATATAGTCATCAAGTATCTATTTTTTTTTTGGGGGGGAAGACAGGATCATTGTGTAGCAATACATCCCTCACTCTGGGCCCATAATTTTGCTAACTGATGTGAACCATAGAGCTAAGCCTCTAGTAATGTGTTTTATTTTTTACCACTTAGATATGTGGTACACTCACTTCACAACAAAGGCATTTTAATTAAACAAAAAAAAAAATTAAACAAATATGCAAATAAAACAATATTGTGAAGTCCCCCCCAAAAAAAATCTCTTCCACAAGTAAAATACATACTTAATGTTCCTTCATAATGATCATGTATGGAATATATAAACAAGGTTAATACATGTGGCCAGACCATATACATGAATGAATGGAACTTCAGAAGACACAATATTAAAAGAACACAATTACTAACATATACATGAAAAATCAACTTAACTCTTATGCTGCTGGAAAATTTCTGATGTCTTTTAATGGCATAACTGGGCTGTTTCCTGTTGTCTTTCACCACCCTTTTCCCTCTCTTTCCCAAAAGGCTCTTGTCTCAGTTATTTCCGTTGAGACATCACTCTCCATTAGATTTTGCTTTCCATTATTTTCAGCTGGGATTAATCTCCACTGCTCCCAATCTGGTTATTCCAAAAATTACTTATTTTTAAACCTTCATTAGCTATGCTGTTATCACAACTAATTCAGTGGATCTTTTTGTCCTATCCCCTATACAGTGGAGTAGCTAAAAGGAGACATACCATGGTTAATAAATTTTGTTTTGTTTTTCTCCCATTATAGAAGAAACTAGAGCTCTTAGCCTGCAATTTCAGCTTTTTTGTACCTGTTATAACCCACAGTTGTTTCCAGACTCATTTGCAACTTGTACCTATTGTGATTATTAATTTTCTCCCTAGGTTTTCTTAATCGCCATCATCAACCATTGGCTCTCCAACTTGCTTCATGCCCCACAATTTCTTAGCTAAGTTTCTCCAACAAGTTTCTCAGTCAATTTCTAAGAAATTTCTTATTAAAATGATGCATGGAATTAGTGCCTTTGTAAGGCACACAATTAAATATATATGTTTATTTGGCATATTTTAAATAAAATGTTGATTTCCTTTGAAGATATCAAAAGGAACAATAAAAAAGAACAAAATAATTTGTCCTAGTTCTATCAATTAGACTTCCCTCTGTCAAGAACTAACAGAATAAATTATTCTCACACAGGGTGTATAAAGAAGTACCAAGGTCCAGAATGAGATTTGGGGTGCCTTTGGACCTCTTCTTAGCACTTATCTATAACTCCTCCCCCCACCAATTTCCCCTCAGCTCTACTTGACTTTCATTAATTTGTCCCAACTCTACTCTTCTCAGCTGCTTTCAACTCCTAACTTGGCCTCAACATCACAGTCCTTCCCTAGGTCTCACAATTAAATTGTCATCCAATTTTTGATCAGAAATGTGTTTTAAAGGCTTATCACATTCCAAAATTGAGGCACACCTCACAGGGAATTATTGCTCTAAATATAAAAAGAATTGAGAGGCACTGGAGCAACGAAACTTTCTTTCCCATGTAGAAAAGCAATTATCTCAAGAGTTCTAGAATTATATTTAAACTAGCCCTTGATCATTACTGCACTTTACAACAGTTCTAGCCATCTATCCAAACTATCAATTTTATATATTCCCTATTTTCCACCTGTCTAGGAATAGCATAGCAAGCAAGTCAAGGATATCTTTGGTCTTAGTTGGGACATAATAATCCATTCAAAACACTGATCCATTTATTTATCATCTTTGTGATTCCTTCCCGAGACTTTCACTTAAGAAAGTAAAATTCTTGAGTTCAGATACATTCTTGTTTTTGAATTTGTGTTCCAAATATTTAGTGTCATGTAGATGAAATAATAATCACTAAGATATAATGAAAAACACTGATTCAAGAGTCAGAAGTTCTGGGTTTAAATGTAATCTGTGATATATTCTATCTTGTGCAACTTTGAGCAAATAATATAATTAAATCGGGATATAATTTCTTTATCTACACAGCAATAGGGAAGTTGGAGTAGATAATCTCTGAGATCTATTCCAAATGCAGATGTTTAACTAGGATCACCTAAAATTCTCCTAGGCAAAATGTGGGAAAATCTTAAGAAGCCTTGATTTAGGGGGGTGGAGCCAAGATGGCGGAGAAGACACACGTGACTTTCTAAGCTCTTCTCTTACCCTCTTTATCAATATTATATCGAGCCTCAAAAATAGTCTTGACTGCTACAATTCGTAAAGATAAGAAGTAGAACAACTCACCAGCCAAAGAAAATCTGCAGTCTCGCCAAAAAAAGGTTGGTTCCAGGGCCAGGGGGGAGATCAGCATAGACTGGGAGAGAAATTAGGTTCTGAGGAGAGCCTCAAACTGAAAGTGAAAGCACAGATCTCAGCATAAGCTCACAGCCCCAACCCTCAGTATGGGGCTTTTCCTTGGGGCAGTTGTGATCCTGCACTGCAGGAGGACACAGCCCAGGTTAGCCTCCAATCTGCACAGTGGGGAGCTTGGCTTGGGGCCATAGAGCTTTTCCAGGGCCGATTTGCATCAGGCAGAGACGCTGGGGCAGACTTTGCGGCATTCTGTGGTCAGCTGCTAATACTCACAGTCCCACTAGATGCTCCGGCCTGGGGCAGTGACACTTTCACCCCTTAGTCTCTAGCCGAGGGCAGTCGCTAACCCACTCAGCCCAACTGGGCACTTTGATAGCTGGGCCAGTGCTGAATCCACTTCCTGTTGGGGGAAGGGAAGACTCTCACTCAGAGCACTCCCATACCTCGGAGCCGTAAATCGGTTTACATCTCTCCCTGCTCTGCAGAGGAAGCTGGTAACCCCCTTACCTAGGAGACCTACCCTAAAGGCTTTAAAACATGAATAAAAAGATGAAAAGAAACGATCAACAGCTTCTATGCAGAAAAGGAGCAGGTCAGCAAATCTGAAGAGAGCTCAAACAGCAAAAATTCATCAGACTGTCCTCCTTTACATCATGCTCTCATAGAAGAGACTATTAAAAGTCTCAAAAGAGAGTTAGAAGATAAATGGGGAAAGGAAAGAGAAGCCTTACAAGAGAGCAACAACTTCCTGAAATAGGAATTGGAAAAGTTAAAAAAATTCCCAGGAAGTGCAGGGAAACAAAATTGGTGAATTGGAAAAAATAAAGAACTCGCAAGAAAGTAGGATTTGCGAATTGGAAAAGACAAAGAACTCGCAAGAAAGTAGGATCCGTGAATTGGAAAAGACAAAGAACACGCAAGAAAGTAGGATCTGTGAATTGGAAAAAGAAAATAATTCACTAAAAAAAAAAATTAGTGAAATGGAAAAAAATTCCACAGACCAAAACAATACATTCAAAAACTCAATTGGACATATACAGAAAGAAGTAAAAAAAGCTAATGAAGAAAATAATTCTTTAAAAATTAGAACTGAACAAATAGAAACTAATGATTCATTGAGACAGCAAGAATCAGTCAAGCAAAAACAAAAAAATGACAAACTGGAAAAAACCATGAATTATCTACTTGCAAAAACGACAGACTTGGAAAATAGATCTAGGAGAGATAATCTGAGGATTATTGGACTTTCTGAAAACTATGATGAAAAAAAGAGCCTAGATACTATTTTACAAGAAATCATCAAAGAGAACTGCCCAGATGTAATAGAATCAGAAGATAAAATAGGACATTGAAAGAATTCATCGAACACCTTCTGAATAGAAACCCTAAAATAAAAACCCCAAGGAATATTGTGGCCAAATTTCAGAACTATCAGATTAAGGAAAAAATTATACAAGCAGCAAAACAAACAAAAAAAAAAAACATTTATATACCGAGGTGCCACAATAAGGATCACCCAAGATCTGGCTGCCTCTACATTAAAGGAAAGAAGGGCCTGGAATATGATATTCCGAAAGGCACAAGAACTTGGGATGCAGCCAAGAATAAACTACCCAGCTAAGCTGAGCATTTTCTTCCAGGGAAGAAGATGGACATTTAATGAAACAAATGAATTCCATTTGTTTCTGAAGAAAAAACCAGAACTAAACAAAAAATTTGATCTCCAAGAATAGAACTCAAGAGATGCAGAAAAGGTAAAAATAACTCTTGAGAATTGTATTTCTGTTGTGGATATACAAAAAGAATACATGTATAATTTGATTGTACTGATATAACATAAAAAAGGGAAGTAGATATGGAAAAGGGATGATGGCAGAATAAGGTGGGAAGGAGGGATAAAAAGAGGGAAACCACATCCCACAAAGAGGCTAAGGAAACTTATCATATCTGAGGGAATTTAGAGAGGGGGAGGAACATTGTGTGAATCTTACTCTCATCAGAGTTGGCTCAAAGAAAAAATAATTGACATTTGTTTTAGAGAAAATTCTCTCGCCTCATTAAAAACGGGGAGAGGAAAGGAAAAGAAAAGAGTAATAAGGGAAGGAAGGGGAAAGACTCAAAGTGGGGAGGGAGGATTATAAAGAGGATAAGATCATGATACAAGAGGGGTACATAAGTTTAAAAGGGGGAAAGAGGTTGGGGAAGCAAGAATAAGTAAAGCATAATCTGGGGTTATTAGGATGGCAGGAAATACAGATTTAGTAATTCTAACCGTAAATGTGAATGGGATGAACTCCCCCATAAAGAGGAGGCAGATAGCAGACTGGATCAAAAGTCAGAACCCTACAATATGTTGTTTACAAGAAACACATTTAAAGCAGGGGGATACATATAGAGTAAAGGTAAAAGGCTGGAGCAAAATCTATTATGCTTCAGGTGAAGTCAAAAAAGCAGGGGTAGCCATCCTTATCTCAGATCAAGCAAAAGTAAAAATTGATCTAATTAAAAGAGATAAGGAAGGAAACTACATCCTGCTAAAGGGTAGCATAAACAACGAAGCAATATCAATATAAACATATATGCACCAAGTGGTATGGCACTCAACTTCCTAAAGGAGAAGTTAAGAGAGTTGCAAGAAGAAATAGACAACAAAACTGTAATAGTAGGAGATCTCAACCTTGCACTCTCAGAATTAGACAAATCAAACCACAAAACAAATAAGAAAGAAATTAAAGAAGTAAATAGAATATTAGAAAAATTAGGTATGTTGGATCTTTGGAGAAAATTGAATGGAGATAGAAGGGAATATACTTTCTTCTCAGCAGTTCATGGAACCTATTCAAAAATTGACCATATATTAGGACATAAAGACCTCAAAATTAAATGCAAGAAAGCAGAAATAGTAAATGCTTTCTTTTCAGATCATGATGCAATAAAAACTACATTCAACAAAAAGTTAGGGGGAAATAGACCAAAAAGTAATTGGAAACTAAACAATCTCATCTTAAAGAATGATTGGGTGAAGCAGCAAATTATAGATACAATTAATAATTTCACTCAAGATAATGACAATGATGAGACATCATACCAAAATTTGTGGGATGCAGCCAAAGCGGTAATAAGAGGGAATTTTATATCCTTAGAGGCTTACTTGAATAAAACAGAGAAAGAAAAGATTAATGAATTGGGCTTGCAACTAAAAAAACTAAAAAAAGACCAAATTAAAAACCCCCAATCAAATACTAAATTGGAAATTCTAAAATTAAAAGGAGAAATTAAAAATATTGAAAGTAAAAAAACTATTGAACTAATTAATAAAACTAAGAGTTGGTTCTATGAAAAAGCCAATAAAATAGATAAGCCTTTGGTAAATCTGATTAGAAAAAGGAGGGAGGAAAATGAAATTAGTAGTCTTAAAAATGAAAAGGGAGAACTTTCCACCAATGAAGAGGAAATTAGAGAAATAATAAGGAGTTATTTTGCTCAACTTTATGCCAATAAATTTGATAACCTAAGTGAAATGGATGACTACCTCCAAAAATATAGACTTCCCAGACTAACAGAGGAGGAAGTAAATTGCTTGAATAGTCCCATTTCAGAAAAAGAAATAGAACAGGCAATTAAACAACTCCCTAAGAAAAAATCCCCAGGACCAGATGGATTTACATGTGAATTTTACCAAACATTTAAAGAACAATTGGCCCCAATGCTATATAAATTATTTGATAAAATAGGGAATGAAGGAGTCCTACCAAATTCCTTCTATGACACAGACATGGTACTGATACCTAAACCAGGTAGGCTGAAAACAGAGAAAGAAAATTATAGACCAATCTCCCTAATGAATATTGATGCTAAAATCTTAAATAAGATATTAGCAAAAAGACTACAGAAAATCATCTCCAAGATAATACACTATGATCAAGTAGGATTTATACCAGGAATGCAGGGCTGGTTCAATATTAGGAAAACTATAAATATAATTGGCCATGTTAATAACCAAATTAACAAAACCATATGATCATCTCAATAGATGCAGAAAAACATTTGACAAAATCCAACATCCATTCCTATTAAAAACACTTGAGAGTATAGGAATAAATGGACTTTTCCTTAAAATAATCAGCAGCATCTATTTAAAACCATCAGTAAGCATCATATGTAATGGACACAAACTGCAACCATTCCCAATAAGATCTGAGGAAACAAGGTTGCCCACTATCACCATTACTATTTAATATTGTATTAGAAATGCTAGCTTTAGCAATAAGAGATGAGAAATAGATTAAAGGAATAAGAATAGGCAATGAGGAAACCAAATTATCACTCATTGCCGATGACATGATGGTATACTTAGAGAACCCAGAGATTCTGCTAAAAAGTTATTAGAAATAATCCATAACCTTTTAGCAAAGTGCTGGTTATAAAATAAACCCACATAAGTCATCAGCATTCTTATATATCACTAAAGCAAAATCCAACAGTCAGAGTTACAAAGAGAAATCCTATTAAAGTAACTACTGATAATATAAAATATTTAGGAATCTATCTCAAGGGAAAATCAGAAACTTTATGAGCAAAAAGTACAGACCACTTTTCACACAACATAAGTCTGATCTAACCAATTGAAAATATTAAATGCTCTTGATAGGGCGAGCAAATATAATAAAGATGACAATATTACCTAAACTAATCTATTTATTTAGCGCTATACCAATCAGACTCACAAAAAACTATTTTAATGACCTAGAAAAAATAACAACAAAGTTCATATGGAAAAACAAAAGGTCAAGAATTTCAAGGAATTAATGAAAAAATAAAATCAATGAAGGTGCTTAGCTGTACCAGATCTAAAATTATATTATAGAGCAGCAGTTACCAAAACTATTTGGTATTGACTAAGGAATAGATTAGTTGATCAGTGGAATAGATTAGGTTCAAGG
Source organism: Sarcophilus harrisii (assembly GCF_902635505.1). Taxonomy (NCBI): domain Eukaryota; kingdom Metazoa; phylum Chordata; class Mammalia; order Dasyuromorphia; family Dasyuridae; genus Sarcophilus; species Sarcophilus harrisii. The sequence continues at coordinate 176,135,490 of NC_045427.1, forward strand.
GATAAAACAGTCAACAATATAGCAACCTAGTCTTTGACAAACCCAAAGATCCCAGCTTTTGGGATAAGATCTTACTGTTTGATAAAAATTGCTGGGAAAATTGTTAACTAATATGGCAGAAACTAGGCATTGATCCATACTTAACGCCGTACACCAAGATAAGGTCAAAATGGGTTCATGACCTAGGCATAAAGAATGAAATTATTAATAAATTAGAGGAACACAGGATAATTTACCTCTCAGACCTGTGGAAGGGGAAGGTCTTATGACCAAAGAGAACTAGAGATCATTACTGATCACAAACAGAAAATTTCGATTATACTAAACTGAAAGTTTTTGTACAAACAAAACTAATGCAGACAAGATTAGAAGGGAAGCAATAAACTGGGAAAATATTTTACAGTCAAAGGTTCTGATAAAGGCCTCATTTCCAAAATATATAGAGAATTAACTCTAATTTATAAAAATCAAGCCATTCTCCAATTGAAAAATGGTCAAAGTGATATGAACAGACAATTCCTCAGATGAAGAAATTGAAACTATTTCTAGTCATATGAAAAGAAGCTCCAAGTCATATAATCAGAGAAATGCAAATTAAGACAACTCTAAGATACCACTACACACCTGTCAGATGGCTAAGATGACAGGAAAAATAATGATGATTGTTGAGGGATGCAGGAAAAACTGGGACATTGATGCATTGTTGGTGGAGTTGTGAACGAATCCAACCATTTTGGAGAGTAGTTTGGAACTATGCTCAAAAAGTTATCAAACTGTGCATACCCTTTGATCCAGCAGTGTTACTACTGGGATTATATCCCAAAGAGATTATAAAGAAGGGAAAGGGACCTGTATGTGCACGAATGTTTGTGGCAGCCCTTTTTGTAGTGGCTAGAAACTGGAAACTGAATGGATGTCCATCAGTTGGAGAATGGCTGAATAAATTGTGGTATATGAATATTATGGAATATTACTGTTCTGTAAGAAATGACCAACAGGATGATTTCAGAAAGGCCTGGAGAGACTTACACGAACTGATGCTGAGTGAAATGAGCAGGACCAGGAGATCATTATATACTTCAACAACAATACTAGATGATGACCAGTTCTGATGGATCAGGCCTTTCCTCAGCAACGAGATCAACCAAATCACTTCCAATGGAGCAGTAATGAACTGAACCAGCTATGCCCAGAAAAAGAACTCTGGGAGTTGACTAAAAACCATTACATTGAATTCCCAATACCTATATTTATGCACACCTGCATTTTTGATTTCCTTCACAAGCTAATTGTACAATATTTCAGAGTCTGATTCTTTTTGTACAGCAAAATAACGTTTTGGTCATGTATACTTATTTTGTATCTAATTTATATTTTAATATATTTAACATCTAATGGTCATCCTGCCATCTAGGGGAGGGGGTGGGGGGATAAGAGGTGAAAAATTGGAACAAGAGGTTTGGCAATTGTTAATGCTGTAAAGTTACCCATGCATATATCCTGTAAATAAAAGGTTATTAAATAAAAAAAAAGCCTTGATTTAGATAAATCTTTTGAATTTAGAAACAAAGAAAATGAGGGCTGAAGATGTTAAATTATTTCCCCAGAATTATATAGGCAATGGAGAGAACTGTTACTCAAACCTTTATCTTCTGAATCTAAATCAAGTCCTTTAAAATCTTTTAAACCCCAGTCTTTACCAAGTACTTCTTAAGTGTTTACTATATTCTAGGCAATATATCAACTATTGTTAATCTTTTTTTTTTTTTTTTTAAGGGGAAAATAAGAAGACCCTTGTCCTCAAGTAGCTTATATTCTACTGGTGGAAAATAACACTTAAAAGGAAGCTATGAATGAAGAACAAGAATTAGCCATGAATAATCAATGTATTAATTCCCTGGATATTCTTAATCCCTTGTTCTTCCACATGACTTTTGTTATTTTCTAGTTCTTTAATTTTTTTTTTTTTTTTTTTTTTTTAGTATTTGTTGGTATGGCACTGAATAAACAGATTAACATATATAGAATTATTATTTTAATTGTATTAGTTCAGTATATGCATGAACAATTGATATTTTCCCAATTGTTTAGTATTTTGAAATTGTATTTTGTAATTATATTCATATTGTTCTTCAGTTTGTCTTGGCGGTTAAATGCCCAAATATCTTATATTTTTTTCAGTAATTTTAAATAAAATTTCTCTTTCTATCTTTTGCTGGTATCTCTTGCTGCTGATATATAGAAAGGCTGTTAATCCTTTACAATCCTTACAAAGTGTTAAGTCATTAGAATTGATAGAGACAATAATTATCTAATTTAGCATGATTCAGTATGATTGATCTGATCCTACAAGGAGATGTTATGGGCCAGAACTTGAAATAAGGTATCAAGTGGTACTGAGGAGACAATGTTTAAATCTAGTTTAGAATTGATTTAATCCTACAACAAATAATGGTTTCCTGGTGATATAATGATTGGTATGTACTCAGTGTAGAGCATATAAGCAAGAAGCTCTCAGGGCCAAAGAGCACTCTGGGAGATTGAGAGCCAGGAGTGAGTAGAGGTGTCAGTTGAAAAGATTCAGAGAGAACTGGAAGCAGAAGCTGGCAGACAAGCTGCAAGAGCTCTTGGAACCAAGGAGTGAGATAGGCCTCTAAGAAAGCTACCCGGGCCAAAGGAAAGAGATAAGACTTGGAAGGAGAAAATAAACATTTGGATTTTAACAGCTGGCTGCCTTTGGAGTGATTATTTCGTTGAACTGAAACTAAGGTTGCCTCCAGAAAACTCCCCAAGAAACCTGCATCCAGAGAGAACCATTATATATTAGAAAAAGAAAAAGAAAACCACAAAAAGCCAAAGATTTATGTGGAATTATTTTATAATCCTGGAACGTCATGTTGTTAATTGTTTCAAGCTGTTTTTAGTTAAATTTTTAGGATTCTCTAAGAATTCTTCTCTTACTGCTAAAACTACCATTTAGAGTATAATATTGAAAAATAGTAGTGATAATGAGTATCCTTATTTCACCCCTGAGTTTAATGGCAATGCTTCTGGTTTAGGAATAGGTGCCATATTTTGTCAAAAGTTTTTTTTTTTTTTTTTTTGCATATATTGACATAATCAAGATTTGTGTTTGTTTTGTTATTGGTGTGGTCGATTATGCTGATGGTTTTCCTGCTATTGAACCAGTCCTGCATTCCTGGCATAAATTCCATTTGACCATTATGTATTGTCCTAGGGATTGATTACTATTATCTTTTTTTTGCTAATAGTTTATTTTTCATCGATGTTCATTAAGTAAATTGGTCTATAATTTTCATTCTCTGTTTTGGCTCTTGTTTAGGTATCAACATCATATTTTTTTTTTAAAGGAAGTGGTAAGACTTTTTTCTATGTCTGTATTTCCAAATAGTTTGCCTGAAATTTTTTACTTCACCTGATAATTCTGGATTTTGACAACAATATTCCCTGGAGTTTCCCTTTGGAATCTCTTTCAGGAGATGGTCAGCTTCCGGTATTCCAATTCAATTTTTAATGAATTATTTTCTTCAGTTGGATTTTTAACCTCTTTTTCCATTTGGTGAATTCTACATATAAAGATATCATTTTCTTCAGTGGATTCCCTCCCTTTACTCCCATTTGACCAATTTTATTTTTTAATGAATGGGGGTATTTTTTCAGTGAATTTTTATGATTTTTTTCCAAGATGTGCATTCTTTTCATATTTCTGCAAAACTCTCATTTATTTTCCAATTTTGCTTCTACCTCTTACTTGATTTTTAAAATTATTTTTGGGCTCTTCCAAGAGTACCTTTTAAACTTGAGACCAATTCATATTCTCCTTTGAGGCTTCACATGTAGTTATTTTGCTGTTGCTGTCTTCCTCAAAGATTGTGTTATTATATTTTCTATCACTACATTAGCTTTCTATGGACATAATTATTTTTTTGCCCAATTTTTAAAATTGAGATCTGTTCCCTGAGCACAGAAAAAATTGTTCTACAGTTCTTTTTGCAGAGGAACAGAGATCTGAAATTGGCTTTCCACGCTGGAGCTTAAGGTGCTGACACTTCCAGGTTGGCCTAGGGTTCCAGGGTTCATAATTTTCCTTTTTCTTTGGGACTTGAGGCCTCCCAGCTAGCCTGCTCATCCAAGATCAAGAGATCCCAGCTGCCGCTCTGTGCTGCAGCTACGAGCTTCTTGCTAGATTGCCTACACTATGCCTGTGTTGGGCTATGCTTCCCTTTTATCAAGTGAGACAGATATTTCTTGAAGTCCCTCTATGTTATCTTAAGCTGGAAATTGTTTCACTCCATCTTTTTGTGTGTTTTGTCACCACAGTATCTCTTTAGAAGACTGATTTAGCAATGTTTCTGAGGGAAACTGGGGAGCTAAGGTGACTTCCTGGCTTCTCTAGGCTATCTTGGTTCCACCCCACCCACACCCCTTCACTTTTGAGTGATATCATTTGACATTTTTCATCTCTCTCTCTCTCTCTCTCTCTCTCTCTCTCTCTCTCTCTCTCTCTCTCTCCCTTGTGATTTTGCATTTATTTTCATCTGCCCTCAATAGCAGTGTTCTCAATATTTGAGATTTGTAATAATGACTTTTCAAAATCCAGTCTTGCACTGACAGATAAGATTGTCCTTAAGCAAAAAGTATCCCAAACTGAGTGTTGTGGCACTATTCATTGCTCTTTTTTTTTTCAGACTTCCAAAATTCTTAAGTTGGGGAGAGGGGATTATTCTGAGACTTTTAGGTCACCTAGAGGCTTCCTCAGGGAACCCCTCTTTTCTTGTTTTCTCCAAACACAGAGGCTTACAGATTATGTTCCTTCTCTAGCAGCAGCACTCGTTATTCTGAAATTTTCCTATTTCTTATTTCTTTCCAATTCTTTTTCCTATTATCCAGGGGCATCTGGCTGACTTTCTATGAAGTTGATAGGTGGAAGAAGTTACTTGCTTTAGTTTTTAATTTTATTATTTATCATTATATATACATATATGTGTATATATCTATATATCTATATATAAAACATTCTGAATGATTTGATATAATTGCAAATTATTGGGTATCAAATCTCAGGTAAGTTACTGCTACAAGTGACTAAAGGTAATTCGAAGAGGAATGGCGAGTACAAACAGAATGTAAGATGCTACAATAACTTCAAAATGAGAAAGAAAATAAAAGTCATTGTGAAATACATATAGGACCTGTAATAGAATTGAAATAGTAATTAGTAATTAGTAAGAGATACATAATCACCCATATTTTCCCAAAGTATTCTTGAAATATTAAAAAAAATCCCCACAGAAATATGTCCTTCTGATTGCTGTTGACTTTGTTGAGAATTTTATTCAAAAATGAACAGAATGAGAAAGTCTATAGGTGCTGCAATTTGCTCCTGTTAAAAGAATGATTATTTTAATGGAAGGATTTACAGAAGCAGGGTTAGAAAATAATTCCTCTGAGAAAGATCTGTGGAGGTGGACTTAAATGGGGTACTTGGGGAAGTAATGGATTTCCTTCACTGATTCATGTACCATTGGCCAGTTATATTGAAGGGGAAATTATTTTTCTGGTATGGATCAACCTAGATGACCACTGATCATAAATCCATCATGACTTTTATGTGGTGACCATGTTGCTAGGGGTCATAAAACTGTGAGAGTTTAGGTCATAACAATAAGTGTACTCATTAATTTTTAGAATCTTTATGATTCTATATTCTATTTATCTATAGACACAAATTACACTACTTCCAATTCAATTGAAATACTCTATAATAAAAAAAGTTCAATAGTGGAAATGTATGGATTGGCCATACCATATTCAAACTTTATGTACCCTATATAATATAATAAAATAGACCAGCATTCAAAAGTCATCAATCACTTGGAAAATGTTGTCTGTTTATTTTTGTAAAGATTGCCCTTAAAAATTTCATTGTTCACGTGCTTTTTATATTCTACATATCCTTTAGAAGTAGAAGCTCTTTAAATATTGTATAGTAGTGATTAAATTAAGAAGGAATACTGATTAAAATAAATTTGGTGTGTGTAGTACTTCAATATGATTATCTTATTTCGCATATTAATAATCTAGAACTACAAAGTCATTTCTACTGGAAACATGGGGAAGACATCTAACTGTCCAAGTTAAATTTTTTTGTAAAATTAGACCTTAAGACCATAGACTTAGAGATTGAAGGGATTAGAAGTCTTCCTATTCCAACCCTTTCACTTCAAAGATGAGAAGACATGAGGCCTGCAGAAGTTAAATGACCTTCCCAAGGTAGTAAACCACAGAACAGCTATTCAAGTCCAAGTTCCTTGATTAAATATACATACTCTTTCTAATACACTGAGTAACCTTTGCATGAAGACATCTTCCCCATCCCCACTCCTCATCTCTGTTTAAAAAAAAAAAAAAAAAAGATAAAAATCAGCTGTTTTAAAAAAAAAGCCTTTAATTTGTTTAATATAATCTGACTTCAGTTCAGATTTTTTGGTAAATTCCCAAGACCAGAGAGTTCTAATACACGTTAAAGTTTCCAATTTTCCCACAATCATTATGCAGGAATATAAGAGTGAGCCTTTTTTTTTCAATTAGCAAACTTTGGCACTGGATTCAGAAACAAGAATTCACTGAGATACAGTACCAGGACAGAAATGCCTCACTCACTGTTGGATCTGAGCAGTAGTTACATGTGTAAATTATGAGAGTTAGTATTTACAAAGACCCACTATAGCAGTTTAATGATTTTTAACTTCTATTTCCCACAATGCTAAGCATACCAAAATAATACAAAAAAAAGCTCTACTTTTTAAAATTCATGGTGTTTGTGCCTATATCTTTTTCTGCTCCAATATTCTTTGTAATTTCTTAAAAGAAGTTATTGATTTTCAAAATTTGGAAGATTGTAACAACAATTTTCTTTCAAGTATGCATAAATATTCCAATTATGATTTTTATTAATAATCCACTATATTCTTATGGTTTAATGCCAAAAAAATCAGAATACTATTATCAAGAACTAAATAATAATATTCTAGTTTATCATCTTTTCAGATTTGGAGTTGATTGTATATTCATTGAATTTGTAATCTTGTTAGCAAGTAAATGAGTAAAATTACATTCATTATATATGTAATTTTTAAATATTGGTTCAATATTTTCTATATTTTTCTCTTTTTAAGAATAAAAAAATTGAGTATTCGAATTATGTAAAGTTGCCCTGGTGAGGTGCACTCAATTTCTTTTTTATTCATGTTCATTTTAATTCAGTGACATGTTTCTTCTTCCAATTCATATATCAAAATTAAATGGAGATTCTGGAAAGAAAAGTATGCATATATTTATATTGCTGAATTATATTTCAGCAAAACGTTATCAGTACAATAAAACAGTAATAAATTCAATTGGTTAACATTTTAGAATGTTAAACATATCTAATAATGAAAGAATTATTTAAAAGTTAAGTTAGACATATATTGGTCATCCTGACATCTAGGGGAGGGGGTTGGGGGAAGGAGGGGAAAAATTGAAACAAAAGGTTTGGCAATTGTCAATGCTGTAAAATTACCCATGCATATAACTTTTAAATAAAAACCTATTAAGAGTTTTTTTTTTAAAGAAACTACAAAAAAAAAAATAAATAAAAGTTAAGTTAGAAAATATGAATTAAGACAGTAAAATTATGAGCAGGCAGAAAAAGTCGTCTTATCAAGTATAACTATAATTCCTTTTCCCTTAGGGGAAATAATGGCAAGCTCAACAAAGATGTGTTCTGACAGGAAGGGAAAAGGACAGGGCAAGGACATCTTGCCACTGAATCCTCCCACTGCTTTGTTGTCAACTTTGTGCTTCAAGAACTTCCATAGAGGTTTCTCAAGGTGAAATCTAGACGGGCATAGTTAATATGGGAAGACATGGCAACAATTACTTCAACTTATGTGGAAAGTCTCACAATTTGCTTTTTTATTCTCCCACATGAGTTCTCCAACATGCTTTCTCAGTGACTGAACTCTCATGGCCAAATACTTCTCAGCAGGTAAAAAAAAAAAATATATATATATATATATATATATATATATATATATGTATATGTATATGTATATATATATATATGTATATGTATATATATACATATAAATATTATAACAAGAAATAATATTTTATAAAAGATAATAATTCTTTGGAAAGTTCTGCCCGGTATTGGTCATGACCAACCACATTATTAAGTCAAGGTCCCTAATAGTTAAAACAGACTACTAAACACCTCTGTCAACATGAAAAGTGGCACAGAATTTAGATAAATTTTCTGTCCTCATTAAGTACATTCTGATACCAAAAATGCACCACCATTCTGGTTACGAGTGGTAATATTTTCCTGTTGTCTAAACAAGTCACATAGTAGAATTTGTCCTGTAGAGTGAAAATTATGTGGGGCCATAGATGTCTTGCTATTAGCTTCCATCTCTGATGTAGCTAGGAGGCTCTCCATAAGGAAGGAAACAAGCAGTTATATAAGTACCTACAATGTGGTAAGCATTATTTTACTTTACAATTTATCTCATTCATTATTGACAAACACCTGGGAGAACAGATTTTATTATCATCCCCATTTTAGAGATAAAGAAATTGATGGAAAAAGAATTTAAATGACTTCACCAGGGTCATCCCACAAGTGTCTAAGGTTGAGTATAAACTCAGATTTCCTGCCTCTAATCTAACGCCAGCACTCTAGCTTACTCAACCAATATCTACTCTAAAACTCTTATTAAACAGGAACACAGTGCATAATTCATAGAATGTTAAAGTTAAGTGGAAACTTAGAGATTATCTAGTGCCCTTCCCTTAGTGAAGGGACTCACCCAAGTTTATGTAGGTAGTGAATGAATAGAAGAATGAAAAGCTAAACCCAAGTTTTCTAATTCCAAATATATTTCTTGATAAATGTACAAATGATGTCAACATTCAATAGGAGAATTGATCATTATGAATTTGCTGTAGATCTTGTCAGGGTCTACATGAAACAATTTTTTTTCAAATTATAGTTTATTCTCAGTCTTCTTTTCAAGATACAGTTCAATGTCAAATTCAGTTATTCTATGATTATTTTTCTAGATGTCTTAATACTTCTAACATCCAAGGCACACACAAAAAACAAAACAACCATTACCACCAAAAAATCACAAACAAAAAAAACCTACATTGAAGAATACCCAAAACATTTCTGAAGAAATCAGTGTCTTTGAAGAATGTCTGTTTTTGCAAATTGTTTTTTGTTACTATGAATATTTTTTCTGGAGAATATTAGAGAACTTTACATTAAGTTATTGATTGTGTTAAATATAGATAGCAGAACAAATACTATTTGGTATAAATTATACTATTTAAAGAAATAGAGAGATGAAAACATGGCAAACTTAATGCCAGTAATTGCCTTCAGAAGACACACTGAGTATACCCTCTGGGAAATGAATAATTTTATCTTTGACAAATTTGATATTATTTCTGACCATTTGATTTCCTTTAATAGAAATGCCAGTTTGCAGAATTCATGGGTGAGATATTTTTGGTATAAATGACTAGAATCACATCATCCAGATTGTCTTGGCTAGTCTGGCATCCTTAACCCTGGAGAGGAAGGAAGTACAAAACAATATAAGTAAATGAGGTTGGTGACAAACACATTTCTGCTAACTACTTCCCTCAAATAGAATGTACCCCCCCCCAAGAAATAAAGCATTCATTAGAATTCTTTTTTTTTTCCTAGGATAACTATAGGAAATGACTTTTTTAAAGGTTCTCTTCCCCATCTCTTCATACATTTTCCTCTCCATTTGGTATATACCCTGTAGAAAACAAACTTTGGGTAAGAAATGTTTAGATTAAACACAATTAAACTAGGGAAGATGCAGAAGCTAATAATGAGGGAAGGGAGGGAAGAAAGAGAGAGGGGGGAGGAAGAACAATGAACCTTTATTATCTACTAAGTATTGCTTAATACGTAGCTCATTGGTTCCAAGAGCTCCTGCCACTAATCCTTTGCCGATGCCAGCTTCAGCCTCCAGCCAGCACAAAAGTGGAAGATGGAATGAATCTGTCTCCTCCTCTGAGAGTGGGCTTGTGTTCTCTGACTTGTGAATCTCCTCAACTGAATCCTGGCTTGTGACTCTCCCGAAGTGCCTCCTGGTTGAGGCTCCCAGTTTATATATGCTCTCTTAAAGGTGTGAATCTTGTGGAACTATAGTAAGTACTAAGTACATCTAGAGAACTGTTAAGCACTCTGCTAAACAACCATTGTCTCTATCAATTCCATTGATTAAGCACCTTGTAAGAGTTCTAACAACTAATAAAAATAAAATTTAATGATATGCTAGGCTAATAATATGCCAAAAGTTAATAATGATATCACAAATATTATCTTATTTGAGGCTCACAACAATCCAAGAAGGATGGTTATATTATTATCCCTAATTTGCAATTAAGAAAACTGAGACAGACAGATATTATGTATCTTAACCAGGTTCACATAGCTAATATGTATCTGAAGATGTTAAATTCATGACTGATTCCATGGTCAGCATTTTATCTACTGGTCAACCCAGCTAACTGCCTCCGAATATGGCATACTCAGGTACTTCAACATAAACCTGAATAAAATAAAAATAAAACTATTCTAACTAAAATATTTCATATAATCCAAACTATTTAGAATCCCATAAATTCAGAACTAAGTAAATTGTAAAGGGTATTTATACATTTAGTTCAATCCATGATTAGAGACAGGTACCTACTTGCATCACCTCCTTCAGTGGATAAAGAGTTGGTCCTAGAGTCAAGAAGATATGAGCTCAAATCTGGCTTCAAATATCGATTAGCTGTGTGATCTTGGTTTAACTACATAATCACTTAATCTCTGTTTATCTCAGTTTCCTCAACTATAAATTATTAATAATAACAGTACCTATCTCTTAGGGTTGTTTTGAAGGGTAAAGGAAATAAAATTTCTGAAGACAATAGCATAATAACTGGCACATAATATGAACTATATAAATGTTTATTCCTTGTTCTATCACCCTCCTCAATTTTCCAGAAAAATGAAAATTAGTCCCAGATCAGGGAGACAATTTGGCTGTCTAATAGGTAGCTACTAGGAATGGAACCTGTCTGATAAAGGTTTCATTTCCAAAATATACAGAGAATTGGCTCTAATTTGTAAGAAATCAAGCCATTCTCCAATTGATAAATGGTCAAAACATATGAACAGACAATTTTCAGATGATGAAATTAAAACTATTTCTACTCATATGAAAGAGTGTTCAAAATCACTATTGATCAGAGAAATGTAAATTAAGACAACTCTGAGATACCACTACACACCTGTCAGATTGGCTAAGATGACAGGAAAAGATAATGATGAATGTTGGAGGGAATGCTGGAAAACTGGGACACTGATGCATTGTTGGTGGAGTTGTGAACGAATCTGAGCAATCTGGAATTATGCCCAAAAAAGTTACCAATCTGTGCATACTCTTTGATCCAGCAGTGTTATTACTGGGCTTATATCCCAAAGAGATTTTAAGGAAGGGAAAAAGACCTGTATGTGGAAGAATGTTTGTGGCAGCCCTCTTTGTAGTGGCCAGAAATTGGAAACTAAGTGGATGCCCATCAATTGGAGAATGGCTGAATAAATTGTGGTATATGAATATTATGGAATATTATTGTTCTGTAAGAAATGACCAGTAGGAGGATTTCAGAAAGGCCTGGAGAGACTTACAGGAACTGATGCTGAGTGAAATGAACAGGACCAGGAGATCATTCTATACTTCAACAACAATACTGTATTAGGATGTATTCTGATGTATACAAAGAGAAGATCTAATTTAGTTCTAATTGATCAATTTTGGACAGATGCAGCTACACCCAGAGAAGGAACACTGGGAAATGAATGTGAACTACTTGCATTTTTGTTTTTCTTCCTGAGTTATTTTTACCTTCTGAATCCAATTCTTCCTGTGCAACAAGAGAATTGTATGGTTCTGCACACATATATTATATCTAGGATATATTATAACATATGTAACATGTATAAGACTGCTTGCCATCTAGGGGAGGGGATGGAGGGAGGAAGGGGAAAAATCGGAACAGAAGTGAGTGCAGGGGATAATGTGGTAAAAAATTACCCAGGCATGGGATCTGTCAATAAAACATTATAAAAAAGTAATAGAACCCGAATCTCCTGCCTCCTTACCCAGTGATCATTACATTTTATGATTTAGTTTACTAAGTCATTGAGTAGCATATGATGCTGGAAGAAATAATAAAAATACTTATCATATTATCTTCTTTCTGCAATGGTAAACTTCAAAGAATTCTGAATTAAGAATCAAGAGACCTGAGTTTGAACTTAGGGACTGTTCTTATGACATATGTGATCTTAGACAAGTCATTTCCCTTCCCTAAAGTTGTTGTTGTTGTTGTTTTTAATGTGAAATAAACATTTTAGAATAGGTCTCTATTAATCATTCAAGGGTTAATACTCCATGTTTGAAAGGTGCATTGACTTTCCTAAAAAATACATGATACTCACCAAAGGATTTTTTAGGTTCTTCCAAAAAATTGACCCCAAAAATCCAAGATATTCACCAAAGATTTTTCAAGGTCTACATATACATGAGGTATGAATTCAAACAATTAAAACCCTATTCTGAGGTAGAACCTATTTTATTTGTAGTTGGAAGCTTAAAAGAAAACAATTAACATTAATATAAGATACTGGAATGAACTGTTTTGGCTTCATGATATCAATTCACCAAAGATACCCAAAAGAATGGCAATGAGTGGCTCCTGGAGAAGGTGAGAGCAGAGAACAAGGCAAAAAATCCATTCTTCCAACCATTTCCCTATACAAGAATAAAATTTTATAGAAACCTTAATACCCATTAATAGAAACCCAACTCATAACAAAAAAAAAAAAAAAAAAAAAAAAAAAAAAGAATTACTACTACAATCTAATTCCCTCAACAACCATCAGTCATCCTCAGTTTAAACATTTCCAAGGAGGGAAAACCAATTAAGCTCTCCACCCACCCCCAATACAAATCTGGCAGTATTTTATATATCTATCAGGTTTTGCTCATTGCTATGAATCACCTTTCCTCTGCTATTATTTTATCCTTTGGAAGCAATTGAAATAGGTCTACTCCTTAAGATTCAAATTCCATAAGCTTCCCCATGAAAAACATTTCCCATACACAATTTTAAAGTCAGTGTAGTATGGTGGAGACAACACTTGTTTAAAGCTCAAACGATTTTTGGATTGGGGTAGGGGGAGAGCTCCAGATCTGTCACTAATTAACTGCATGATATTGGTTAAGTCACTTATAAATACATTAGTTTATTCATTTATAAAAAGGATGAAGGAAAGGTGATAATTTATTTACATTTTCATGGAGCTCTGAGAATTTTAAAAGTTCTTTGGTCCAAAGAAAATTTCACATAAAAGAAGTGAAATCTTACCAATAATCAGTCTGAGAGTTTAGGATCTAATGTAGCCCAGATGTCTTCTCATTCTGATATTCTGAACATTGAGGCATAATTAGGCTACAAAGCTGAGTACAGGACTTTGACTAGAAGGTAAAATATGCCTTTGTGTCCAGAACCCAAACTGTATTCAAGAATGTGACTGATGGACTGGTATAGGGAACAGGGAAAATTCAAAACCTCAGGCTTGCTCCAGTGCCAGCAAGGAAGGACTCTGCAAGCACTGGGTTTTGGATAACTGTCTCTATTTCTTTGACATAGTTATCTATGAGAAAAATGTAGAATTTTAGAGCTTACAAACTTCAAGGAGATACTTTTAGCCTATTAGTCTTTTTTCCTGATGATTCAACATATTTTTAAAACTGTCAATTCTTACAGCTATAAAAAGAGGATGTTTTTATAACTTCCTTAATCTTGTGCCAATGGCAAGTGGCCTAATAGTGTAATAAAGGTGTGACAGGGTGCACCAGCTTAACCTGATTTAGCAGCAAGCATGTTCCGAGAGGACTGAAGAGTCCAGAGAATTAGCAGTAATATTTGAAGCTTTCCACATCTAGGTCACTTTTTGGATTGAGCCCCAGCTTTCCAGTGATGGAATGTGCTAAGCAGCTGATTGCTCTGCTGCAGCCTCTGGGGAATGAGGCGGTGGTCTCAGTCCAGTTCCTGACAAAGTATCTGACTCTCCCAAAACAATAACAGTTGGCATCTTGCTCAGCAGTCTGAGTTGAGACGCCAAGAAGCAAATGGACATGGAAGGTAAGTAACCTTCTCACCTCTAGACATTTGCTCCAGATGGCCACAGCAGACATTATGCTATAATAACCCTTCATGTTTGTATAGAGCTTTTTTCTGGGCAACTTAAAATACTTTGCAGTCAGAAATCCATCTCTTAAATCATCATAACATCCCTCTGAGTCAAGTAGAGACAAAGTGACAGCTTCTCAGTAGTGCAATTCCTGTTAAAACAAATGTATACAAAACCAGCAAAATGTCTTTTAAATTGTATTTCAGGCAAATATTCCAGGTATGCCCTTGTATAAAACTTTCTGAGATGAACTAAGTCAACTTGATATAATCTTTTTTTTTTTTTTTTTTTTTTTGAAGAAAGGAGTTCTCAAAGCTATAAATACTTGGAAGCAATATTATTAGGGTTTCAAAGACCTGATTCAGCAACTCATAAACTTAGTGACCTTCAGGAAGCCATTTCTTATATCTGATCCTCATTTTTCTGAATCAAAAATTAGGAATGAGTAAACATGTACTTAAAAAAAATCTCAAAGTATGCTGTATTGATTTATGGGACTATGACAACTTCCTTAAAATGTAAGCTCTTTGAGGGTAGGGACCATGATTTTTGATTCATATGGACAATTTAATGGAGTGAATTACATATAGCAACTGGTAAGTGCTTCTTGATTGATTGATTCTTCAGAAGTCTCACAGAATTTTTGTGAAGGTCAAGTGAACTATTAAATCTCTTATCAGGATAATAATATCTTAAGTTAATTATCTTATTTAAATCCTAGATCTTATTGTATTGTGATCACAAAAAATTTTTTTGACAAGAAGGAATTCTTTCAACCAATGAAGACTTTTTTTCTTCAATTTACATTCTTAGGGAGTTGTTGGGGCAGTGACTGATTGACTCATATCAGAGATGGCACTTGAACTTTTCATTGAGACAGGCTTTCTGTCCACTACAATATGATATTTTTCACACTGAACTATAGCTAATGTTTTTGATAACAGTAAAGTACAGTGAAAATATCAACTATTATTGGAGTCTTGACAATAGCAAAAGAAAATAGTATTGCAGCAAAATAAACTAAATATATATGGATACAATATTGACAATGTCAATATA
This sequence comes from Sarcophilus harrisii, assembly GCF_902635505.1. Classification (NCBI taxonomy): domain Eukaryota; kingdom Metazoa; phylum Chordata; class Mammalia; order Dasyuromorphia; family Dasyuridae; genus Sarcophilus; species Sarcophilus harrisii. The sequence goes on from NC_045427.1 coordinate 176,150,908, forward strand.
TATTATCTCCCCAAATTATGAGTTAGGAAACCTAGAATCTAGAGTTATCCTTCCTAAGCATGTGCTATATGTTTGAATTCAGTCAAATCATTCAACCTTGTTCTCTGCCAGTTTTTCTAATCTGGGGAGGGAGGACTTGCTAACATTTAGAACTATTCAAACATGGAAGGAACTGGTTAAGGACAAAGTGAATTTATTATCAGAAGATTATAGGTGAATCAGTGAATTCAGTGTTGGCCCTGCAGTTGGAAAATTCACATATGAGGTTAGAACTTGCTAGTTATGTGACCCAGGCAAGATACTTCACCTCCTTCAGTTTTAGTTCCCTCAACTATAAAACAGAGTATGATAATAACAATTTTGTGTACCAAAGTTGTTGTGAGCATCTAATAAAATGGTATTAGAGCACTTGACATATAGAATGTAATTAATAAATAATTGTTTTCTTCTTATCACTAGAAAACTTGAAATGATCACTGGATAACAACTGGTCATAGGCATTTTAGAAATGTCTGTTATGATAGAACTTGATTAGAAAATCTATAAAAAAATTAGCAATTTCCAAATTTCATGACTTGTGAATAATTAAACTAGATGGTAATCCAATTCAGAGATCCATAGTGGATACAAGGAGACTGAAGCTTATTATCAAAGAGAATTAGACAGAGACATATGTATAAAATAGCAGTCATGAAGTAAAAGAAAGGATAGTTTGCATAATCTGAAAGAAAAGCTCCACAGAATAGCAGTTGAAACCATATTTGAATTTATGGGAAAACATAAATAAATAAGACAGATAAGTAAGAATGTATATGTAAAATCTGCACTGTTAATAAGGAGAACATGTGCATATGTATATGTTTGCATTCTCTTCAATTAAATGTCATGGTGATGTAGAAACACACATTCAGAATTTTTCAAATATGGTTTCAGTACCGGTTTTAGAAATTTCTATAGTATAGCCATAATCTTTTTTCCCTTCAACAGCTAATTTTTATATACCCCTGCAGCAGAATATTTAATAAGACTTCTTTCCACATAATCTCCAAGACATGGTGTTTATCTCACAATTAAATAATTGTTTGTGTTAAATTCTGTAGCAGAAAAAAAGGATGTGAAGGAGCATAAATTTTTTTAGTTGGGTCAATCACAAATTTAACAGTTTCTAAGTATTTGCATTTGTCAGATGTTCTTAAAACAGTCATAGCTACTAAATGCTTTGTAACCTATCCTAGTATGAGAAAAAAGGCTCAGATAGCTATTCATATAGCCATCAGCAGGAAACATTAATTTCTTATGCTTATGTATAGGGAATAGAGTAGTAGGAACAGATATCCAGGGAATTCTTAATTAAATTTAAGAAAATTCCACCCAGAGGCAAATATTAAAGTTATTAATATGCCTTTCAAATTTTTCTCACTGCTCATCAAGGCAGAAATGTTCCTAAGAGAAAACAAATTTAAATATTTAATCTGTAATTCCCTCAACCCAATGCCTTAACCTATTAAATTTTTAAAGGTAAACTTCCCACATAAATTTTATAAGTCCATATCCCCTATCATGTTACACCAAGCTTTGGATATTAACTGAATATATTAGAAATTTATATATCTGCTACAACCAACTAATGTTTAGCAATTCCATAACTTGTCTGATTTCAAAATTAGAGTTTTAGTGTCTCTTTTAAGTGTCTGGGCAGTTTATATGTAGGCAGGCATAGTATTACAAAATCATGGATTTAGGGAAGAACTCAAGATGCCCATCTACTTTAAGTTGTACATGAGCAAGTATCTGCTACAACATGCTCAATAAGGGACCATTCAACATCCCTTTGAATACCTCTAAAAAAGAATAACTCCCAAACTCCCAAAGGTCTATTGATTAATTGAATAGGAAATACAAAAAGAAATGCAAAAAGAACTCAATAATTAGATCTATTAATAAGTAATATAATTAAAAATAAATGCAAACTTTTGCACTTTGATACAAAAAAGACAAGATGGGAATAAGTGTCCAAACATCAATTAATGTGAAACTAAAGTTTAGAATGAGATATAGGTTAATATGACTATCAAAAACATCAAAGCCAATTGAATCATGGCCAATTTAACCCATGGCCCCAAATTGTGAACCAAAATTAATCTTGATGGCATCTCTCAATAATCTCTTTATGATTTGTATGTCCATATGAATTTGCTGGTGCCTTAAATGGTTCATAATTTTCATGCAAGCAATTGTCTTAACAATACCCTAAACATAAAGCATAATTTTTTTAATCTGAAATCATCTGAAAGGACTGGTACATAATAGTTAGTCTTGGGTATTAGAAAAATATGAATAGAATAACATGAACTGGCCAACCTGAATCCTATTAACCAAAATCCATAAAATTCCTTAGACATAGTCCTCCTCCCTTTCTTAATAAGTTCAGGACCTGGTTCAAAATCAATCTCCCTATTATAACATTTTTCCCTAATTATTAATGTATATTTTTTGATATTCATTTTTTTAGCATTTTGAGTTGGAAAATCTCCTGATTCCTCCAGTCCCTCCCTGACAATGAGAAGACATTATGCCTGTCTACTACAACTCTTTTATTTTATTTAAAAATATATTGTTTTTTACAGTGATAACCATAAATAAGCAGTTATAAAAATCTTTGCTGAGTACTTTAAAAATATTATCACATTTGACCTTCACAATAATGTAAAGAAGTATGATACCCATTTTCCAGATGAGAATCATGAGATTGATGGAAATTAAATGACTTGCCCAGGGTCATGAGTCAGTGATTGTCTGAGATTACATATGAATTTAGGTCTTTCTGATTCTAGGTCCTCCACTACACTTAACCTAATATTGAAGATTTTGTCATATGTACTGATACTCTTTTTAAATAATCAAATCTCACAATCCCTCAATTCATATGATTTAATACTCTGCAACTAAACAAAGAGATGGCCACATTCTTGATCTTGTTTTACTCTTGAGACTTCCAATTCTGTTCCTGAATTTTAAAATTAAATTATCTAATCATATTTTTATAATTCCTTATTTTATGGTCCCTAATGCTGATCTTTGTTCTTCCCAAGACCTTTCAACCCTTCATCTTTAGTTCTTTCATGGCCATCAATTTATGGCCACTAATTATACCATCCTTTTTTATCTCAAATCCTTAGTGTATCACTTCAGCTTAACACTATTCTCTGCAATTATATCAACATCTGAGAAAACAGAAACCCATAATGTTTTGCAATCATTACTGATAATACATTATACTTTGGCACAAAGAACAATGGAGTCAGTTGTCAGAGTAGAATTTTTTTTTTGCCAATGGTGTTGTACTTAACATGACATAAAACTAAAAAAAAAAAAAAAGAAAAGAAAGAAAAAAGTATGTTTTAGGTTTTCAAGCATTTCCTTTCATTAATGGGTCTCTTTCTGAAGGTCAGGAAAAAAAGATCCTAGTAAGTAACAATCTTGCTCTTGACAATTGTATTATGATAATTATTTTTCCCCAAGAGGGTCATGATATTAGAAAGGTGATGACATGACATACAAGTAATTGTTTTTAAGTGAGGGAGAGCTGTGCAAGTTCACCTGCTTCATTTTCCCCTTCAGAGTCCTCAGGGTCCAATGGCTAGATATAGATCAGGGCTTCTGGAGATGTCCCTGGATGCAATGAAAGACAAAAAAGACCTGGGCCTTTTTAAGGCCTCAGTTTGACTGAAACCCACACCCATTTAGTGATTAGGGCTACACAGAATTTGAAACAAAGAATCCCCTCTTTTATGAAGTCAGAAATTATCTAAAAAAATATATTTGGGAGAGGGAGACTCTCAGAGTATCTGATCAAAATAGAAATGATTAATAATCACATTCCTTCTAAATCAATTAGGACCCAAATAACAATCAATTGAGGGTTGGCCTGGGAAGTATTGTTGTCCAATCAGGGTGCTTTTAGTTTTGCTTTAAGCTATGGTCCTGAAAAATAAATCTAGTATTGTTATTTGAGTAATATAGCTCATTGTTTATTGAAACACTCTATTTCTCACATCAACAGTCTCCCATAACTACTGACAGAATTCCTAAAGCTTTTTTTTCTTCTTAGTATAGAAACACTTCTTATTAGTATAGAAACTTCAACCATTTAGTTAATGGTTGAATTAGATGGTAACAAACAGATTGTAAGGAATTAAATCTAAAGAATAACTAATCTATTTGTTATATAAAAATCTTTAATATTTTTAACTCTTTATTTGGTGTAAAAATGCATTGAACAGCAAAGATTTTTTAAATTATTAAAAATTAGATTCTCAAATCCCATTTTCTGACAAAAGCCCTTTCTCAGTGTTACTCCCACTAATAGAGCTTGTAGTTATAAAAGTAATGAGGTCTTAGGTAGGGTTTTCAGAGAAAGCCTGAAGTGCTGATAAGATTATAATACTTCTTGGGTAAAGCAGGGGAGGGCACTGATAGGGATCATCAGCTCAGCCTTATAGTCCCACCCCTGTGGAAATCTTCTGAAAACCCACCTTACTATATCCAAAAAGAAAGCCAAGTTATGAAACTCTCCTATATAAATCTGTCCATGGCCTCTGCTGTCTTCCCTGAATCCCTGTTGGGTTAGTCCACCATAGCAGTCTGCCTCTGGTACTTTCCTCCCATCCTTCCTCCCCCATCCCCTGTGGTGCTTTCTCCTTACCCTATCTCACCTCCATGACTCATGGAGTCTTTCTCCTAGCTAACTAACTCTTTTAGGATTTAGCTGGATAGCTAATATTATACTCTCACCTCATGGCTATTCCATTTCTCCTGATTAATTGTGAGTTCCACTGGAGTACTTGTCTGTTCCCTTGCTAATTGTCAAAACTTCTTTCCTTGCTAATTATATGCTCTGCCAATACTATCACATAATTATCACCCCTGTTGTTTATTTTACTTCTTCATATTGTCATAACCTCTTCTTATAAGGGTACTTTTTGGCAAGGAGAAGATCATTCTGAATTTCCCATTTGTGAATTGCAACCCCTACTCTGTCATTTGGTACCAAATCTCATCATTTGGTACTGGACCTCAGCCTCATTAAAAATATTTTGTAGGTATTCTGAATGGATCTTATATGTACTTACTTATTTACATGTTGTCTCATCTATTAGAATATGAGTTCCTTAAGGGCAGCCAAAATGTTCTATCTTTCTTTGTTTCCATTATATAAAAGGACTGCCTCATATATAATAAATATTTAATTACAATGTCTAATTGTTGATACACACACACACACACACACACACACACACAATCAGAAATCTAGTGTTGAAAAAGATTTTAGATGGCCACTAATCCAAATTCCTCATCTTACAATAGGAAAATTCTTCACTAAGAGAGGTAATGTGAATTATCTAACTCTTAATGTCTGATAACAACACCAAATAATCAGATTGTCAGTGACTGGGGAGTATAATCACCTCTATTGTCTCTTAATTAACACAGAAGGTAAAGAAGAAGAAAAGTAAGCATTTATTAGTATATATATATATACCAGATAATAGACCTAACACTTTATTAACATTATCTTATTTGACTCTCACAAGAATGAGGTAGCTACTGTTATTATAAGTATTTTATACTTAAGACAGACAGAGGTTAAGTGATTTAAGCAGGGTCATACATCTAAGAAGTGTTTGAAGCCAGATTTAAACTTAAGTTTTCCTGAGTTCCAGGAATAACGCACCATCTACTATATTATCTAGTTTCAAAATTAAGTTTAGATCTTCAGCCTTGACATGAAAGAAGTGTTTAATGTAGACATAGGATTTCATTATATTGATATATAGAATCTGAGAATACAACTTAAGCTGTTATAATGCTATTCATCCTTCAAGGCTCAGGTCATGCAGGTATCCTTGATGTCCCTACTCAGATATAATATCTACTTTCTCAGGTCTCTCATCATAGGCTTTTATTCTTATCTTTCTCAAGTTCCTTATATTTTACTTTTATTATAACTGTACTGGTCATATTTTGTGCCTTCTGATTGTCCTGTCTAGTTTATAAATTCCTTGAAAACAGTGGCTCTCCTTTAGTCATTTTGGTATCCTCAAGAATCTAGCAGAATGCCTTGTACAGTGCTAGTGAATAATAAATGTCTTGTAATGCCAGAGAAACTGAGGCAACATAGAGATTAGAGAGTTGTAATATTTTATTTGAAAGGGAAAGATTTACTGGCACCAAATGGATCCATGGTTTGGTTCCAGGGCTGAATGAGACTATAGTCTCCAATAATCCAGCAAACAATGTGACTTCCTAAAGACATACACATGGCTCAGATACAGGGATAGATAGAGGCAAAGGTGGAGTCAGAGCTCTGAGAGTGGGAACAGGGACTAAAAATCCAATTCTGACAGTATTCAGGGGAGGCATTCTGATAAGTAAGGAAGGGCTAGATGATGTCTAAGATAGAATGTCTTTCTCCATATTTGGATCATCATGATTAGGAGGGAGGGGTGGTGTTGCAGAACAATTAGGAAATAAGGCACAGCAGTTCAGGGAAACTGAGGCAGGACAATAAAAGGGAACCCTGTTGCACAACATTCCATACTCTCTCTCTCTCTTTCTCTCTCTCTCTCTTTATCTCTCTCTCTCTCTTTCTCTCTTTATCTCTCTCTCTCTCTCTCTCTCTCTCTCTCTCTTCTGAATATTCAAATCATTGAATTACCTTCCTCTAGGTACCTGGAAGGTCTTAGCACCATAATTTTGACCAACCCTATGTAAAGCAAATAAACCAAAATAAAACTAGAAAAATGCAAGGACTTATGGTAAGGACAAGTCTCTCCCTAATAACCCCAGAGTTAATTAGCAATACAAAGTTTCCCTGCTGCTAGCATGTCAAGTCCTCTGCAATTGGGGCATCTCAGCCAGTGAATCCAGTTTGAGATGAACAGTTCACTGTGAGTTAAGTGGTCTGCAGGCATTTGTGCATTTAACTCAGCCTTTGCTTATAGAGCATCAGGGATCAAAACAGTTCTGCTGCTCATTCAGAGGGGCAACCATTTCCAGGGGAGAAGGGGGAGGCTTGGACAGGCTCTACCTGTCCCTGCTCAGAGGAACAGATGGGCTGCAGAAAGGATCCAGATTTCTGAGCAGATTATGCAGTTAGAAGGCAGGCAACACCAAACTTTTAGAAGACTGACATCAACCTGCAAGGTCCTTTAAGAATGCTGAAATACTGGGGTAACAGGAGTGGAGAAACAGATCAGAGAGACTGCTAGTCCCAAGACAGGTGTCTGATTTCTGGTTGTTTCTAAAAAATAATCCCCAAAACTGGGTCTGCCAAGGCAATTCCAACAGAATAAGGGATTTCAAAGTTAAAGCATAACCAGCAAATCATAGTCCAGGAAATTTAAGCAAGGAGTAAAAACGAAAAGGACTGGTTAAAGGATTTCCAATTCTATCTGAACTAGTGAGATAGGGGGTGGGGCAGAAGTGCCTAAGAAAAATACACTAATTTCCCCAATTTCCTATCTCTTCTTCCCTTTTTTTTTATTCTCATGGAAAGGAATTATTAAATGGCTATCCCACATATAAATCCCAAGAGTGAATCAAAATTCCTATACATAACAGATTAGTACAGTAGATTTCCCTAAAAATCCCTCAAACTGACAGCAATAGTTCCATCCCAAATTTTAAACACATTAATACAGTTAAAATTTTAACAATAATTCATCAACCACTTTCCCACTCCCTCATATCAGTCCATTGGGGTTAAGGGACGAAGCCTCATTCAAAACTGCTTCAAGCTGAGCATGGGCAGAGACCCTCAATCCATGGAGAGGATGGGTGTGATGTGGCATGGCGTGCTGACAATCAAAGCTGATCTAGGTCCCAGAAACAAGTCAATATCTATAATTTGACCAAAATCTAAAACAAAACAAAAAAACCCATAAATCTAACAAATAAAGGTTAGAACAGTCTGAGATAGAAAGACTTTGTTCACAAGACTGTTGTAAAATGTGAAGAGCCAGCAGCTTCCTTTGTAAAGAGATGAGTTTGCTTCACAGGACAGGCAAATGGTTGTCAGTTATAGTCCCAAATAAATAACAATTAAGTCTCACTCTACTAATTGTCCTCTCCTTATTTAGAAACCTTTAAAAACCTGAATATCCACAGACATAAATATTCAGTAACAGATAAATGACCAGGGTAAATACTCATTTGCCTAAGTATTTAGGATATAATGATTACACAAAATCAAGACTGAAAATAGCAAGGTATGACATAATTGAATTGCATTAATAGTTCTCAATGATATATATATATATATATATATATATATATATATATATATATACATATACACACATACATGGCTCAGATACAGCGGTAGCCCGAGGCAGGGGTGGAGTCAGAGGGCTGAGAGAAGGAACAAGAACTAGCCATCTGGTTCTGACAGGGTGAGGGGAGGTATTCTGATAAATAGGGAAGGACTGGGGTCATGATGTCTAAGATAGAAGGTCTTTCTCTTTATCTGGATCATCGTGATTAGGAGGGAGGGGTGGTGTTGCAGAACAATTAGAAACTGAGGCAGAACAATTCAGAGAAACTGAGGCAGGACAATTTAGGGAAACTGAGTCAGGATAATAAAAGAGAACTGTGGCACAACATTCTGAAGTATTGGTCTCATTAATAACAGAATTTTGAAAGTTTTATTCAACTCTACAATATGTTTTAAGTATTTAATGACATATTCTCCACATTTTCGCAACTTTTAGCCTCATTCTATTCAAAGACGTTATTATAGGTTTGGCAAATGTGATAGTCAAGTCTCCAAATATTAATTTGTTTTTACTGTTGTTGAATATTGAAGTATGTGTGTGTGTGTAGAATAGTGATGAATAAAACAATTTGATCATGGTAGATAAATAATGAGTACTTGGAATATGAAATCAGGAAAAGTCCATACTTCTATATTCTTTATGGGAAGATCATTACCAAACCAAATAGAGATCTAAATGGATATGAAAAGCTTTCACAATTTCATAGGTTACCTAATTTCAATAGTTCTATTTAACAATAATAATAGTTAATGTTTGTATAGTATTTACAGCATTCCAGATACCGTGTTCAACACTTAACAAATGTTATTTGATTCTCAAAAAAATAAAACATGAGAGATAGTTGTTACTATTATTAGGTATGTTATTATTTTGTAGATGGATGTGAGGTGCCGGGTAGAGGTAAAAAGCTAATAGCTGTTACTAATATTATGCTAATTTTACAAATGAGGAAATGAAATCAAACAGAAGTTAAATGAGTTGCTCATGATTACACAGTGGTTGAATATAAGACATTGGATTTGAAGTCAGGTCTTGATTTTAGGCCTCCACAATCACACTTATCCACTGCACCATCTAGTTGTCCCATATCATCTCAATATTTTAAATAATGAATTCTAAGAGAAACACTGAAGTCTATAACAAACCTATTTAAAGTATATTGTAAAGGTTCACCTGAAATTAAATATGACAAGAGAAAAATTTCCTGTTCTGTCCTGATGGATAATATCATTATGAGATACTCTTCAGTTAAGACTTTGACAGTCATACATGTTAAGAAGTTAAGTTTTTGCCCAGATGTTTTAAATAAGATTTTCAAAAATCAAAATATTTTTAAAACCTGTCACAAGTTCTTAAAATGTGTGAATAAATTTGAAATATTTTTTTTTTCATTACAGGAGGCATCTGAAAGCCATGAAAAGTTAAGTACAATTATTTTTCTCTACCCTCAAAAAACTGCTATTAAAAGCCCTTAAGCTGTTGTACCAAGTTTCTTAGCTCATTTTTTCTTTTATGCTTTGAAGAATGAAGATGTCAACAGAAGTTAAATAAAAATGTTAGGTTTTTGTTCTTCCTAATCCAGTATTGTTTTAAGCCGTCAAATATCACTTTGGGTCCAATGAAGAAGTTTATAATAATGAAAGGTTAAATAAAAATGTTATTCTTTTGCCCTTCAGGAGTTTAAAGGCACAGTTTAGCAGAACTGTGATTCTATTCTAGTAATGAAAACTACATACTTAGAGTTCAGGAAAAAAAATGTAGCATTTACAAGTATACTTAAATAACACATTTGTTATGCAAGAATAGAATTTAATGCATTTTAAGGAGAATAAAATGCTGTTGAGGAGTTTTATCTTTAAGAAAAACTCAGGATCCTATTTCTTTATGAAAAAAAAATCAATGTTTTAAAAAATTCTGAACGGTTTAAAACTTAGATTTGAAAAAAATCTATTTAGGAAATAATTGTTTAAAATTTGAGATGTGAAATTAAGGAGATTTCTCACAAAAATGTATCAAATGATATCTTATGTGCATTGCCTCTGTTTTATTTAACTAATATTACTCTAATCATAAACAAATCAATTATAGTGTTAATGATTTATTTTTATGTTTTGACCTAACATTATAAAATGAAAAGCTAAAAACTGTATTTTAAATTGAATTGGTCAATTTAAATATGTGTCTATGGCCCTAGAGAAAAAATATAGGCTTGATAATCAAAGAACTTAGGTTCAAATTTTACAGTAGTCATTTATTACTTGTGTAACCTTGAGGCAAGTCAACTCTAAACCTTATTTACAAAATGAGCAAATTGAACTAAATCTTTCTGATTGCTTACAGTTTTAAATCCATGACCCTATTATATCATATTATGAACATGGAGTGAAAAGAACAAGATGCTTTAAATATTTTTCCTTTAAGGAGAAAAAAAGCAGTTTGTTATTGGTAATTGGTCCAGATAAATGTTTAGAGAATTAGCATAATTTCACTGATTTGTTTTTATCTTTTTTTAAAGAATTATATACAGGCAAGAAACTTCCCCTAATTTTTAATTTCTAGATCTTGTGGGACATCTTAAAGGTGACAGTGAGATAGTAAAGGATGAAAGAGTCTTCAGAGACTGTGGCACTTAGAAATCTATGTGGGAAAAGTAAAGGAATGTGGCACAGAATACATAGAGACATAGAAACACAAAGACAGAGATGTCAAATATATCTAGTTAGATAATTAATGATCAATTATTGACACATGTCATAGTAATAATTCCTTTTGTGCATGATTTGAACTAAATGACTTTTGAGGTCCCTTGTAGACCTCAAATTCTGTGACTGATATTAATTAACATTTATTAAGCGTCTTATATACAAGAACCTTATATTAGATTCTGAACATAGAATATACTCAGGCAATGAAAACTAATTAAAAGGCTGTTATAGGGGTCTAAACTAATGGTGTCAAACTCAATAGAAATGAATCCCAATAAAACATAAAAGGGATACCTGTAAGCCACACATCAATTTGGAAAGTCATTTATTTATTTTAACTTTGTCATATTTTAATTTTGTTAAACATTTCTCAATTCCATTTTTATCTGATTCAGACTATACTTAGGAGGGTTGTGGGCTGTGTGTTTGATATCACTGCTTTAAAAGAAATAGATACAAAAACTGAACTAGTTTTAGTGAAAGTTAAGGAGAGGTACATGTGACATATCTAGTAGAAGTAAAAATCAAAATAAATAAGAAATTAATTATGCTAAGTGCATGAGAGATAGAGAGGAGTCATTGATATCCTTGAATCTGTGAACATGAGTGACTAGAAGTAATATGATCAAATGAAGTAAAAATAGAATAAGAATATATATTGGAGGTAGAAAATGATCCAAATCCATCAGAATTGATCATTCTATTATCTTGTTGTTGCCATGTACAATGATCTCCTGGTTCTGTTCATTTCACTTAGCATCAGTTCATGTAAGTCTCTCTAGGCCTCTCTGAAATCGTCCCACTGATCATTTCTTACAGAACAATAATATTCCATAACATTCATATTCCATAACTTATCCAGCCATTCTCCAACTGATGGGCATCCACTCAGTTTCCATTTTCTTGGAAGGCTCACATTTAAAGCCTGGAAGGACAATGGGTGAGGGGAAGGAAACAGAATAAGCATTTATATAGGATCTACTGTGTAATAAATACTGTGCTAAGTCCTTCACAAATATTATATCATTTGATCCTCCCAATTATTCGATTGGTACTATTATTATTCCCATTTTACTCTTGAGGAAACTTAGTCAGACAGAGAATCATATACCTATAAAGGGTTCAGACCAGAATTGAATTCAGATTATTTCTAACTCCAGATCCAGTACATCTCACTGTCTCAATGTGATATGTGAAAAGATGCAGAAGGAATAACCATAAAGATAAAAAGAAATCCTTAAAGACACAATAAGCTAGAAGTCATAGTGTGACAAGTTTTGTATATATCTATATCTATATATAGATATCTCTATATATGTATATATAAATATCTATACCTATCTATTTATCTATATCTATTTATATATCTATATATATATATATAGAAATATATATTAGAGAGAGAGAGAGAATGCAGTCCACAGCACCACATGGAACAATATGTTCAAAGAGAATAAAATATAAAAGAGACTCTTTGGTGACATGGAAGGGAATAGTTTGAGTACGCTATTGACAAAGAAAGCTTAACCACAAGAGACTGATTAATGAGTGAATGATAAAGAAATGAAGAAAAGAGTACAGATATTTTCTAAAGAAATTGTTAATGAATGAGAAGAGGAATAAAATACTTTAAAATGGTTATAGGGTCATGGTAATGGCTATATTTTTATCCTTGCTTTTAGAATATAGATGAAATAAACACATTCATAGCTTAGTAGGAGAAAAACCAGAAAAGTGAGAGAGAGACATAGATATAGAAATAAAGTTAGACAGTGCAGAGACAGATAAAGATGCAGAAAGGAAGTGAGAAATATGTAATGATAGGAATTCTAATGATGAATAAGAAAATACAACTCAAGAGGAAAGAAGAGAGGAATCAAAATTAGAAGAGGAATAATATAAAAATATAACAAGAGGAAGCTTCTATATTTTATGTAATTTTAACAGCAGGAGTGTTAGATCACAGAGAATCTCAGATCCTTGACAGTAAACATCTAAGATGCAAAACATAAAGAAACCAAGGAGAATTAACTATTTAATCTTCCAGCTACTCCAGAACTACAAAAATGATTGACAGAATTCTATGGAAAAACTGAATGAGGAGGAGTGAAAGTTGTTAGAAAGCAGTGCAATGCAGTCAAGTGAATGCCCAAAGACCCATTGAACTGGGAGAAAGACCAGAGCATTGATTCTAAAGGAAATGAAAGAAAGACAAAGATCTCAAGCAGAACACAAAGTAGCCTATGCTAAAATGCTCCCCCCCATCTCCTAATAGAATCCAGAAGGGATAGAACAAAAAGTAGTAGAAGCAGCATCCCAGATTCAGAGTAGTACTAGTCTCAAAAAACATCCAACTAACCCTAATCCAGTATAACCCTAGATAGTAAAGGTCTGAGTCACAACAGGAGTCACAAAACTAAGCAATTCCAGCAGAAGGTGGAGTTTAATATTAGCTGAAGTACCCAGAACAAAAAAAGGGGCTACCTACATCATCTGGGATTTTTGGAACAGAATGTGACCCAAATGCCTAATCCATACACTGAGATAGGTGACATGGGAAAACCAAAGAAAATATCAAACATAATGAGAACATGTTTTGGATTGAGAGAAACCCAGTGAATTATCAATACAGTAGCAATCACATTTATGTATGTCAATTGTTATATTCAATCAAATATATTGACTGTATTGCCATAAGTAATATATTGAGTGGTCCTTTTTCTTTTATTCCCTTTTGTACAAGGAATTGCTTTAAAGTTTAGAATCAAAAAATTTTTGTACCCTATTGGCTCCTCTAGGCTATATAAAGATGAAATAATATTAGAATAATATTTTAGTCTGAAGCCCTTGTACTATCTGAATAAGAAACTTTATCAGAACTTTTAAAATAATTTTATTCCTTTGCTGAAATCTTTTAAAATGATTTTCAATAAATGGTCAACCAGATTGTAATCCACCTTAGGGTCTTGGTTACTCATCAGTCTAATAAGGACCCCTCCCTGAAGTGATTGGGATCTCCTACAGGTATTGTGCTAAGCACGTTATGCATATTATCTTATTTGATCCCCGAAATAATTCTGGGAGATAGATACTATTACGATTCCTATTTTATATTTGAGGAAATTGAGGTAGACAAGGGTTAAAGGATTTACCCAGCATCTCACAGATAAGTGTCTGAGGCCAGATTTGAATCCAGCTTTTCTTGATCCTAGGTCTTTATCTCTATACACTATGTAATGATTCAAATTACAGCTATGAGTTTTTGTCATTTTCTTTTCTTTCTTTCTTTCTTTGCTTTTTTTGCTGAGGCAATTGGGGTTAAGTGATTTGCCCAGGGTCACATAGTAGGAAGTATTAAATGTCTGAGGCCAGATTTGAACTCAGATCTTCCTGACTTCAGAGCCAGCATTCTATCCATTGTGCCATCCAGCTGCATAGTTGCAAGAATTATTTCTTGAATTCAACTTTGACCAGGCTCAAGAGACAATAATTTAAGGGAGTGGTGAAATGGGGCTTGAAAAGTTTAACAAGCGTATTCTTTAAAATGTCCTGACATTTGAAATTACTATTCTTATGAGATTGTTACCTAAACTTTGACATTTTGTACAATATTAACGCTATAACTGTCTTTTTTTTTTTTTAGAAAAGTATAAAGTAAAACACAAAAATGATTGAGATAAATTTTCATAGGTAGGATTAAGTGCACATATAAAGGACATAAACTTGACAAGAATAAAAGTAATTTCTTTATCTGAGATATTCAATAAATTTGGGAGACAACTAATGCTTAGGGATGAATAGTTTACTCATCAAAGATTCCCAGTAAATTGGAAAAGGCTTATCTTAAGGAGAGAGAGGGAAAATCATATTGGTCTTTATGTCAGAAGTTAAAAGTTATTTTAAAGAATATAAAAAAAAAAACTTTTGAAAAACCAGTTAAGAAGTCCTATTTGCCTATAATATACTATTTGTTTGTTTTTTTAAAGCCAACCTTTCAATTCTTAATAGTTGATAAGATATTCTTTTGTTGAGAAGTCTTCTAAATTAGTGAGGGAATATAGAAGAGAGACTTGTACTTATATAGTATATAGTTATAACAGAGTACTATTTCATCCTAAGGTATAACATATTTGGTTTTAATATGTACTTAGCTTTACTACTATACAAAAAAATGTATAGTATACTACTATACATTAGTAGGACTTCAAATTGTGAAGAGAGTTAAAGTAATCTCAATGACCAAGAAAAATATGAAGGAGAAAACCTTCAGGACAAAATTGGTCCTTTTTTCAGCCAAACATCTTCCCATCTTTCAGAAGATTCTTCCTTTTCTCAGCTTCATTTCAAAAACTTTAAAAAAAAATTAACTGAATAGAATAAAGACAAAAAAGGAAAATAAAAAAATATATATAACATATATCCAGTAGTACATCAGGAAGGCTAAAACAATACATTTCCATTTCAAAAAACATATATAATAATAGTGATTATATTCATGAGTGTCTGTTTTCCCTTTGTTTCCTTGTAATTTTTTTTTTTTTTTTGTCCTCTGGGGGTTTCTACTGGGCACTTTTTACTTTATTCTTTTTTTCCCTTTCTATCTCCTTATTTCCCCCAACCAGTTTACTATATATATATATATATATATAATAATAGTGATTATATTCATGAGTGTCTATTTTTCCTTTGTTTCCTTGTAAGTTGTTTTTTTTTTGTCCTCTAGGGGTTTCTGCTGGGCACTTTTTACTTTATTCTTTTTTTCCCTTTTTATCTCCTTATTTCCCCCAAGCAGTTTACACTATATATCTATCTATAGATATCTATAGATATAGATTTAGATATATGTAGATATGTACATATATATATATATTCATACCAACCTGTACATATGCATATACCTATATATATATACAAATACATGAATATCCATACACATATACCCACATATATTCACACATGTTTATATATACTTACATAAATACATAGTCATTTCCCCATATGTAAGCATGCATCTAAAACAATATTAATATGGGTGAAATATAATGTAGATTTATCTAAGACTGAATCTTTAAGTTTGACTTTGTCTAAGATCAATGATTACTAGGTGTACCTTTTTTTTCTAATGAATTCTACTCCTGATTCTTATTGTACTGTTACTGTACATCTCTTATTTTCTATACTGATAATTCATCTATTTTAATTCTGATCCTTAACTTGCCTCTCTATTACTGAATCTCCCCCCATCTATGGATCCCTCCCTTATTTTCTCCCCTATGCTTTCCTTCCCTCTTCATTCCTTTCCCATTATTCTACTAACATAACTTGCTATATACCCTTCTATACTCCACTTTATCCTTTATTCCTTGCCCATTAATTTACATACTTTGTTTCACTGCCATACATCTATATATCTTTCTATACCCCATCTTATCCTATTCCCTACTTTTTTTTTTCTTTATAGCTTTTGAAGGGTGCTATACTCTTCATAATATATATGTAGTGTTGCTAATTTGAGTATGTTTTTAGGCCTATGAGCCCTCCTTCCATCTCTAATGTATCTGTATTAGTTCTTCCTCTGTCCCTGTATATATATATATACACATATATATACACACACATAAATATATACATATATATCTAAATATATATAGATATTAACATATATATTACATATAACATATATAATTGCTATTTTTGTTTTTTCTTAGACACTCATACTCAACTCTGCCCCAATCTTTCTTTTGATGTGTTCAATTACTGATGTCAATATGAAATATATGGTATTACATTTTCATGTAAAAAACAATTTGTACATATTAAAATCCTTGAAATTTATCTTTGACAGCTCTTTTATGTTAAATTTTCTGTTCACTTTGGGTTTGGTTGAAACAAAGTCCTGAAAATCTGCAAATTCTTTAAAAATCCATTTTTTTTTCATTTATATTATATATAATTTTGCTGGACTTGATTTATTTGGGTGCAGACCTAGTTATTTTGATTGCTGGTTTATGTTTTTCCAAGACCTGCAGACTTTCATTGTGGTTACTGATAAATCCTATAATTGTAGCTCCAACATATTTAAATTATTGTTTTCATGTTTCTTGCAATGGTTTCTCTTTGATCTGGAGATTTCAAAATTTTTGTGTTTTTTATCCAATAAAGAATCTCTTTGAAGTAGTGTTGGTGGATTTATTTTATTTTTACTTTCTCCTCACATTTTATCACTTCAGGACAATTTTCTTGTATTATTCTTACATTGTTGTGTCAAGGTTCTCTCACAACTTTCAGATAGTCCAATTATTCTTCCTTTTTTTTTGATCTGTTCTCCAGATCTATTGTTTTTCTTACAAGATGCTTCACATTTTGTTCTATTTTTTCATCATTTATATGTTTTATTTGTTATTTCTTGATCTCTTTTAGCTTTATTGATTTCCCTTGCCCAATTCTAATTTTCAAAGAATTATTTTCTTTCTAAGACTGTGCATCTCCTTTTCTGGGTTGGTTAACTTTTTTCCCTCCATAATCTTCTTGTTTTTCTTGAATGATTTTTCTTGTTTTTTTTTTCCTTAATCTCTCTCATTTATGTCTTAAAGTCTTTTTTTTTAATTCTATAAATTTTCTCTGACATGTAACATTACTCTTTTTTTTTTTTAATTTCACTGTCCTATTCTTAAGATGAACTCCATGTCTTCTGTATTCCCTTAGTAAGTTTTTATAGTTCGGTTCTTGCTTCTTTGCCAGTTCATTTTTTTAATGAGAATTATTAATATAGACACCTCTAATTCTAGTGGGGGAATGTGGCCACTAGCCTCACATTAGCTCTTCCCTTTGACCTGGAACCCCAAACCAAAGTCTCCCCCCTCTCCCGCAAGTGTCTGCAGCCAACAGCAGCTTATTTGCCCTACTGTTTCTGCACTTACCAGGTATGCTAGTTCCTTCTTACCCAAAGTCTCTTCTCTGCAGCACAGATGGACCTGATGTTTGTAATCAGTAAAGGTTCTCTCAGTCTTCCTGCATTCAGGCCCTTGATTCCTGGAGGTGAAAGTTCCTGTGGTTTGGGCTGAGGCTCCTTCTGAACCTCACTGCTCTGTCTGGCTGTTTCTGTTGAGCTAATATGAAGTGTTTGCACTTCACACAGGTTAATACCTATTCTGGAATCTCTTTGGGGGTCTCCCTGGGTTGTCCCAGGATGACCCCTGTTTTATTCCAAGTCTTCTTTGTTTTTCAACAGTTTACTTTTACCTAAGGTGCAAATCAGTTCTGTTTATGGGTAAAATCTGGAGAGTTTGAAATTTATTGGTCTATTCTGCCATTTTCCCAGGATCCTCTTTTCCCAGCTTCATTAGAATCTGAATAAGATTTCTTTCCTCTGAGGCCTTCTTTCATCTATTCTTCCAACTATGCCCTCTTTTAATATGGTCATTCATTCCATGTTTAGTGGTGGAAAGATTTGTTACATAACATAAATATTCGCATGGAAGATCCTGTTTATCAAAGAACAGGAAATTGGAACTACATTCTCAACCCAATACCATAAAGAAATCAAAGTTTACTTCACACAGACACATGGGGCAAATAATGACCTATATTCTAACATTTCTATCTCATCATCTTTAAAATTATAAGCAGGAATGATTTGATTAGATTATTCCCCTAGCCCATATTCAATGGAAATTGCTAATTTTAAAAGTAAGTGCTATTTTAGTCTTCTTTTATTACACAATTGACATCAAAACCAGAAATTGGGCCAGGTTTCCTTCTTCAAAACAAAAGACATTTTAGAAGAAGGGGAAAATTCATGTGCCTTGTTCACAAAGCTGAATTCCTAGCCCAATGATGGTTTTTCCTATTTTTAACATTCTCTTTTATTGTTAGCCTACTTTTTATTCAGATCAGTTCTCTGACCCATAGGCCAGAGGTCAGATTACTTGAGTAGTTTGTTTATTTATTGCTTCATTAGCTTTTATTTCATGGCTTTTATTTACTAGTTTATTTGTTTACTACTATTTTAGTTTTAACTTGTGTTAATGTGCCCTAGTTATGTTTCTTATTAATGTAATAACTTAGTTTTATATTTCCTGAACCATACCTGATGTACATTCCATTGAAAACAGAATATGAAAACTTCAGAATTGTGCAGTTCAGGTCTGATAATGGGAGAAAAGAAAGTTGTTATTTTTTCTCCTCTTATGTTAACAACCACTTAGTTTTAGTCAATAAGCTGAGCAGAGCACTTATGAAACACATTTACTTTATTACTCTGAAGATGTTACAGCGAAAAAAAGTCTTACAAAGAGAGCTTTAAAAAAGTCAAACAATAAAAGCTTTTCCCATGGGGTCACAGAGAGAATCAGAGAAAGAACTGGGACAGGAAGCCAATCAAACACTTAAAACTTTCAGACACTATTAAAACTAACCACATAGGTTGTGTTCAATAAGACAGATGAAGATGTAAGAGAATAAATGGGTATGGTCATTTTCAATTATATTTAAATTCTTATTCTTCAATTCTCCTGTAAGAAACTGGCATAGTAAAGACTGAAATCTTGGGCTTAAATTCCTGCAGTGTTACTTTTAGCTATATATTCTCAGGCAACTCACTTCACTTCTTTAACTCTCAGTTTCACAATGTGTAAAATAAAGAGGCTGAATTATTCCATTTCTAATGCTTTTTCCCAACAACAACAAAAAAAAATCTCAAAATCTGGTCTGAATTAGAATTTACAGTAATACTCAAGTTATGTCAGAATTGGAAGCATATAATTGAATGGAGCAGGATGGATGTAGATGATAATCATCAGGTAAGGTTCCATAGAGAAGAGTTAGAGCCTAGAAAGGTTTGACAAGATTGAGAGGGGGAAAAGGGACACTAATCTGGAAGGTTCATATGAATCAAAGGACTTGATTTCAAATCTGTCTTGGTATAGAAAGCTGTTCTGATGAATGGATAGCCATTTTATTTCTCTAGTATGTAATTGTTCATTTTCAAAAGAAGGAAGTTAAAGAAAACTATTATTAAAGTTTCTTCTAATTCTTAATCTAGAACCCTAGTGGCCTTCTATATCTTCATTTTCTTTCCTTGGGTATTCTGTAGATGTTTTGTCTTCAAAGAGAATGTTAGAAGAGTGTTAGAAAGTCTAGAATCATTTGGAAGGTATTGGATGGTGGGAACTTCACAGTCTCTTCACTAAACTCACACCAAATGTTATAAGGTTCCATGAATTATTGGGAAGAAAATTGTCTCCTTAGAAATCCTAGCTGATGGCAGAGCAATTGGACTAAAGGACCTGTGAGGAACCATCCCTACATTAGGAGAATGGGACTCATTCTTTCTCTAGATTCCCAAAGCCTTAAGGAGGGTGATAATTTCTATAGTAAGGTCTTTGGACAGAAGTTATGGAATGGGGAACAGAATATGAGTATGAATATACTTCCACAATCACAACAAATTGCAGGGTCTTATTTCTACCTCTGTTAGTCTATTACAAACCAGTTGATCTTTCTTGGACAGCTTTAGATGACCCTAAAAGTGATACTTAGATGATTTATGTTAGTATATTTGGATTGGTATTTCTTGATTGTAGGAAATAGAGTTCTTGGCCTTTGAGGATTATTGATAATTTGTAGTATGGAACAACATACATTATACATGTTATATACTATACCTCCCATTAAGATTTAGCAATATATATATATATATATATATATATATATATATATATATATAAAACCATACAATTAAGAAAATGTTAGTATTAAATGGCAGCATTATTAGAGTTTATATAAAGTCTACTAAGTTCCAGGTACTATATTAAATACCTTATAAATAGTATCCTATTTAATTCTCACAACCCTTGGAAGTGAAGTAGGTGCTCTGTTTATTCCCATTTTATGTTTGAGAAAATTGAATCAAATAGAGATTAAGTGATTTGTGCAGGATCACAAAGGTAGTAAATGTGTGAGCTAATATCTGAATTCAGGTCTTTGTCACTCCAGGCAACTATCTACTGGGCCAACTATGTGCCCAATCTAATTATACCTTTAGCTGCAAATCCACAGGAACTAATGATTCCTTGATTCAATTGTTCTTTTTATTTATTTGTATCTCATGTGCCAGGATATAATAAATACTTAATAAATACTTGTGGGAAGAATGAATGATATCAGTGTGATTACGAATTGATCCAAGAAATGAGAGAAATATTTTTTGGAAATAACTGAATCACTTCTTTTTCTCTCCCTTGAGACAAATTTCCATTAAGCACATGAACTTTGTTGAAGGATGAGGGGGGACATTGTTGTTATTGTTATTGTTGTTGTTGTTGTTGTTGCTGTTTTATTTGCTTGCTTACTTACTGGCTTGTTTTTTGTTTGTTTTATCCTATAGCAGGTACTGAAGAAAGTGAGATTCTACTCTTTGGGGTGGGAACAATTGATGTGTTTCATTTTCTGAGAGATATATGTTGTTTGAATTTTACCACACTTGTATTTAACCAAATTATTCTTAGATAATGGTAATGCCTCTGGAAAAGAAGATTGTTGGGGTTAGATACTAGGATGGTACAACATAAGAGTGGCTAAGAAGAAAAAGGCACGAGCCAGATTCTTGTACTAATCATGCTTCCGAGTAACAGGGACCCAAGGAGAAGAGCCGATTTATGACAGTATACTTTGTTAATCAGTCAATCTCCTTAGTCTTGATGATGAATGCATCTAGGAAGCCACAGAGAAACATTGATATATTGGACCTTAATGGTTATAGGGCTAATCCTCATTCTATTTAATTCATAGACAGGATATGAAGTGTGTTATTTATTATTTCATAGAAAACATTGTCTTAAATCAAAACTGGATACCAAAGTTAAGGAAGTAGACGCAGAGAACATTTCTCCTAACCTCTACTTGACTCATCATCCATTCTATTATTCCCTCCATAAGTGACCTTTCAGTCTCTACTTGAAAATCTCTAGTAAAGGAGAATCTGTCATCTTATAAGGCAGCATATTTCTCTGTTGGACATCTCCAATTATTTGACTCCTTCCTATATCATTGCCTTCTCCTGGTGGAGAGGCTTATAGAGTTCATTGAGAACTATGTTGTATAGGATTACCCAAAACAAATCATATTGGAGAATCCTGACAAAAGGTGCAGACTGAGTGTGGATCACAATATAGTATTTTCACTTTTGTTGTTGTTTGCTTGCATTTTGTTTTCTTTCCCTTTTTTTTCCCTTTTTGATCTAATTTTTCTTGTGCAGCATGGCAATTGTGGAAATATGCATACAAGAATTGCCCATATTTAACATATATTGGATTACTTGCTTTCTTGGAAGGAGGTGGAGAAAGAAAGGGAGAAAATAAATGGAACATAAGGTTTTCCAAGAGTGAATGTTCAAAACTATCTATGCATATGTTTTGAAAATAACAAAAAAGCTTTTAAAAAGAGCGAGATCTTTTTTTTTTTTTATTCTGTAATTATTTGGTGGTTTGTAGGTATTGGTTGAGTTGCATAGTCCTTCCAGGAGGCAAGAATATAAATGTTTTCTATATTCTTCTTCTACCATAATTCCCTCTGAGGTCTGTTCAATACAATTTGACTATGATAGCAGACTAGATCACCTCCCAACTCAATTGTATTTTATCTACATTCCAGTTAAAAATTTGAGAGCTCCTATCATATCACTCATCTTATATTTCTTTACCTTTGGCATCCAATATCACCCTCCCTAATTGTGGATTTTCCACAAGTTTTTCTTAGGACTCACCTCTCTTACCTTTTTTTTTAACTCTCAGCTCTATGCAGATGACTAACAATTGTCTCTCACTTCATGTTAAATTTCGCAATAGCAATTGCCAATTCAACATTTGAAACTAAATGTTCCAGAAATATTTCAAACTAAATATGTTCAAAACTTAACAAATTCTTATTCTTCTTCTTAAATTCCTCCCTCTCTTCAAATTCACCCTTTCTGTCAAAGGTTTCACAGTACTTTCAGTGTCTCATTTCATGACTTTGCCATCATAAAATATTCAATCTCCCTCATGCTTCATATTCAATGATTTCTATAGTTTTTAATTTCTGGCAAACATATCTCCCATCTTACCCCTTTTCTGCAATCTATCCACATATACAAACACAGACACATAATTTTTGGCCATATTCTAATCACTTCTCAAACAGATTATTGTAATGTCATCAATTTTTTTATACCTTTCTCTCTTAAGATGACAAATAATTCTGACCATTCTATAAAATGGTGCCAAATTTTTTTTTCCTTCTATGTACCTTTTAGAATAAAATTAAAATCTTTAGTTTTGTTTAGTTAAAGGATAGAGAACCATCCTTTAATTAGTTGAAATTTGCTTTTGTCTTTTAGTTTCATTTAATGTTAGAAAGTTAACATTCATACATTTCATCTACTTGTATATTCATCAATTGACTATTATACAAGGACCTCATATTTAGAAGACCAACAATTAAGTTCATAATTGTAGAGAGACTAATTGCTTTCCTATTGCGACAGAAACTAAAGGAAACTTTATAGAATTTGTTGACAATACATGATTGGTTTTGTTTCATAAATTGCTATGGCCAAAGATATCATGGATAAGGTGTCACTTCACATTTGATATACATCTATTTATTTGTAAGATTATTACTCCAAATGTTGGCATAATCTATTGTCAGGACTATATTATATTAATATCAAAAGTAGTACTAATATCAAAAAGAAAAAAATATATTTTTCTTAATTACATAGCCTATTCCATTTTGAAAAGAAATTATTTTCCCAACAAAAACCTTGTGAGGTATAATGAATATTATAAAATTCACTTTACAAATGAGAAGAATAAGACTGAAAGAAGTAATGTTATGTGACTATAGACATGCAACATGTAAATTTTGAAATCAGAGTTCAAATTGTACTTTCATATATATGAAATTATAGAATCATGGAGTTGGAAGGACTTTACATGTCAAGTACAACTTTCATCTAAGGCATGAATCCTCTACTAATAGTACCTCCTTAATAATACTTCATTTGAAGAATACTAGCATCTTTTGAGCAAAACCAATTGAGCAATTGTTATTTTCAATTTGGGATTGTCTATGTGAAGGGAAATTAATCTTTATGTTTATGCCAAGTGTGCTTTCTGATAAGCTCAAAGGGCTAGCAATATTAAAACACAGCCTAAAAAGTTAATGAAATATTAGTCTCAATTAAAAGAGATATAGTGTTCAGAATGTTGATAACAATTCTATGATATTGTACTCTAGTCAAACCCCATCTGGAATGTTAAGTCTAATTCTGGGTGACACATTTTAGTAGATACTTAAAAAGCCAGATTGCTTCTAGAGAAGGGCAATTAGTATTAAAAGAGGATTTGAGACCTTGTCAATTGAAAAAAAAAATGTTTATCTGGGAGAAGATAATCCTCAGAGAGAGGCGGAGATAACCCTCTCCAAGTATTTATTAAGGGTAGTCATAAAGAAGAGTTACAATTTGCTTAATATAAAACACAAAAATAGGAACCCTACATGGATTACTGGAGGAGGATTGATAAAAAAGCAATCTTCTGGGGGAAGATGGTATATTAGTAATGCTTGAAAAACAATTCATGTTTTATATGTGGTTTGGGTGAAATAGGAATGAGATAAGAGGACTTTCTAATAAACTTCCTCAAACACACAGCAAACATCCACATTTTCCCCATAATAATAACTTCCTTTCCCACAAAATTTTTACCTCATTCTGAGTTTTTCTTCAAAACCATCATTTAGATTCATCAAGGCAAATTGGTACTTTAGTTGTCATCTAGTCTTTACATATATTCCTATATTGCTATGTCTGAAAATAAATATTTATTATTATATTTACATAATAGGTACTATACTATGTACTGGAGATATAGTAAAATTAATATTGTATTCAGATTGAAAAAATTGGAGGATTAAAGAGCTGGAAGGATTTGAATGTTAAATCTGTTACTTATTGCCAATGAGAAATAGGGAATACTCACTTCACCCCAATGTAGCTTCTCCTTAGTAAAATGAGAGAGTTAATAACAATTAGCATTTATTCCAAGTTAATCCTAAAAATAATCTTAGAAAGTGGGTGCTATTTTCATTCCCCATTTTATAAGATGAGAAAAGTGAGACTGAGATGGGAAATGATTTACTTGAGATCACACTGTTAGTAGTTAGCTGAGGAGAGATTCAAACCCAAATCTTCCTAATTTGAAGTTTGAGCCTCCATTCCCATATTATGCTACTTCAAAATTATAGAGTTAAATCAATATTATTTTCACTTTTTATTACTCTTAATCTTATGATTCGATTACCTAGGTTTGGATACTGGCTCTATTATTTAATACATATGACTTTGGGCAAATTATAAACTCTTTGAACCTCAGTTTCCTCAGTTTTAATTAAAGAAGGAAGACTGTTCCCTTTAAATTCCAGAATCCAATGACCTCTTTGGATACCATTTGCTCTACTAATTTTAATTCATATTTTAATCTATGTTCTTCATTATTATTTTGAAATAACTGCCTATCCCTACCATACATTAAATTTCTAAACTGTAAAATGACATTTTTTAAAAATCTGTAATATGGAAATTGAGGCTTTGCTGTTAATAAGACTTCATTCAAATAATTCAAAGTTCCAAGGAAGGACAATAGGGAGAGGTAATTAGGTACAAACGTTTTCTATCTGGTTCATACAACTTTACTCTCATCTGGTTGAGAAATGTATGTTTCTACATAATCTTACAATTATCTTTAAGAATAAAGTTGTGATTCATTATGCCAATGAAGAAGATAATTTAAGTCAACTTTGGCCATTTGATAAAATATTGAATTGTTGATCTAATTTATTCATTACTTCATTCATGAGCTACATAGCAGCCAGTCAACCATTCCAGGAATTTGCAGCATAATAATTTAGGTCATTTAGGGGGAAAAAATCTTTTAAAAAATTTGTCCAATGAATTCAACTCAATAAATGAACATCCATCAAATATCCACTTCTTATAGACCAAAGTGCCTTTCCTATATTTCTACCATGCAAAACTGAATATCTAGCAATCATGCTTAGAATTAACTTTGATTCTGAGTGCTTTGGGGCTCATGTATTATTATCTTCACCTTAGTCATTCGAATATATTTTATCTCTTTCTCTATCTACTCTCTTAGAAAGGGCATGTCAATTGACTTTCTTATAGTTATTAATATCTCTGGACTTCTCATAACAAAACATAATTCAAAAGTTACCAAGCCCTCACATTTCCCTTCCCACCTCTAAGAAAATGAAAACTCCTTTAGGAGGAAGATGTTTCACTTTTACATTTAACGTATTCACTATTTAATAGAGAACTTAGATAATATTGTGCACTTTGATTCATTGATATAACTGTTCATTCTTTCATGAATCATAGAGGCATATGGAATAAGACATATAAAAAATAATGACAATGATAATAGTAACATTAGAGAGGTATTCATTGTAATCTAAGAGTCAAGAAATTCAACAAAGGAAGATTTATGAAGTCATCCCACTTGATTTATGAAATTACCTTCATAAGTGCAACAATAAAATTAGTTAGATATTTACAGTTATTGCTATTTTACAAATATCCTATCTTTTCGATTTTCAGGAAAAGGATTTATATATTTATTACAAATCAAGGTGAAATAAGTTTTAAAAATTTAGTTAAAGTCATAAATTCTAAGTGGAAGAGATGGGATTAAAACTCAGATTCCCCCTAAAGAGGCCATGCACTTTCTATCACCACATAATATCACGATAAATGTTTATCAGTATACATATTTTCATATCTAAAAAAACCTTTATTCCAAATATACCAAGATTAAAAATATGAATAAAGTTCAATATGACATCAGTCCAAATTTATCCAAATATTGTTGTGTAGATGACAAGAAAGAAGAAATTTATTATTGTAACAGATGATTTAAATTAATTGATGCAATACTAAATATTATCCTTAAATAAAATTATAAATGGGATTACAACAAACCCATATAAGTCTTGTAACTTAAATTTGCTATCTGGGTTCAGGTTTTGGCAAAAAAAAAAAAAAGATAGTTTTTAAAATTAACAAATATATATTTGATTTATTCTGCAGGCTCCCTCATGACAGTTTAAGAATTTATGAAATTTTTACACATGGAAATAGGCAAGAAGGAGATCTTTTCAGCAAGTTCCTGGAATTAAGTTGAAATGTTTTCAACTAAATTAATTTAAAGAGTTTTATTCTATAAAACATGTTAGTTAAAACCATATAGGATATATCATAGCCATGAAAAAATTAAAATCCACAGTACAAAGTTGAGAAAGAAAGAAGATTTAAATAGCTCTTTAAAAGCTCAAGTTCCAATCACTTGGGGCATTTCAAGTTAGCTATCTTGTTTTCTCCTCCTCTGCTGTCAAATCTATGACAGTAATCTTTATGTAGATTCATGAATCATTCCCTATAAAACTTAATAGCCTGGACCAATGCAGAACTTTTTATATTGAAGTCCTCTTGCCTTGTGAACTGCTATCATCCAGAGAGTGTCCTCAGGGTTTAGATGCAGATGGGATATCTCTCCAGGGACAATAGGGTGCCTGCTTCAGAGAAGGAATCAACTACCAAACAAATTGGTATAAAATAGTGTAGGAAGATAAAGAAGAATGTTGCTATTTGGTTGCAACGTTGCCATTTACCACTTTTGGGAAAGGTGCTTTATCAATGTTTTACTTCATCATCTAAGAAAATGAGGATTTAGATTAGATAGGCTCTGAAGTTCTATTAAAATTTGATATTTTGGGATAATAGGATTATAGATCACTGTATATGCCTGTGAATGTATACTAACTTGGTAGGGTTATTCAAGAAGGGATGCCAAAATATATATTGTTACTGATCAAAATGAATGGAAGTACCTGAAAGTACTGGTCTTAGAACTTTAGAACTAACAATGAAGTTTATGTTTGAAATGGAAAGAGAACAAATGGAAAGATCTGAGTTAAAGTGACCCCAATGAGAGTATACATGAAAGTGTTTCATTTCTGGAGCATCTTGGTTGCCATATATAGAAATCAAAATGATAAACCAATAACCAATATGATGACAATGACACTAATTAAATAAGGAAGATAAATTTGCCCATGATGCATAGAATAATTTTTTTTTGTTTTTGTTTTTTAAATATAATAGTGCCATATTTTTTTAAATGACAGCCATGCCATTTTTATATTTGGGCAGTTTCTTCTCCTTTCTAACTGTCATGTAATGTAATGTCAGAAATTCTGGATTTCAATTTCAATGATAAGGATTTGAATCCATTGTCCCCTACCTATATGACAATGGGAAAGTCATATTTTTTCTTTGTCCTTCAATTTTCTTATCTATAAAATAATAGAGTTGAATGTATTGATCTCTAAACTCACTTGCAGCCTTAAATCTGTTTCTATGCAACTGTGGTTTCTAATAAAGGCATATTTGGAAATATAATTTCTTCTTTAGGTTCATCAAAAAGAATAATGTTGTCTTGCAGAGCAAAAGAATCCACTCAAGGAATCATATAACAGAATTTCCTCAGTGTAACTTCAGAACCTCAAATGATCCAATCAAATTGTATAAGTAAGGTTGGAATCTAGCCACTAAAATGCTTTAATCATTTTTAATTCCAAGGTCATAATTGGATTGCACAGTACTTATTTCTCTTTTGAACAACTTGTGGAGTTCGTGCTGTGGGTTCCAGACTATCTTGGCAATCTAGAGAATTCTCAGGGGTTCATTTATTTTAGTTCATCTTGTAATATGTATTCATATATATCTGAAGATTTTACTTGAATGTGTGGAAAATAATCTCTTGTGTTATTAATATTGCCCCTGTCAATTTAAAGTCTTTAATTGGGTTTTATTTCTTCTGAGATATTTGGTATTTGTTCTTTTTTAAATATCCCCCTATTGTTTTTTTTCTTATTCCTTTCTTTTTGAGAGAGTTTTCTTCAGGTATGGAGCCAAGATGCAAAGTGAAGCCAGGAAGCTGCTCCAGCTCTCCCAGTTTCTCTCAAAAACCACATGAAACCAAACCTCTGAACAGAATCTGACAAAATGAAAGCATTCTCCAGCTCAAAATAAATAGGAATGATTTCAAGAAAGGTCAGTCTCATTGCAAAGAAAGGAGTGCTCATCCTAGCTCAGTGCAGGAACGTCAGTGAGAGGATCTTAGTCACAGTACATCAGCAACTAAGAGACTCAGACCTGGCTCAATAGCAAAAGAGAGCAGTAGAGCAGTCTTGAGTTTCAGGACAGAAAGTAAATTGCTGGCCCAGGAAAGCACATTGTAGGACTACCTCATGCTGTATGCAAGACATGAAACACAAAGTCAAGGTTCAGAGCTGCACAAGAAGCTTGTAATAGTGCCTCCTGTACTCCAGGAGCAGAATTCAAAATTAAAAGTAACAAAAATAGGAAAAAAAGAAAGAAAAGAAAAATGCGTAGGAAATGTAATGTTCTGGTTGGATTTTGTTTTAGTTTTAGTTTTTAGTTTTGTTTTTTTTGCTTTTTATTTACATGGGTAATTTTGCAGCATTGAAAATTGCAAAACCATTTGTTGCAATTTTTCACCTCCTTTCCCCTCCCTCCCTCCCCCAGATGGCAGGTTGACCAATATATGTTAACTATATTAAAGTATAAATTAAATACAATATATGTTTACATGTCCCTACAGTTATTTTGCTGTAAAAAAGAATCAGACTTTGAAATAGTGAACAATTAACCAGTAAAGGAAATAAAAAATGCAGGTGAACAAAAAGAGAGGGATTGGGAATTCTATGAAGTGGTTCATCCTCATTTCCCAAAGTTCTTTCTCTGTGTGTAGCTGGTTCAATTCATTACTGCTCTATCAGAACTGATTTGGTTCATCTCATTGTTGAAGAGGACCACATCCATCAGAATTGATAATCATATAGTATTGTTGTTGAAGTATATAATGACCTCCTGGCCCTGCTCATTTCATTCAGAATCATTTCATGTAAGTATCCCCAGGTCTTTCTGAAATCATCCTGTTGGCCATTTCTTATAGAACAATAATATTACATAATACTCATATACCACAATTTATTCAACTATTCTCCAATTATGGGCATCTACTCAGTTCCCAGTTTCTGGCCACTACAAAGAGGGCTGCCACAAACATTCTTACACATACAAGTCCCTTTCTCTTCTTTAAAATTTCTTTGGGATATAAGCCTAGTAGTAACACAGTTGGATCAAAGGGTATGCGCAATCTGATCACTTTTTGAGCATAGTTCCAAATCACTCTTCAGAATGTCTAGATGTATTCACAATTC
Organism: Sarcophilus harrisii; assembly: GCF_902635505.1. Lineage (NCBI taxonomy): Eukaryota > Metazoa > Chordata > Mammalia > Dasyuromorphia > Dasyuridae > Sarcophilus > Sarcophilus harrisii. The sequence continues at coordinate 176,181,314 of NC_045427.1, forward strand.
CACCAGCAATCTATCAGTGTTCCAGTTTCCCATATCCCCTCCAACAATTCTGCATCATCCTAGCCAATCTGACAGGTGTATACTTGTATCTCAGAGTTATCTTAATTTGCATTTCGCTGATTAATAATGATTTGGAGCATCTTTTTATATGGCTAGAAATAGTTTAATTTCTTCATCTGAGAATTGTCTGTTTATATCCTTTGACCATTCATCAACTGAAGAATGGCTTGATTTCTTATAAATTAAAATCAATTCTCTATATATTTTGGAAATGAGGCCTTTATCAGAACCTTTGATTGTAAAAATGTTTTCCCAGTTTATTGCTTCCCTTCTAATCTTGTCTTTGTTTGTACAAAAACTTTTCAATTTGATATAATCACAATTTTCTATTTTGTGATCAATAATGATCTCTAGTTCTTCTTTGGTTATAAATTCATTCCTCTTCCACAGGTCTGAGAGGTAAACTATCCTATGTTCTTCTAATTTATTTATAATCTCATTCTTTATGCCTAGGTCATGAATCCATTTTGATCTTAACTTGATGTATGATATTAAGTGTGGGTCAATGCCTAGTTTCTGCCATACTTATTTCCAATTTTCCCAGCAGTTTTTGTCAAACAGTGAGTTCTTATCCCAAAAGCTAGTGTCTTTGGGTTTGTCAAACAGTAGATTAATCTTAAAGTCATTGACCTTTTGTTTTTTCCAAATGAACTTTGTGGTTACTTTTTCTAGGTCATTAAAACAGTTTTTTGGGGAGTATGATTGGTATAGCTCTAAATAAATAGACTAGTTTAGGTAGTATTGTCATCTTTATTATATTTGCTCACCCTAATCCAAGAGCATTTAATATTTTTCCAATTGATTAGATCTGCTTTTATTTGTGTGAAAAATGTTTTGTAGTTTTGCTCTCTGATTTTCCCTTGGCAGATAGATTCCTAAATACTTTATACTTATCTTCTCTTTCTATTTTATTCAAGTAAGCCTGTAAAGATATAAAATTTCCCCCTATTATTGCTTTAGCTGCATCCCACAAATTTTGGTATGATGTCTCATCATTGTCATTATGTTGAGTGAAATTATTATGTCCATAATTTCTTGTTTTACCCAATCATTCTTTGAGATTATTTACTTTCCAATTACTTTTTGGTCTATTTACCCCTAACTTTTTGTTGAATGTAGTTTTTATTGTATCATGATCTGAAAAAAAAGCATTTACTATTTCTGCCTTCCTGCACTTAATTTTGAGGTCTTTGTGTCCTAATATATGGTCAACTATTGTATAGGTTCCATGAGCTGCTGAGAAGAAAGTATACTCCTTTCTGTCACTATTCAGTTTTCTCCAAAGATCTATCATAGCTAATTTTTTCTAATATTCTATTTACCTCTTTAATTTCTTCCTTATTTGTTTTGTGATTTGATTTATCTAATTCTGAGAGTGCAAGATTGAGATCTCCCACTATTATAGTTTTTCTGTCTATTTCTTCTTGCAACTCTCTTAACTTCTCCTTTAGGAAGTTAGATGCTATACCACTTGGTGCATATAGGTTTAATATTAATATTGCTTCATTGTCTATGCTACCCTTTAGCAAGATATAATTTCCTTCCTTATCTCTTTTAATTAGATCAATTTTTGCTTTTGCTTGATCTGAAGTAAGAATGGCTACCCCTGCTTTTTTGATTTCGCCTGAAGCATAATAGATTCTGCTCCAGCCTTTTACCTTTACTCTGTATGTATCTCCCTGCTTTAAATGTGCTTCCTGTAAAAAACATATTGTAGGGTTCTGACTTTTGATCCAGTCTGCAATCTGCCTCTGCTTTATGGGAGATTTCATTGCATTCACATTTACAGTTAAAATTACTAATTCTCTATTTCCTGCCATCTTATTATCCCCAGATTATACGTTTCTTTTTCTTGCCCCCTTACCCCTTTTCACAGTATTAAACTTATGACCCCCACTTGCCTCACCAGCTCTCCCTCTTTAGAATCCCCCCATCCCCTTTGAATGTCTTCCCCTTTCTTGTACTTTCCCCGTATTACTTTTTTTTTCCTTTTCCCACTTCTCCTCTCCCATTTTTAATGAGGTGAGAGAAGTTTCTCTGTAAAACAAATATGCCAATTATTTTCTCTTTCCAACTCTGATGAGAGTAAGAGTCACACAATGTTACTCCGACTCTCTAAATTTCCTCAGATATGATAGGTTCACTTTGCCTCTCTGTGGGATGTAGTTTCCCTCTTTTTATCTCCCCTTTTCCCTTTTTCTGATATTATCCCCTTTCCATTTCTACTTCCCTTTTTTATGTTATATCAGTAAAATCAAATTATATATGTAGTCTTTATGTATACCCATAACAGAAATAGAGTTCTTTAGAAGACAAAAAGATACATTCCGAATAAGGATAAAAGACTGGAGCAAAAATGTTCATATTTCACCAAACTATTAAAACAAAACAAACAAACAAACAAACGAAAAAACAGGTAGCAATTCTGATCCCACATAAAGGAAGAGCAAAAAATGGATATGATTAAAAGAGATAAGAAAGGAAACTTATCTTGTTAAAGAATATCATAGAAAATGGAATGATACTGATATTAAATATATATGCACCAATAGCTACAGAATTCAAATTCTTAGAGAAAAAAATAAACCAATTACAGGAATAAATAGACAGCAAAACTATACTAGTGAGGGACTTCCCCGTTTCAGAATTAGATGAATCTCAATACAAAATAAGCAAGAAGGAAATAAGGGAGGTTTATAATTTATTTTTTCCTGAGCCAATTGGGTTTAAGTGACTTGCCCAGGTTACTTAGGAAGTATCTGAGGCCATATTTGAAGTCAGGTTCTCTTGACTTCAGGGCTAGTGTTCTAACTCCTGTGCTACCTATCTGCCCCACGGCTTATAGAATCTTAGAAAATTTTGATATGATATACTTTTGGAGAAAACTGATTAGAGATTGAAAAGAATAATCATTTTTCTTTTTTTAAAATAGTTTTTATTTTCAAATATGTGCAAAAATCGTTTTCAATGTTCACCTTTGCAACATCTTGTATTTCAATTTTTCTCCTTTCCTCTTTCCTCTTCTCCCCTAGACAGCAATACATGTTAAACATGTGCAGTTTTTTTTTTTATATAGTAACTTTTTATTGACAAAACCCATGCCAGGGTAATTTTTTACAACATTACCCCTTGCACTCACTTGTGTTCCGATTTTTCCCCTCTCTCCCTCCACCCCCTCCCCCAGATGGCAAACACTCCTATATATATGTTAAATGTGTAGCAGTATATCCTAGATACAATATATGTGTGCAGAACCGAACAGTTCTCTTGTTGCACAGGGAGAATTGGATTCAGAAGGTAGAAATAACCTGGGAAGACAAACAAAAATGCAAACAGTTTATATTCATTTCCCAGTGTTCTTTCTTTGGGTGTAGATGCTTCTGTCCATCATTGATCAATTGAAATTCAGTTAGGTCTCTTTGTCAAAGAAATCCACTTCCATCAGAATACATCTTCATACAGTATTGTTGAAGTATATAAGATATCCTGGTTCTGCTCATTTCATTTAGCATCAGTTCATGTAAGTCTCTCCAAGCCTCTCTGTACTCATCCTGCTGGTCATTTCTTACAGAACAATAATATTCCATAACATTCATATACCACAATTTACCCAATCATTCTCCAATTGATGGGCATCCTTCATTTTCCAGTTTCTAGCCACTACAAACAGGGCTGCCACAAACATTTTGGCACATACAGATCCCTTTCCCTTCTTTAGTATCTCTTAGGGGTATAAGCCCAGTAGTAGCACTGCTGCATCAAAGGGTATGCCATGTGCAGTTCTTTAATGCATATTTCCACATTTATCATGCTGCACAAAAAAAATAAGATCAAAAAGGGAAAAAAATGAGAAAGAAAAAAAAAGCAAGGAAACAACAAAAAAAGGTGAAAATACTGTGTTGTGATCCATATTCAGTCCCCAGAGCCTGGATGCAGATGACTCTCTCTACTAAAAGTATATTGGAATTGTCCTGAATCACCTCACTGTTGGAAACAGCCATCAGAGTTGATCATCATATAGTCTTGTTCTTGCTGTCTACAGTGCTCTCTTGGTTCTATTCACTTCACTTAGCATCAATTCATGTAAGTCTCTCCGGGCCTTTCTGAAATCATTCTTTGTTATTTGTTTCTTATAATGAACAATAATTTTCCAGAGCATAAATATACCATAACTAAAGAAGGAGTCCTGCCAAATTCCTTCTTCTACACAAATGTGGTAGTGATACTAAACGAGGAAGAAGTGAAAAAAGAAAGGAAATTACCAGGTCAATCATATAAAGGATGATACTGTAAGTAAATTAGGAGAGCAAGGAATAATTTAGCTAAAAGATCTTTGGAGAAGGGAGGGATTTATTTCCAAAGAACTGGAGAACATTGTGAGATGCAAAATGGACAACTTTGATTACATTAAGTTAAAAAAAAAAGTTTTGTGCAAACAAAACCAACACAACCAAGATTAGAAGGGAAGCACAAATTTTGTTCTGTGTGTGAATCAGTGTTTCTGATAAAGGCCTCATTTTTAAATATATAAAAAAACTGTCAAATTTTAAGAAAATTAATCATCCCCTTTTTGACAAGTGGTAAAATGAAATGAATAGACAATTTTCAGGTGAAGCAATTAAAACCATCAATAGTCATAGGAAAAAATGCTTTAAAGCACCATTGTTTATTTTATTTTTAAAAAATTATTAAAGCTTTGTATTTATAAAACATACACGGGTAATTTTTCAACAATGACCCTTGCATAGTCTTTTATTCCAAATTATCTCCTCCTTTTCCTCACACCTTTCCTTAGATGGCAGGTAGTCCAATACATATTAAATATGTTAAAAATATGTTAAATCCAATATATGTATACATATTTATGCAGTTATCTTTAAAGCACTATTGTTTAGAGAAATGCAAATTAAAACAACTCTTACATTGGCTGATGACAGGAAATGATAATGATAATGGAAATGATAATGCCCAAATGGCTATATAATTACATTTTTTGATCCAGTAGATGTCACTACTGAATTTTTATCACAAAGAATTTATAAAAGAGGGAAAAGGAACCACATGTGCAAAAATGTCTGTAGCAGCTGTTTTTTGGAGGTAAATATTTGGGAAATTAGTAGATGCCTATCAATTGAGGAATGTCTGAATAAGCTATGATATTTGAAAGTAATGGAATATTATTGTTCTATAAAAATGATGAGTAAGCTGATTTTAGAAAAGCCTGGAAATATTTACATGAACTAATATTGAGAAAAACAAACAAAACCAAGAAGAAATTGTACACAATACTAGCAAGATTGTCTGATGATCAATTATGATACAGTTGATTCTTCTAAGTAATTCAATGATCCAAGGCAATCCCAATAAACATTGAATGGAAAACATCATGCACATTAGAGAAAGAATTATAAAAACTGTAAATCAACACATACTATATTCACGGTTTTTTCATTTTCTTCTTTTTATTTCTCTTGTTGTTTTTCCCTTTTGTTCTGATTTTTTCTCCTAACATGATTCATAAGAAAATATGTAAGGAAAAAAATGAATTATACATGTACATCCAAAAAAATGTTTTTTAATGTGTTACTGGGGAAAATAAAGATTCATAAAAGAATATGCAACATAACACCTTGGCTGTGTCTCCCTAACTAATTTTTCCCCTCCTATTTTGCCCATCACAACATAAAAAATAAACTGATTTGGGGGAAATTAAAATTGGAAGGGCCCTTTGAAATCATGTAGTCAAATTCCCTTCATTTTACTGGTAAGAGGTTAAGCAATCTGTCCAACTCTGAACAAGTTATTGAATGGCTGAAATCAGATTTTCTGCCTGCAATGATAACAGTCTATCATTATCTATGCACGTTTAATACTTTACAATATATAGCTACCTCTCAATAGCTAGTCAACAGTTTAGCTAGATGAAGGACATCAAGATAGATTTCCTCAAAATACATAAAATGAAACAGAACCTGAATACCATATTTCAAGGCATGACAAGAAAATTATTCATGAATCTTAGAAGTAGAATGTAAAGTTAAAAATAGAAACAGAATGTTACCACCAGAGAGATATATATTCTAAAAAAACTTTACAAATAAAATTATGTTCAGAACTCCAAAATAAAAGATTAATATTCACATGGGCAAGAAGAAATAGCTAACACATTAATGAACTCAAATCAGTTTTAGAAATATATCCTACAAAGTTGAGCAAAATCCTAAAGCAGAAAAATTGACTTTAACAAAATTTATGACTTAGAAATCTTCCTAATAAGAAAACTGTATTTTTTTCAATACAGTGAATTCTCTTCGAGAGTATAATTATGTGGGTAAAATAAACCTTATGTACACATATTTGAACACAAAAAAGCTAATTGATACAAGTAGTAGGAGGAAACATGAATTAATAGGACCTTTTCTCTGTGAGAGCAGGGCTTTTATTTTTCTTGTCCCTTTAGCTAACATAATGCTTTTAATTGTAAGTACTTATTAATTATTCAATCTAATCCAGCAATAACTGTACACTTTCATAATCCCTGCATTTCTATATACAGTAATGAATAAAAATAATACTTTCAGGCATCACCTTATCAACAACATGAGAAACATATTTCTTTAGGTAAGAAGTGGAAAGGAGTATTGAGGACCAGATGATCTTAAATCATCAAACTACAGTTGGAAAAATTAATTAATTTAAACTCACCAAATTTAAAGATGAAGGAACTAAGGCTCAGATAAGAACTGCCTCTTCCAGACAGGCATATCTAAAAAAACAATACATAAGAAAGAATTTAAATATTTGAAAAGAATTATAAAATGTTATCATTTTGAAAATTACATATATATATATAATGGATATTTTGTTGAATACTTAATAGAAATAGATGGTAAAGTATGAATGGTTGCTTAAAAATAAAGTTGACCAATGATCAGAGCATAAATAATTAATAAAAATTATCCCTGTTGTTAAATTAATCATTCCCTTGCTAGAAACTTCTAGTACTTATATTGATTCCTCTTATTTAAGAATGCATAAAGATAGATGCCATCTAATAATTAGAATAAAGATTTCTAATAGTTGGTCATTAAAAGTTGCTGTGAATAAAATTTTCTGATGCTTTGGCAGAATTTGATTATAATCTCCAAAATCATTTAGACTATCTTTAAATAAACAAATATACACTTTAAAGATGTAATTTTACCCCAAAGTACTAGTCCTCAAACATGTATTTCATAAAATTTGGAATGTTGTGTCATTTTTGTCTTTCTCTTTGATGAAATTATTGTTTCTGTGATTTCTTCCTTGAACCTCCATTCTTCCTTGAACTTCCTTGAAGTTCCTTAACTTCCATTCTTCAAAATTAGATGATTTATTTTTCAATTTATTTTAATCTATGCTTCTATTGACCCTTTTAAAGTAATGTTTATTGCATTATGTTCTGAACAGGATGGATATCCTTTTTAAGTATTTTATGCCCTAATGAATAATCAGTTTTTGTGAAGATGCCACAAATAGCTGGAGGAAAGTATATTCCTTCTTATCCCCATTAAGTTTTTTCCACACCTTTATCATATCTAGCTTTTCTAAAATTGCATTAATCTTCTTAACTTCTTTCTTATTTATTTATGGTGAGATTTCTTTAGCTTTGAAAGTGGAAAATTGAAGTCTTCCACTCCTATAATTTTGCTATTTCCTCTTTTTTTTTTTTTAAACTTTCCCCTTAAGGACTTTAAGTTTTTAATCATTGTAAGTGGTTTTTTAGTTGATTCTCTAGGATTCTCTAAGTATATCATAATCTCTGCAAAGGGTAATGGTTTTGCTTACTTTTTACTTATTCAAATTCCTTCAGTTCTTTTTTCTCTTGTTGCCGCATAATATTTCTAATACTAATACTTTCAGGATTTCCAATTTAATGCTTAATTGGAGATTTTAAATTTCATCCTTTGTGTTTCAATAAAAAATTATTTTTAAATTGTTCTTGTTGCTGTTGCTACTACATACACAACTGTTCTTTTCCCATTAATTTTGTGTTCCATTATATTTTTTAAAAGGAAGAAATAACAGAATTATACTACTGAAGAACTGCAATTTTCCCCTTTCAAATCTAGATAAATAAACTTTCCTCTAAGTACTACTTTGGCTGAATTCCATAAATTTTGATATGCTGTATCATTGTTTTCATTGTGTTTAATGAAATTAATGATTGTTTCTATGATTTTCTTTGAAGTTCATGGGGGACTGTCATGTCTTAGTCCACCCTGTGAGGGTGAGTTATGGGGTGGTGAGTATGCAGCTTACCTGGTTCTTAGCTAAGGTCCTAGTGGTGATAGATATCTGATGTTTGCTGAGGTCAGATGGGTGTTTTCTGTGTTTCCCAAAGACTACCTTGAAGTACAGTGGTCTGGCTTCTGAAAGATGGCTGTCCAGCCATTGCTATAACAGAGCATATAGAGATTTTTCAGATCTGGTGTCAAATGGCTTCCCTGTTTTTGCCAAATAACATGGGGGATCCTGGGGTTGGCAATCACCTGCTCTGCTATATTAGGCCTCAGAATCACCTGTTGTTTCACTGAGATGGAACCTGCTGTCTGCTCACAGGGGAGTTTCTTGTTTCAATCTGTCTCCTTACTGGTTTCCTCACTTTCAGATCTGTCTGGGGATCCTATTTTGGGGTTGCCCAGAATTAAACATGAGAAGGTTATAGCAATGCCAACTTACTCTGTCATCTGGCTGCCAAAAGTTGGAATGCTACACCTAATTTCTTCAAAACTGTTTTCAATTTTTTTTAATTTGGAATAAGTTTTTGTTCTAAAATCTAAAATCTTTTTATTTATCAAATAATTTCTATATCATTTCTATAATATATTGTATATCTACTCTATTCCATTCATCTGCCACTTTATTTCTTGACCTGCACATGAATATTTTGATAATTACTGCATTGTAATACAATTTAATAACTGGTATAACTGTCATTTTCCTCCACATATTTTTCAGTGCTTCTCTTAATACTCACGATCTCTCTTTTTTTCTTTCTAGATGAATTTTATTATTTATCTAAAAACAATTATCTAAGATTTTGTGACATATTGATGTAATTTCCTTGCTAATATTTCATGAAAAATCTTTATATCACTATTCATTATGTAAATTGTTCTATAGTATTCTTTCTCTTTTTCAGATCTATGTTAGGTATCAGATCCATATTTGTGTCATATAAGGAATTTGGCAGAACTCCATTTTTGCTTATGTTTTTTCTTATATTTTATATAGTACTTGGATCAATTATTCTTTAATTGTTTGACATAATTTTCATCTGAATCTGTCTCTGGAAATTTTTTCTTAGAAGTTCATTGTTGACAATTCAAGCTAATTTCTAAGATTTAGTTAAATATTTTATTTCCGTTTCAATTCATTTGGGCAATTTAAGTTTTTGTATATATTAATCCATTTCATATATATTGCCCATCTTATTGGTATGTGATTGGATAAAATACTCCTAATAATTGTCTGTTTTTTTATATTGTTGTTTTGTTTTCTTTTTTCCTTTGTTAAATCAAATTAGCTTATAATTCATCTATTTTGTTGAGGTTTTCCCCATAAAACCAGATTCTAGTTAGATTTATTAATGCAATGGATTTTTTTTGCATTTTTTTACTTTCAACTTATTAATCTTTCTTTTGATTTTTAGGATTTCCAATTTGGTGTTTGATTGGAGATTTTTGATTTGCTCTTTTTCCAGTATTTATAGTTACATGCTCAATTCATTGATCTGCTCTTTCACTTTCTTTGTTGTTGCAAGCATTCAAAGATATGAAATTTCTTCTACATATTTCTTTGGCCTCATCCCATGGTACATCATCACATTTCTAAAATTTTCTTCAATGAAATCATTGTTTCTGTGGTTTGTTCTTTGATTTAATCATTCTTTAGGGTTAGATTATTTCATTTTCAAATGATTTTAATCTATCCACTGTATTTTATTTAATGTAATTTCAATACATTTTAATCTGAAAAGAATACTTCTAATATTTCTGCTTTTTTGCATTTTGTTATGAACTTTTAAGCCCTAATACATAGTAAAATTTTGGGTAGATACATATATTTCTGAGAAAAATGTTATATTCCTTTTTATCCTCATTCAATTTCTTGCAGAGAAGAAATTTTTCTAATTTTTCTAAAAGTCAATTTATCTCCTTAATATTTTTTTCTTTTTTTTAAATTAGATTTATCTACTTCTGAGAGAGGAAAGTTGAAGTCACCCATTATAGTGTTAATGATTATTTCCTTTTATAACACATTTAACTTCTTGAAATTTTAGATGTAATGCTTTTGGTGGATATATATTTAGTTTTTTGTTGTTGTTGTTGTTGTTATTTTGTTTTGTTTTATTTTGTTTTTGTTTTGTTTTGTTTTTTGCTGAGACAATTAATGTTAAGTTACTTGCCCAGGGTCATACAACTAGAAAATGTTAAGTGTCTGAAACCAGATTTGAACTCAGATCCTCCTGATTTCAGGGCTGATGCTCTATCCACTGCACCATATTACTGCATTATATATGACAACTTCTAGCAATTTATAATTTCCTTTTTAACTTTTAATTAGTTTTTTTTTAGTTTGCTTTGTCAGAGATTATATAGCTACCCCTGTTTTTTTCTTCTTCAGATAAAGCATAATAAACCTGCATTGTATGTGACTATACTTCAATTATGTTTCTTGCAAACAATATAGTGAAGGAATCTGATTTTTAATCCATTCCATTATCCATTTTATGTCTGAGTTCACCTCTTAACATTTACATTTATGATAACTGTATTTTTCTCCATTGTACTTTTCCTTATTTATTCTTCTCTCTCTTATCTTTCAAGCTGTCCCTTCTCACCAATATTTTACTTCTGAACCAGCCTCCCTAAATCTACGCTTTCTTCTGTAAATCCCTCTTGATTTTTTTTTTGCATTGCTTTTTATTTGTCTATATTCAATTATATTACTTGAGTGAATCCAACTGAGTGTGTGTTATTTGCTCTATGAGCAAAATTCTTATGGATCTAAAGTTCAAGTGTTAACCAGACCTCCTATTCCCCACCACTGTAATAGGTTTTTCATACCTCATTTATATAAGATAGTTTATTCCATTTTATCTCCCCATTTTTTTATTTCCCCAATTCTATTTCCTATCTCGCTACTTAATTTTGTTGGGGGTTTTGGGGATATTGTCCTGTCATTAAAATTAATCTCACACTCACAGCTTCTATCAATTTATACTTCTAATTACCCTTATAATGATAACGTTCTTAAGAGTTTCAAATAGCATCTTGTTATGTAGAAATATAATCATTTTAACCTCATCGAATCTCTTTTGTTTTCTTTTTCTTGTATGTTGTTTATCTTTTTATGTTTCTCTTGAGTCTTGTACTTAAAAATCAAGTGTTTTTTTTTTTTTTAATTCTGCTTTGGTCTTTTAGAATACTTGAAAATTCTCTATTTCATTAAGTATCATTCCCTCCCTGAAGGATTGTATTCAGTTATGCTTAATAGTTGATTCATGATTATAATTCTAGCTTCTTTGCCTTCCAGAATATCATACACAAAGACCTTTGCTTCTTTAAGGTACAACTTTCTAAATCCTGTAATCTTGACTGTGGCTTTACCATATCTGAATTGCTTCTTTCTGACTACTTGCAATATTTTCTCCTTGAACTGGAAGTTGTGGAAATTGCTTGGGAATTTTCATTTTGGAATTTCTATCAATTGGTCTTTGATGAATTCTTTCTATTTTTATTTTGCATTATGGTTCTAGGGTATCAGGGAAGTTTTGAGTGACAATTTCTTAAAAGATAATATTTATACTTTTTTTTTAATCTTGACTTTCAGTTAGTTCAATAATTCTTAGATTACCTCTCCTCAAACTATTTCCTAGGTCATTTTTTTCGAATGAGTTATTTCACATCATCTTCTATTTTAATAGTCTTTTAATTTTGTTTGTTTCTTGTTGTCTCACAAAGCCCTTCACTTCCATTTGTCCAATATTAAATTGTAAGAAATTGTTTTCTTCAGTAAGCTTTTGTACTGTTTTTCCTATTTTCTCTATTCTGTTTTTTAAATGAATTTTTATATATGTTCTCTTCCCCCATTTCAATTTGGTCAATTCTGCATTTCAGGATATTCTTCTCTTCATTGGATTTGCATGTGTCTGTTACCATTTGGTCTATTCTGTTTTTTAAAGTATCATTTTTTTTTCAGCATTTTTTGTGCCTCTTTTATCTAGCTGATAACTCTTTTTTTTCATGATTTTCTTGTCATTATATCTCTTCCCATTATTTCCTCTACTTATCTTAATTTATCTTTAAATCCCTTTTGAGCTCTGCCATGGCCTGTGACCAAATTATATGTTTCTTTCAGGCTTTGGACTCAGGAATTTTGACTTTGTTGTCTTTTTTTTTGAATGTATGCATTCATCTTCCTTGTCACCATAGTATCTTTTTATGGTCAGAATATTTTTTCTATTCTTTGCTCATTTTATAGTCCATTTCTTGACTTTTAACTCTATGGTGAAGTGAGGTAATGCTTCTGAGTTCTATCCCATGTTTCGCATTTTTATGTAGCTATTTTCATAGGTAATTTTGAGTATCTGTAAATTTCTGGCTTTTCCAAAGTGGAATGATTTAGGGAAATGTGTGTATAACATTCAACTGTATTGTCCACTGGTTTTTTGAATGATATCAAGAACTCTTTTCAACTCTAGAACTGTGGTCAGAATTTCTGCTCCCCTAAGCTCACAAGCTCTTCTATGCTAGTGCTCCTCCTTATCCTGAGACTAAGAACCAGTATTATGGCCCACATCCAAATGTGAGCAATACAAGAGTCTTGCCTCCAGTTCCTTCAAACGAACCCTTGTAAATATCCTTCTGATCCATTGTCTGATGCTCTTATTGTCTTGTAATTCTGAAGAAACTGAGGCAAGACAGTGATTAGAGAGTGTTTAATAATTTATTTGAAAGGGAGAGATTGTGCTGGAGGCATGCTGCCCCCCAGGACTGATGTTCAAAGCATTCAGCAACTAATGTGAGTTCTCTATGACATATAAATACATGTGGTTCAGCTACAGGGGTAGAGCAAGGCAGGGGCTGAATCAGAGCACTAAGAACAGAACTGACTATCAATTTGGTTCTGACAGAATGGGGGGAGGCACTGGACATTTTGATAAGTAGGGAAAGTCTGGGGTCATGATGCCTAAGGTAGAAGGTCTTTCTCTTTATCTGGATCATGATGATTAGGAGGGAAATGTGGTGTTGCAGGATTGAGCAGAACAATTAGGAACTGAGGCCAAACAATTCAGGGAAACTGAGGCAGGACAATTAGGGAAACTGAGTCAAGACAATAAAAAGGAACTGTGGCACAACAGTCTGTGAGCTGAGAAATCTGAAAACTATTGCTATGGATTCAGTCATCTCAGTCCTCCTCCTGTTTTACTGGACCTTGGTCTTATACTGTCATAGTTCAGCTTAAACTGTGCTCCTCTCTCAACTTGATGCAACATACCATTCCTAATGACTTTCTAAGTTGTGTTGGGTTTAAAAGATGCTTCATTTTGTCATTTTGTGGGTCCTGCTATTATAGAATTTGTTTAGAGCCATTATTTAAAGGTCTTTGGAGGGGTTTGTGGAAAGGTCAGATCAGGCCTTGCCTTCACTTTGCCATCTTTGGCCTTATCAGCAATTAATATGTTTTCATCTGTATGAAATGTTTTATAATTTTATTGATGTAGTTCTTGCATTTTCTTGGCAGATAAACTCCCCCCAATTTTTTGTTATCTGCAGTTATTTTAAATGGAATTTCTATATTTCTTGATTCTAGGTTTTATTTTTATTTTTACATATTATAATATTCTTCTAATTGGCTCAATTGTATATTGTCCCAAATATTTCCTCACCAAAATTCATTCTCTACTACACTCAATAATAATCTCCACTCACCAATAATCTATAAAATGAGGAAAACATCTTTATTTTACATTTAAGGTTCAATTACAAAAACAAACAAACAAACAAACAAAACAAACAAAATTTGTTTTCTATATTCTATTCCTTATATATAATATCCTGTCTCTTTATCTCTCTGTTTTTGTATTAGGTTTTCCTCATTCTTTTAATCTCTTCTCACCTCTACCTTGCATTCTAGGATTCCTTCATGGATCAGGTCAAATATCATCTTCCATAGGAAGTTTTCCCTATTTCTTTTAGTTTTTAATAGTGCCTTCCTGTCGAAAATGACTTTCCATTTACTATACTATCCATGTTTCTAACGCTATCTGTCATTTCTACTTCTTTATACAATTGTATTTCTGTCTATATCAATATTTATATTACTTTTATCTTTTGCTCAAATAAAAGGTTTTTGAAGACAAGCACTGTTTTGCTTTCACCTTTGAATCTTCATTACCTGACACATAATAGATGCTTAATAAGTATTTTTAGATTGATTAACTGCTTCCAGTAGTCGTTGTTTGAAGACTTCAGGGGAAGAAGAATTCCCAAATCTACTGGGAAACAGCTCTTTTTTCTGACATCAAGGCTAATTATGTTTCTGCTATGTTCATTTATTTTTTCCTCATTTCATTTTCTCAGACCAAATAATAATTATGTAATATTAGCTCCTTGATATAGACTTTTTTCACCTGAGGTGAAAATGTTAGTAAACATTTTTATGTCGTTAGTAAAGGATGAGAACAGATAGATACTCTTATAATTTCTTCAGTATTTTGACTTCCTTACAATATAATTTCAATATGGCTTTTATTCTATGCCTTATCTCCTCTTTTTTGTTTCTCGTCTTTCTGCCCTAGTAATGTATTTTTGGAATATCCACTTGAATTATTTCAGTTTCCTTTTAATATCTAATGTTCTATTTCAGGATTGTTATACAAGCTTAAAATATTTTTAATGAAAGTACATTTTAAGGTTTAGGTGTCCAAAATATGACTCCAATAGTGAAAGAGTCCTTAGAAATGTACAAAAAATAAATTAGATTCAATGATTTTTAGTGCCTATTAAATCCAAGACATGTGCTAATACTGAAAATGCAAAGTCAAAATGTCAAACAGTCTGTTCCCTTGGGGAGCTCACATTTTCTTGGAATTCAGGGATACATCATGCAAATAAATAAGATACAACATAATTATCAACAAGAGGGGTATAGATTAAGGGAATTTCCCTTAGGATATTGCACATGAGCTAAGTATTGAAAGAAGTTAAGGAGTCTAGGGCACAGAGGTGAGGTGGAATGTCTTCCAGGCATGAATGATAGATAATTTGTGCTATGCCAGGAGATGGAATGCCAAGTTCAGGAAAGAGCAAGTAAGAAAGTTTAACTGAGGTATAAAATGAATGAAAGTGAATTCATTTCACAAAATACTATAAAGCAAGTCTGGAGTCAGATTGTGAAAAGCTTTAAATGCCTTCTCAAGGGATTGTATCCCAGTTACAAAAGAACCCCTGAACTATTTTGAGCAGCAGAATCAGACATAATTTATTATGAATCATTTGAAATAATCTACATCAAACACCTCAATTGAAGAAGGAAGAAATTTATGTCCAAAGTGGTTAAGCATTTGCACAAAATCATGCAGTTTAACTAGTAACAGAGACAGCATTAAAATTCAAGTCTTTTGATTCCTACTCCTAGTTGCTGTATTTCATCATGTGGAATTATTCAGAGTCACTATCTATTAATATGTAGGAAATTTATGGGACAGTGTAGACAAAAATCTTGAATATTGAAGGCCTCAGTCTTCTTTAGATGACAGAGTAACCATATTAACTAAGTGTCAGAACAGAAATTTCATACTTACATGAAAACACTGCATTTCTTAAATTGAATTCATACAATCTCATAAAAAAGATAATTGAAGCATTTTCCCTTTACTATTTGTACTAGCTTGAGGCATATATGTATTATTTCTTTCATTGAGCACAGTTCCACTGAAGTTACACAAAAATGATGTATTGTGTTCATGTATAATCTAGTGTACTTAGGGAACAAATCAACCCAGAGGCAAATATATTCTATTGTTTTTTTGTTGGAAACTAATGTTTGACAAAGGTGAAGAAGTTTCTGTACACTGTGAAATGCTATGTAAAACCCATCTTCATTTAAATACCACAAGAATCAAAATCAATAAACACTTATTAAGCACCTACTATGTGTCAGACATTATGGTTAAATACTGGGAACACAAAAAGAGATTAAAAACATAGTTCCTACTTTCAAGGTGTTTACAATCTAAGAGGAGAGCCAACATGAAAACAAATATGTTAAAACAACCTACATACAGGATGAATGGGAAATCATTAACAGAATAAAAGCACTAGTATTAAGAGTAGTTGGGAAACATTTTCTGTATTATATAGGATTTTTGTTGAAACTTAAAAGAAGTTAGAAAGGCTAATAAGTGAAGTTGAAGAGGAAAGTGTTCTAGACATGTGGGTCAGGCAACTAAAATGCCTGGAATATCCTGTTTATGGAACAACCAGAAGACCAGTGTCACTGAATCAAAGAGTAGGAATGATGGAATACAACATAATAATACTGAAAAGTAGGATGCCCTAGGTTTCAAAGAGTTTTGAATGCCAAATAAAGCACTTTGTATTTGATTCTGGATTTGATAGGGAAATAGTAGATTTAATATGGTACTTGGCAGGGAAGGAGGGCTAAAATAAGCAGACCTTCACTTTAGGAAAATTGTTTCGGTAGCTAAAAGATGAATAGACTATCAGAAGAGAGAAGGGGGAATATTTGAGAGATGTTGCAAAAAAAAAAAAAAAAAAAAGGATAATTTCAGAAAGGCCCAGAGAGACATATATGAACTGATGCTAAGTAAAGTGTGTAGAATCAGGAGAACATTGTACACAGCAGCAGCAAGATTATACAATGATCAATTCTGATGGACATAGCTCTTTTCAACAGTGAGGTGATTCAGGCCAGTTGCAATGGTCTTGTGAGGAAGAGAGCCATTTACACTCAGAGAAAAGACTATGGGGACTAAATGTGGATAACAATATAGTTTTTTCATTTTTTTATTGTTGTTTCCTTGCATTTTGTTTTCTCTTATTTTTTTTTTCTTTTTGATCTGATTTTTCTTTTGCAGCATGATAATTGTAGAAATATACATGAAAGAATCACAACAAATGGTATGGGTGTTTAATATGATTCATATTAATGGTACATTGTACCTTATTAATTCTGTTCCATATCCATGCAATGAATTATTTTGAATACTTAAATAGTAATTGGTTACTGTTTCGTATTAAAGGTCTATGAGGAAAAATGTCATTGTAATTTTAAGACTATATAATGTAGTTGAAAAACAAGATATCAAATTAGAACACTAATTTCTAGATTTGGCTTAGTCATGGACTGTACGATCTTGCACAATTATCTTTACATTTATGGGTCTCAGTTGTTTTTTTTTTTTTTTTTCACCTATAAAATGATAGAGACACCATGAAATCTAAAATGCTTCACAGGAGCAACATTCCAGGATTACATTATTGAACAACATAAATTTTCTATACCACTATCAAAATGACAACTTTGCTAAATACACTTTTGTTGTTCAGTCTTTTGTTCAGTTTTCAGTCATGTCTAACTCTTCATGAGCCCATTTGGAGTTTTCTTAGCAAAGATACCAAGGCAATTACTAATTTCCTTCTCCAGTTCATTTTACCATGAGGAAACTAAGGTTAACAGGATTAAATGACTTTCCCAGGGTTAAACAATTAATAAGTGGCTAAGCCAGGTTTGAACTCAGGAAGATATCACCCTGACTATAAGCCTAGCGTTTTATTCACTGTGCTACTTAGTTGTCTGTGATAAATACCATAAACTCTGTTTATGAAAGAAACATAAACCTGTCCCCAGGACTCTTAAAGATAAGATGTAGTTAAGTGGTTTAATTATTATACATCTTTTTTAATGAACATTTTCCATAATGAATTAGTCATCTATTACTGAGCTATTCATCTATAACATTTTAATATTTTTTACTATGAATATTTTTATTACCCTAAGATAATTTCAGTACCAATTATAGAAAGATACAATATTTACCTTCATTCCAAAGATATACATTGAATATGCTCTAAGATTCTTATCTCTTCTAACAAATAGCAAAGGGTATTATATTGTTTTCACTGACAATGAGTTTTCTATGACTATAAATCTACCAAAGAAGAATTTATATTACAAAGCATATTTGATAGTACTAATTTCTCTATGTTTTTCCCCTACTTCATATGTTTTTATAGAATATGATTTTCCACTCAAAAGGAAACAAGTTCCTATTAAGACAAAAATCATTTCTGAAAATATGACAAGAATCAAACATAATTAATTCATCTTCCTGATCTGAATTTTTAACAACAAAAGTGTAGAGCAGTTTAAATTTATCAAAGAAAAAACAAACAATGCTATGATAGATGAAGAAAAGACAATATGTGTAGCAGTTAATCAATAAACATTTATTAAGCACTCACAATATGCCAGCTACAGTGCTAAGTTTTGGGCTAAGTATTAAGCAGCAATGCCAAAGGAAAACACAAACACACATGTATGTATGCATATCTATATCTATATCTATCTATATATATATCTTTACATCTATCTATCTATCCATCTACATGAAAGAGTTCCTGTGCAGTGCATTGTTATTAAGAACACCCTAACCCTGCCCTCAAGGAGTTTATAAACTAATGGAGAAAGTACACCAGGAGAGCATTTTAGGAAGGTCAGGGTTGGTCAGAAAATTCCAAGCTCTCCATTTTCCCCCACAAACAAGAAAGAAGTGTATCTCAGGGCAAATGTAGAGTGGTTAAAAACAAATAAGAGTTGGAGTAGGAAAAATCCAAAGAAAGATACCAGTACTGAGTTTTAGCCCAATATGAACTGTCAAAATCTCCATGCTAGTTCCACTGAAAGAGCAAGTAGCAAGCTGTGTGGCTAGCTGAATTGGGAACTACTCAGCCTTGAGTCTAGCCACTGCAATTTTTATCTCTCAGTGTGGTGAGTCTGGCATCTGAGATGCGTAAGATTAGGAAAACTTTCCTGATAGGGAATGCCAGGTCCAGCTCTATTTCCAAGACACAGTCCAAGGTGAGAAGGAACCAGCATATATCCAGTGAATGCAGAAGCAGTGGGGCACAGCTCGTTACAGGCACTTAAAGGATCGAGTTCTTGGTTTCTGTTCCAGGACAGAGAGAAAAACTGAAGGAGATCCTAAGGCCAGAGGCAGCATTTTCCATGCCCTAGAATTAGAGGTGATAGATTACACCAATAATTTGCTATAAAATGAATAGGCAAAGCAAAAAGAAACAATACACAACAAGTTCTTCTTCAAAGGAGGACAGAAATGGTTCCCAACCCAGAGAGAATTTATAGAACTCAAAAAAGATTTCAAAAATCAAATGAGAGGGATTGAGAAAAAACTCAATAGTTTGGAACTATGCTCAAAAAGTTATCAAACTGTGCATACCCTTTGATCCAGCAGTGTTACTACTGGGATTATATCCCAAAGAGATTATAAAGAAGGGAAAGGGACCTGTATGTGCACGAATGTTTGTGGCAGCCCTTTTTGTAGTGGCTAAAAACTGGAAACTGAATGGATGTCCATCAGTTGGAGAATGGCTGAATAAATTGTGGTATATGAATATTATGGAATATTACTGTTCTGTAAGAAATGACCAACAGGATGATTTCAGAAAGGCCTGGAGAGACTTACACGAACTGATGCTGAGTGAAATGAGCAGGACCAGGAGATCATTATATACTTCAACAACAATACTATATGATGACCAGTTCTGATGGACCAGGCCATCCTCAGCAACGAGATCAACCAAATCATTTCCAATGGAGCAGTAATGAACTGAACCAGCTATGCCCAGAAAAAGAACTCTGGGAGATGACTAAAAACCATTACATTGAATTCCCAATCCCTATATTTATGCACACCTGCATTTTTGATTTCCTTCACAAGCTAATTGTACAATATTTCAGAGTCTGATTCTTTTTGTACACCAAAATAACGTTTTGGTCATGTATACTTATTGTGTATCTAATTTATATTTTAATATATTTAACATCTACTGGTCATCCTGCCATCTAGAGGAGGGGGTGAGGGGGTAAGAGGTAAAAAATTGGAACAAGAGGTTTGGCAATTGTTAATGCTGTAAAGTTACCCATGCATATATCCTGTAAATAAAAGGCTATTAAATAAAAAAAAGAGAGAAAAAACTCAAACAAACAAATAAATAAATAAATATCTTCCAAGAAAAACAAGATTATTAAAAATATTACCCACTATAAAGGGAGATATGAAGTATGTTTTTCAATATGTGTAAACATATTTATACAATTCTCTTGTTGCATCAAAAAATCAGATCAAAAAAAAATGAGTAAGAAAACAAAATGCAAGCAAACAGCATCAAAAGGAGTGAGAAAGTTATGTTGTGATCTACATTCAGTTCCCACAGTCCTCTCTCTGGTTCTCTTCCTCACAAGATCATTGGAACTGGTATCAATCAGCTCATTGTTGGAAAAAGTCATTTTCATCAGAGTTGATCGTCCTATAATATTAATGTTGTTGTGTACCATGATCTCTTGGTTCTGCTCATTTCTCTTAGCATTAGTTCATGTAACTCTTTCCAGGCCTCTCTAAAATCATCCTACTGATAATTTCTTATAGAACAATAATATTTCTTAACATTCATATACCATAACTTATTCAGCCATTCTCCAACTGATGGGCATCCACTCAGTTTCCAGTTTCTTGACACTACAAAAAGTACTGCCACAAATATTTTTGCACACATAGGTTCCTTTCCTTCCTTTAAGATCTCTTTGGGATATAGGCCCAGTAGGAACACTGCTGGATCAAAGAGAATTCACAGTTAACTTTTTGAGCATAGTTCCAAATTGCTCTCCAGAAAAAAAAATATATATATATATGTATATATATATATATATATATATATATATGTTATATGATTTTTTTTGGTGAGGCTATTGACATTAAGATATATGTTATAGAATTTGCCCAGGGTCACACAGCTAGGAAATGTTAAGTGTCTAAAACCAGATTTGAACTCAAGTCTTCCTGATTTCAGGGCTGGTACTCTATCCACTGCCACCTAGCTGCCCTTATGTGAAGTTTTAAAGAAGTAAATGATTCTTTGAAAATTAGAATTGGGCAAGGAAAAGCCAATGAAGTCATAAGAGCCAAAAAAAAATACAAAATAAAATATGAAAGATGAAATAGTTGAATATGATGTGAAATATAAGAAAAATAAAAATCTGGAGAACAAATAAAGAAAAAAAACTAATAAATAATTAGAATACCTGTAAGCTTCAATCAATAAAAAGAATCTTGATATAATAATACAAGAATTAATTAAAGAAAATTGTCCCATTAGAACATGGGTAGAAAGTAGATACAGAAAACATTTGATCAACTGAAAGAGATCCTATGAAGAACACAGGAATATCACAGGCAAATTCCAAAATCTTTAGGTTCAGATGAAAACATTGCAAGCAACAACAACAAATAATTCAAATACTAGAGACACACAATTAGAATCATAATATATTTGGCAGTGTCTACATTAGAAGACCACTGCTATCCAACCATTCTGGAAAGCAATTTGGAACTATGCCAATAGGGTTATCAAACCGTGCATACCCTTTGATCCAGCAGTGTTTCTACTGGGCTTATATCCCAAAGAGATCTTAAAGAAGGGAAAAAGACCTGCATGTGCAAGAATGTTTGTGGCAGCCCCCTTTGTAGTGACCAGAAACTGGAAACTGAGTGGATGCCCATCAGTTGGAGAATAGCTGAATGAGTTATGGTGTATAAATGTTATGGAATATTATTTCTCTATAAGAAACAATAAGCAGGATGATTTCAGAAAGACCTGGAGAGACTTACATGAACTGATGTTGAGTGAAACGAGCAGGGCCAGGAGATCATTATACACGGCAACAACAAGACTATACAATTATCCATTCTGATGTACATGGCTCTCTTCAACAATGAGATGATCAAGACCAGTCCCAATGGTCTTGTGATCAAAAAAGTTATCTACACCCAGAGAGAGGACTGTGGGACTGAGTATGGGCCACAATATAGCATTATCTCTCTTTTTCTTATTTATTTGCATTCATTTTCTTTTCTGGTTAGATTTGATTTTTCTTGTACAGCGAGATAATAACATAAATAGGTATGCATATATTGTATTTAACATATATTTCTACCATATTTAACATATATTAGACTACTTGCCATCTAGGGGAGGAGGGTGGGAGATGGGGGAGAAAATTAAAACATAAGGTTTTACAAAGAGTTAATGTTGCAAAATTATCTATGCATATGTTTTGAAAAATAAAAAGCTTTAATAAAAAAAGATCATAGTTCTTAGACCACTGTATATCAGAAAGCAAAAGAACTAGAGTTCTGTCTGAAAATATCATATCCAGAAAATTTAAGCATAATCATGAATGGGAAAAATAGATATTGAATGAATAAGCAAACTATCAGAATTTTTTTGAGAAAAGACTTGAGCTTAATAGAACATTTTACACATATGATTCAAGAAAAATGTCAGAGATCAAGTCAAAGATTGATTTCAAGGGACTCAGTAAGGACAATTTGCTTATGTTTTATATATGGAAATGTAGACCTTGTCTCTAAGATTGTCATTAGCCAAGAAAGAAAGATTGGAGAAGAACCAAGTATAATGTGCTGCTAAAAAGCAAAACCATGTAATCCTACTCACATTAAGAATGGGTTAAAGAAGGAATAATAATAATAATAATAATAATAATATTATCTATCTGTCTATCTTTCTATCTATAAATATTTATAGAAAGATGTAAAAGTCTTCTAAATTTATTATGAAATAAGAGCTAGAGGGAATAGGATAAAGAAGTATAAAAAGGCCCATAGATTAATGGGAAGAATGTAAAATATATACATTAATGGGAATGAGATAACGAGAGGGGAAAAGAGATTCAAAAGTATTGGCGCAGCAGATAAAGGAGAGATCTTTTGGGGGTTAGGTTAAGTAATGGCAAGGAAAGGTAGTAGACTGAATTAGAGGAGTCAGCAGGAATAGTAAATGAGATACACATAAACATAATAATAACGACCAAGAGTAGAACTTATTAAAAAATAAAGCAGGAGTAGTTATCATTAATTTGAAAGCTAAATTTAAAAAAGATTCAATCAAAAGAGAAAAATAAGGAAACTACATTATGTCAGCCACATTAATCAATATTGTTTTAAATTATTTAATGCAATTTTATAATATGATTGGAATACTGCTATGGTATAGGAAATGATGAAATGGTGAATTTTGAAAAATATAGAAAGACTGGGATCTGAAAAAGCACAAGTTTCTACCTTCAGAGAAACAGAAGACAAACAAGTATGGTACAACATTACATGGATGTTTATTAATGTATACATGTATATGCATATATGATTATGGATATTTATGTATATGCATATGTGTATATGTATATTCATATATGTGTATATATGAGTGTAGAATGTGTACATGTACACATAGTATATGAATGTATGTATGTACATATGTATATGTGTGTATATATATACACATATATACACGTGTGTGTGTATAAACACACACACATATACAACTATACCTTGCTTGTTTGGAGAAATCAGGGGAGGAAGAAAGGGGGAAAAATAAAATACAAACTACACAGCAGAGAACAAGAAAGCAAAAAAAGAATAGTCACATCTGAAGACAATATATAGTATTCTATATGCTTTTTTGAAATGGATACTTTGAATCCTCTCTCATATTCTGTTATGCACATGGCAATGTTCTTTTTCTTTTTCTGCTTTTTCCTACTTTTAAACAAATAAATACATTAAAAAAAAAGAAAAAACAAAGAAAGCATACAGAAGGAAGCTGAAAAGCTGAGGAATGGAGGAGGTACCTCATCAGTAGACATGGTAGAGAAATCAGGGATGTCCCATAGTAGTGTAGTCAGGTGAGAAACTAGGAGCAATTCTGTGACGAGTTCCCACTTGAACTGATTTTAATCAATTAACTTGAATGATTTTAAAGTTCATGGTTCCACCCTTTAATCAGATGGGTAAAAAGTGGTGAGGAGATAGAGTACTGAGACTTTTGGGATCTTCAGGGGTCCTCAAACATTTTAAATAGGGGGCCAGTTCACTGTCCCTCAGACTATTGGAGGGCCAGGCTATAGTAAAAACAAAAACTTTGTTTTGTGGGCCTTTAAATAAAGAAACTTCATAGCCCTGGGTGAGGGGAATAATCATCTTCAGCTGCCTCATCTGGCCCACGGGCCATAGTTTGAGGACTCCTGTAAGGATGATGAGGTTTTCTTTAATGATCTTCCTAAGGGTATGGTGAGAAAATAAGAGAAATCCCAAATTCTAGTAGTCACATGAGAAATGAAATGTCTTCATCTGAACTCTGTTCTTAAGCAGAGGTTGTGTCTAGAGTCAGGAAAAACTTAATTCAAAATTTACTCAGATACTTACTAGATTTTTGACCTTGGGCAAAAGTCATTTAATCTCTGTCTGTCTCAGTTTCTTCACTTATTAAACAAAACAAACAAACAAAAAAGCCTTTACCTTTCAGAATTGTTGACCAAATCAAATGAGATGATATTTGTAAAGAATTTACCATAGTATCTGACATATGATAGATGCTATATACATATTATATAGCATTTATATTATGTAGACCTTACCTAAGGGTTATTTATGTCTGCATTTGTAGATCAAATGTACAGTATCTGATTCATAGTAGGTAATTGGTTGTCAAAGGTGAAACTTGAACCTAAGTATGTCGCTGAAGATAGAGGTACCCCCTCTGCCTTCATTATTTCAGCAGAATATCTATTCTTGGGATAGACTGTTGTCTAAACCACTGCTTGCACTATCTACATTCCAAAATTTCCTATTTTTAGTTCTAGTACTGTCATAAGACTGTAAACTTTCAGAAGATAGACAAGACAGATTCTCAGAGCCTCTATCAATTCTGTTGTGATTTGATAATTAATAAGGAAATGTCAGGATTGACAACGCTCCTGCTTCTTCCAGTTCCAGTTCTTATTTTGCCTCTCTTGATCCATGGACTCAATGCTCTCTTGTAATCCCTTTAGCCATTCAATAGCCCTCATTGCACTGGCCAGCATGAATCAACTCTCTCTCTCAGAGGCGCCTTATCCTACCTCCCTTCCTCCCTCCTTCCCTCTCTTGTCCCATTAAAATTTGTTTTATTATCATTATATATCAAGCCCTTAAGGGAACTAATGTGATAAATTAAATATTTGTTACATATAATCATAGATCTAGATTTGGAAGTAAATTTAGATCTCATCCCACTCCTTTACCTTATAATCAAGGTTTGAAAAATTATGTGACAAAAGTTGTGATTAGCTCAAGTCATACAACTAATGTTACAAGTTGGATTGGAATCTAGGTTTCAAATTTAACAGTCCATCAACTATCTTATTCTGCCTCTTTTGCTGGATTCTTCTTATTGAATTCCAAAATATTTATGTGGCATTTTGCATTTTATTAGGGGAATCCTAAAAGGATAATATTTAACCTCAAATTGATGGTGTGACTACTGAGGAAATATTGGGGGTGGCCTTGTGTCTAAATATTTTTCAAACCACATTGACCATCATTGTGATAAAGAATCCTGAGCAATAAGAAGGCACATACATTCCTCTATGATTAGGAAACAAGTTCACACATAGGCAAAATTTCCCATAAAATCTAAAATTAAATTAAATGATTTGAGTCCTTCAATTTTATTTTCTCTGTGATTCTCTGTCTGCATTTCTTTCTCTAATTACACTTTAGTCATTATCATCATCTTAGCCCAGTTCCTTTACTGATGAAGCAACATGATCATTTATTCATTTTATTCCTAGGTCTTGGTGCTTTTATTCCTCACTAATCTTCTTTGGAATGAATTCCTCAAATTCAAATTCCCAACACAGTCTTAATTCTTTATCACTAAAAATGCACATTATAATCATGGATCCCCACAGATATTTTGAAATATTTCTATACTAAATGGAGAGCTTTATAAATTATTCATTGGACCTGGTTTTTATTAAAAAGCAATTAATTGAGTAAAAACTCATTTTCATTCATTTGTCCAACACATATCCATTAAGGGCCTACTATGTGTGAAATAAAAAATCTTAGATTTAAAAAGTTTAAGACCTGACTCTGACATATCATTGGCTATTTGGCCCTGTGCAGACCAATCATTTAAACACTCAGTATTCCAAGTAATTTGAGATTATAAATTGCAGAAGAACTAATTACACAATAGCATTAGTAGAGGGAATTTAATCACTAGAAATTCCCTACTACTCTGCAATCATAGTCTGCACAATGTCTAAAGCATTACTTTTGAGTTGGGGAAAATATAGATATTAAAGAAATCACAGTTCCTTACTTCAAAGAACTTAAAGTCTAAAGTCATTAACAAATGTTTTAATTATCATTTTTGCTTTTATATTATTTCCTATACAAGATCAGTAAAATCAAATCTCCTGAAACATATTATCCATATATAAAAGAATTTCAATAATAATGGTATTATCAAGGATTTCTATTGTAAGATTATATATTTTTTGTTTATGGATGGAAATTTTCTTGTGTGTCCTGATTACAAATTCAAATGATCCTCCAAATTTAAATTTAAAAAATGTTATTAGGCAGAGGATAGAAAACTTGATGAGTATTCTTCATTAAATAGTTGCATATGATAAATCAGAATAAAGTGGAAATATCTTGGGGATTAGATATAGTTCATGGAAAATTTTGGTTGACTTCAAAAATGTTTACAATATAGTAATTGTTTTTCAAAGAAACATAATTAATTTAAGTATGACTAATAAAGTTTGCCTTTTTGCAAACATGTCATCATCTCCTTGATTTTCAAAACAATTTTATGAATTAAGTACAATTTTTAATTTTCATTTTAAAGATGAAATTGAGTTTTTTTTTATAGGTTCCTCTGTGAGCACTGACTGACCCACCATTTTCACTATTCATCCCACCTTTATAATTAGTGTAAAAGGCATCTAGAGAGTAATTTTATGGAATTCTAGAAGAAACTTTTAATATCATTTAGTACTTCCATTTCATGAATTTTAATATGAGGACATTGTTGAGTGAAACTGGGAAGTGAATTCCCCCAAAATGATGTAGTTAATATCAGAGTTGAGACTTAAATAAAAATTTCTTTCAAGGAATTAAAGACACCAGAGTCTAAGAGAATATCTAAACACTACCTAATCCAGTATTCATTTCTCTGTTGGACTGGCAAGACACTTATTATCTATCAGCCATGATTTTCTCATATGTATTTAAATGTTTTATTTCCTCATATGCTCTTAATCTGGGAAATATATATATTTTTGTAAGCATTTTTCCATTTCAGTTAGATTGTCAGATTTGTTGTCATATGTAATGTTCTGGCTAGCTCTTGGAGGTCCTCCAAATGGGCCTTTGTTTCAGCAGAATAATCACCACAAGAATTATCAAGAATAAATCCAAAGTCTTTATTATCTCCTTCACAGTCTGTCTCCCTTTGCCTGGAGCCAGTCTTACTTTCTGGGGGACCTTCAGATGGGCCTTGCTCTTAGTAGAGGAATGCAGAAGGCAGGAGAGCCACCAGGATGGTGGGAGATGGAATGTCTCTCTTTCAGTCCTTGTTGGCTCTTATATACCTTATTGTAATTACATCATCATGGCATAACTGATTATGTGTGAACTTAGAGAAACATTACATCACCATGCTAAGTACTAAGTATATATGTAAACTAGATAACCATTGCCTCATCAATTTCTCTGAGTTAACACCTTGTTTCCAGTACACTTCTCTATAGTTCTGGCTCTCTATATTTACACAATTGGGCAAAATAACTCTGAAATGTTGCTTTAATTCTTTTTTCATTGGTATGTGTAATCTTTTTATTTTTGATATTGAAAATTTGGTTTTCTTCTTTTCTAATTTATTAGTCTTTTTACTTTCAACTTTAATAATCTTTCTTTTGATTTTCAGAATTTCTAATCTGACATTTAATTGAAGGTCAGTTTCTCCAAATATGAAATGACAGTATCCATTCCACATTATATCTTCAATTTTGTCCATTTCATCTACCAGCGTTCATTAAAATCTAACCATTCTGTATCATCTTTTTTTCATTCACCTTTTACTCTCTTAAATTTCCCTAGAGAACCTAAGAAAGCATTGGATCTTCACATTCTTCCCATTTATTTTATGTTACATGTATAGCTATATTTTTTTCCATTTTCTATTCCCTTCATGACAAGCCCACCTCATTTTCCAGCCATACAGGTCATCATATTTCCTCTCTGTCAAAATAAATCAAGTACTTTATTAACTAGAAAATAAAGTCTCCTCCTGAAATAATATTGAGGCCGAGAATGATCTCACAATAGAATGATCTTGCAGATCTTTCCATTCCTGAAGAATGTTTCCTCCCCCATTCAGTTTTTCGGAATAAGCACCTTTGTACTGATAGTCCCTGAGAATGAAATGTGAATCACTTCATTTCATGTATAAAAACATCTACCTTGACTTCCCACTTAAATCACTTTCACAACATTAATAATAACCATGTTAAAATTATGGTCTCAATATAATTATCATTAATAAAGTAAGTAACAAAATAAGCCCCATTATGAATATTAATTAGAGCTGCTATTGAGGTCTTTATTTCTTATATCAAAATGACTTAAGGAATCACTTAATTTTTTTTTATGATGATCTCTTAATCTTTAAAGAAACATATTTCATCAGCATACCAAAACTAACTAGCCAATGACCTTTTCAATCACTAATAGAAAGAAATAGAAATGGACTTTTAAAAATCTAGGTAACACATCAGAGACATATGGCCTATATTTCAGTATCATAAATCCATACATGATCTCTTTTTGCTTTCAAAATCCATTCCAGCTTACTTGTGATTAAAATAGAATTATTCAATATTGTTGTCCAGTCTTGTAATATGAAACTATGTGAAGGATATGATTTTCATCAGTGTGGAAAACTTCCTAAGTGAGAACATTATTCACTAAAATATATCACAAAGAATCTTTGAATTTCCTAGAAGTATTAAAAAATTATCTGAAGTACACAGAGATTAATGACTTAATCAGGGTCATATAACTAATAAGAATTGGGCCAATAACATTCAAACACAGGTCTTCATAAATCCAAGCCCAGAACGTTATTAGATGCCTTTATACAATTGTAAATTGTCATATATAAAAATACTCAAATGTCTCTTTAAAAATTAATTATAACTTCAGTATCAATTAGCTTTCTTTTCTTCTTTCCTTCATTCTTTTTCCTCCTCTTTTTATCTTTCCCTTTTCCATCCTTCTTTCCTTCCATGATTTTTTCTTTCCTTTATTCTCTTCCTCTTTCCATTCTTCTACTCTTTAATTTCCTAAAATTTCCCCCTTTCTTTCTCCCATCCTTCCTTTTCTTCATTGCCTATATATTTTATTTCTTCCCTTTCTTCCTTCCTTCCTTTCTTTTTTTCTTGCAAATGAGATTTTTGCAAAAGTCCCAAATCCCAGTACTATATAAATGCTTATTCCTTATTTTTTCTTTTCTTCCCTTTTTCTTCTCTCCATCTTTCTTATTCCCTCTTTTGATTTTTTTCTATTTTTCTTTGCTTCTTTTCCCTCTTCTTTCTTTCTTTTGACAAAAAAAGATGGAATATACAACATTGTCTTAGGGACTATGGAGGTGAGTAAAGAGCTAGCAGTCTTTACCCTTGAAGAACATCCATTTGGACTGACAAACAATCAAATGAAATAGTTAAAGAATATTATTGTGAGCATAATAATGTAGTATAATCCAAACTATACATATGCAGTTGTGGAGTTGAAAAGAATCTCATAAATCACCTGATTTAACCCACACCTAGAAAAGTTTGCTTTTTATAATACATCCGAGAAGTGATCAAATAAGTAAGCCTCTCTTTGAAGTCCTTTAGGGAGAAAAAATCCACTACTTATGCAGTCCATTATACTTTTGGACTGTTCTCAATATTAGCTTTTTAGTGTCTCACTCCTTTCACCAAACATAGATTTATTTCTTTATAACTTCTACTCATTTCTTCTGCTTCTTCTCAGAGAGAAAAATTTGAATTCCTCTTCCACATGTCAGTCCCTCAAATATTGATAGATGACTATTTTACTCCTCCCCTCATTCTTCCTTTTTCCAGGTAAACAGACCAATTTCTTCCATCTGATTCTGATTCCCATATGTCATAGAATCAAATACTCTCTTCTATTATCATATTCATTGTTAAATAAAATTAACCAATATGACATTTTAGGTGGAAAAGATTCCCACATGCTGTAACCCTTTATTACACTAGTAAATTTTGATTCCAAACTTTGATGCTATTTGTGTTCATAAGGTACATGTTCATTGACTATATGCACTACTCTTTTGAGAGGGGTATTGGTCATACCATACTAGCCTTCAATTAAAGTATTTTTTTATAGCTCTCAGGTAGTTGACCTTGACTTTATTTCAAAGTTTCTGGCATTCTTCTATGTGTCTTTTGGAAAACAGCATGGTAAAATTGACATATATTCTGTATCTGCTTTGAAAATGCAGCTTAATCTCAATTATTTATCATAATACTTCATAGAGTATTTACTAATTTAAAAATTAATGAAGTAGTATTTCGAGTCCAAAATACTTCTTGGCTATTAAATCTTTTGCTGAGCTACACAAGTAAGCTACTCATTCTCTCACTCTTCTATCTTTTTATCTGTACTAAAGTGAATCATCTGTATTTCTGATGAGCAGGGCAATTTATTAGGTTCATTATATGAATTTCAGTTTATGTTTACTTAAACAAATATTTATTTAATTTATTCATCTTTTCTAAATAGAAAAAATCACTGACTTTCTGAGATTTTGATTTTTTTTTATTCTTTGGAACATAGGAAACAGTGTTTAAAATACTCATTCTAATGGTTGCTATGACATTTTCATGAAAACAAAGAATGTATAGGGCAAATTATAACTTTAGACACTCATCTTACTCAGTGTGTGGCTTTTTTATTTTATCAGCAGTATTCCAAACATTCTGGTCCCAGACTGACTTCTTCCCCTCAATATAAAGTGCAACCTATTAATTCTCACAGTAGTTTAATCCAAGATTTACTGCAATGGAATTTAACTACAACTGATACAGCAAAATAAGTTTAGGATAGAAGGACAGGCAGCTGACCTTCTTGGTCCAGTTCCTGTGGTAGTTTTTCTATGTGATGGGACCAATTCATACCCCCTTCTCCAATTATGGGGGCAGGAGAAAAGGGTATAGGTCAAAAAGTTGCAGAAGCTATAAAATCCTTATTTAAAAGTCTGATAGATGTAGTAGGGAGAAGAAATAGACCTTTTAAAAGGAGGCAACAAATCTTTTAATACCTACATAATCTTTTCTGAGCTGGTGAGTTTTGGAGGTCAGATATTTGCAGACTATAGGAAAGTAGAGAGTGGGTGTCTGACAGCCATGAAACTCAAAGACATATTCAGTCCAAAGCTAAATCAGAGATAAAAAGTTTCATTTTGCAATGATATTGGCTTCATAAAAAGAACCCCTTACACTCATTTTCAGTAATAGGAATATAAAACATTAGAGACAATTGAATATGTAATTATATAGTTATCACTGACACTACTCACCCAGATTACATTATCTGTAGTAGCCCTCTATAGTTTGCACATTGACAGATCTTCACAAAAACAAAGCACTGAATTTCAACCATGCATCCCCCCAAAAAAATCTTGAATATGAATTTTGACACAATTGAATTAATTCAATTTTAATTTGTCCAAAAAATGGTATTTCTGAATGATGGAAATGAAAAATAATTTCTATATTCTGAAAAAGCTTTAATAAGTATTATAACCAAGATTCCCACAAATCTATTCTGTCATTAATCCTATTCATTATTCATTCTTAAAATATAACCTGAACTCACATGTGCATAAATGTTTATTGCAACACATTCTATAGTGGCAAGGAAATGGATATTGAATGCATTCCCATCAATTGGGGAATGACTATCGTATAAGAGTGTAATGGAATAATATTGTTCTAAAAGAAATGATGGGCAGGCTGATTTCAGAAAAACCAGGAAAAATTTATGTGAACTGATATTGAGTGAAGAGAATAGGACCAAGAGAATATTGTACACAATAACAACAAGATTTTATGATGATCAGCTGTGATAGACTTGGTTCTCCTCACAAAGCAGTGATTCAAGGCAATTCCAATAGACTTGGGGTGGAATAAGCCATCTACATGCAGAGAGAGAAGTGTGGGGACTGAATATGGATCGAAACATGGTATTTTCATCTTTAATTTGCTTGTTTGTTTTCTTCTTCATATTCTCCCCCACCTTTTGATCTGATTTTTCTTGTACACTATGACAAATATGGAAATATGTTTAAAAGAATTGCAAATATTTAACCTATATCAGATCACTTGCTGTCTTGGGGAGTGAGGGAAGTAGGGAGGGAGAAACATTTGGAACACAAAGTCTTACCAAAAAAAAAAAAAAAAACACATGTTAAAAACTATCTTTAGATGAATTTGAAAAATAAAATATTATTAGAGAAACTTTTTAAAAGATGCTTTTTGAATTCTTCTAAGAGAGCCTTGTGAGATGGGAACTAACTCATATCGTCCTTTGGAGTTTCTTCTGGAGAAGATTTGCCTTTAGGATCCTCAGAGTTTGAGGGTCTGTTTTTCACTTTCTCTATAAAAACTATGATTAGAGGATGTTTTTGCTTTTTGCTCATTTTTTAAAAGATTGAGGTCTGCTCTTACAGCAAAAGGAAGATTGTCCCAAGCTTCCTATACAGGTGACAGTCATGTTAGTCTACCCTGGGACCAGTGTTGTTGATTGACTTCTGGTGCTGAGTAGGTGTGACTGGTCCAGTACTATTTTGGGGTTCAGAGACTATTTGCCCTTTGTAGTTGCATTATATGTCTCATAACTAATCTGCTCATCTACTTGTAACCAGAGTAGCAAATGCAACTGTATTTTGCCTAAAAGTTTCCCAGTAGATTCTCCATCAAGGACTGCTCTGGCTCCCTGCACTGCATCTATGCTTGGCTACCCTGTCAAATTGAAACCAACTTTTTCTGAAGTTCTTCCAAAATATCTTCTGCTGGAAATTTGTTGTTATCCAAATATCTATGATTCTGTCACTCTAAAACTAGTTGAAAAGATTGATCTGTTGTTTATCTAAGGGATACCAGGAGGAACTCAGATGAAAACTCGTCTACTGGCTGCCATCCTAGCTCCACCCCTTGAAAAATGTTATAAAAAATAAAATAAAAACACAAAAAATGTAATTTGTTTTTATGAATTATATGTCTATCTTCAAACTTCCTTATCTGGCTGAACAATTACTGCATGCATTTTACATGCACAAGCATAAGCTTCTCGAATAATAATAATTTTAAATCCAACAAGTTCAAAATGGAAACTTTTCATTATCACAAAATGGAAATACATTGCAAGTATATTGAAAACTCCAATTACATTGCAATATCTAGGTGAAAACATCATAAGAGCTTTTTAGGATTTCCAAAGTCTTCCTATAAATTATTCATTTTCATCTTAAAATAAGAAATTTTGACACTGCATAGGCAACATTTACTCAATTTTTCTTGTCAGTGATATAGTCATGAGATAGAACAGGACAACATGTCAGGACAAATGTAAAAGAAAAATTAAAAAGAAAATCTAACTTTGACAGATTTTTTTAAGATCATAACTGTCCTTAGACTTTGAAATCATTATATACCTCAACAACGATACTGTATGAGGATGTATTCTGATGGAAGTGGATTTCTTCAACAGACAAGATCTAACTTAGTTTCAATTGATCAAGGATGGACAGAAGCAGCTACACCCAAAGAAAGAACACTAGGAAATGAATGTAAACTGCTTGCATTTTTGTTCTTCCTAGATTATTTATACCTTCTAAATCCAATTCTCCCTGAGCAACAAGAAAACTGTTCGGTTCTGCACACATATATTGTATCCAAGATCTACTGTAACCTATCTAACATGTATAGCACTGCTTGCCATCTTAAGGAGAGGGTGGAGGGAGGGAGGGGAAAAATCGGAACAGAAGTGAGTGCAAGGGATAATGTTGTAAAAAATTACCCTGGCATGGGTTCTGTCAATAAAAAGTTATTTAATAAAAAAAATCAATTATATAGAAAAAGATTCAATTCATACATCTGTTCAGTTCATCATAATTCAGTAACCTTTTACCCAATGAATACATAATAAAGTATTAGGTGTTTTTTTTCCTTAAAAAAAAAGGACCCGAAGTATCTCTTTGTTCTCAATAGAGTGTGCCTACACATATAATTGAGGAAATCCATTATCTTTGTTATAATCTATCAAAAATGCGTTATCACTGTGAAAATTACCAAGTCAATTCCCCTTTTTGGACCTCAGTTTCTGTAAAATAAAGGGGATAGAGCAGATTATGTTTTATAAATTACAATCTTAGTATGCTTTCTGTTAATTGCTTAATATGTTCTATGCAAAAGTGTTTTATTTTAGGCAATAGAATACTGACTATGGAACAAGAAAAAACCAGCTTTCAATCACCCTTATAATTCATAGTAAGTCTGTGTATGTCATTTAACATTCATGTACTTCAGGCAGCTCTATAGTATTTGTCCTCTCATTTAATTTCTTTTGGTTTCATATTTTCTCACTGGTGAATGAGGATTAAAATATTCATAGTACTATAAAACTATTATATTTACTACTATAAATACCCAATTAACTATAAAGAACATATGAAGAAAGTCTTTCTGCATTAAAAGAGATAAAAAGATATATATAGAGAGAGAATATTTTTATATATACCCACACATATTCTTCTTTTCTGACAGTAGTCATCTTGAGGGAAGGGAAGAGGGGAAGCAAAGAAAGAAAAAGAAAAAAAATGACATGGTAATTTTATTATATATTTGAAAGAAATATAAAGATGTGAATAGTAAATTGCATTTTCACGTGCAATTACCTATTTTATTATATTGTGTATATTTATATATGTATATACCATGTAGGGAGGAGGAGGAGGAGAGAGAAAAAGAGAGAATACGTATTAGAACTATCAGTATTTATGTTTTATTTTATGTTTAAATTTATGTTTTTAAAACAATATAAAAATAAGCTATTATACCTTTAATATTTCAAGATCTAAAATTTTCTCTATCAGGTATAGTGTTTTCATTAAGGATGATGAAAATCTCTTTATGTCTTAGGTGATGGTCTTCAAGAGTTGTTATGATGAAAAATAAATGTATAAATATATAAATTATTTGATATAGTAATCATACTTATAATTATGAGTTGCTCTCAATTGAACTAGGTGGCTCTTTTAAAAAGTCATTGCTGAACCCAGACTCAAAATAATTTCAACCTCATTGAAGCTGCTACAATGGATGCTTGGCTAAAATAACATTCAAGAACTTAGAATTATCACACAAAAAGAAGGAAGTAGTGAATAAAGTTATAGGTGTTTCCACTCAATGTTTTATGATAGAAGTACGAGAAATTGGTGGCATCGAAAAAAATGGCAAAGTACTCTAGTATATTTGTCAAGAAAACTCCATGAACAGTTAATCTTTGGGGTCATAAAGAATCAGCAGGAGTCAGAAACATGTGAACAATAAGAGAAAAGTTGGTTGGCATTGCAAAGTGATAAACTTAAAACTGAAGTAACTTCCAAAAGTCCTAAAAATTTCCTAATTACTACAGCTTCCCAAAATTGGAATGGATTGTGCTGGGAAATAATGGAAATGAACTCATTGGAGACTGACACAATCCCTTGACTCTTTGGATATGTCAGAATGGAATTCTTGTTTACTATAGGTTGTTATATTTATTTTTAAAATAGTATTTTATTTTTCCAAAAACATGCAAAGATAATTTTCAACATTCACCTTTGTAAAATTTTGTGTTTCAATTTTTTCTTCCTCTCTCCCCAATCCACCCTTACATATACAGCAAGCAATCTAATATAGGTTAAACATGTTCTATATTTGTCATGCTATGCAAGAAAAAAATCAAATGGGGGGGAAGAAAAACAGACAAACAAATAACAAACAAAAAAAATGAAAATTCTATGCTTTGATTCACATTCAGTCTCCATAGTTCTCTCTCTGGATGCAAATAGTTCTTTCTATTACAAATCTATTGGAATTGCCTTGAATTGGCTCATTGTTGAAAACAGTCAAATCCATTACAGTTGATTGTCACATAATCTTATTGAACTTATAGATTGCTTTAAAAGGCTCCTAAAACCTCTTCAAGGGTTCCTGAGGGTCTCAAAATTAGTTTTTTTAAACATCACTTGTCAACTAAATTGTATCACTCTCCTCTATTTTCATCCTTCATCTGTTAATACTGTATTACCAGGAAAGCATTTTTTTTTGGTTTTCATCTTTTTTTTATTTTTTATGATAGTTTTTTATTTACAAGTTATATGCATGGGTAATTTTACAGCATTGACAATTGCCAAACCTTTTGTTCCAATTTTCCCCTCCTTCCCCTTACCCTCTCCCCCAAATGGCAGGTTGACCAATATATGTTAAGTGTGTTAAAGTATAAATTAAATACAAAATAAGTATACATGTCCAAACAGTTATTTTGCTGTACAAAAAGAATCGGACTCTGAAATAGTGTACAATTAGCCTGAGAAGGAAATAAAAAATGCAGCAGACAAAAATACAGGGATTGGGAATTCTATGTTATGGTTCATAGTCATCTCCTAGAGTTCTTTCACTGGGTGTAGCTGGTTCAATTCATTACTACTCCATTGGAACTGATTTGGTTTATCTCATTGCTGAAGATGGCCAGGTCCATCAGAATTGATTATCATATAGTATTATTGTTGAAGTATATAATGATCTCCTGGTCCTGCTCATTCAGGAAAGCATTTCTTCATAATGCCAAATGAAATTCTTTAAAAGCTTATATTAAATTTGTTGATAGCCATAAACATTAATTACCTTTAGTTGTATTTAGTATAGTTTGGTTTCTGGAATTAGACAATGATCTCAAAAAAATTATTAATTGTGTTTACCAAAAATATTTACTATAAATATTTTTGTATTAGGAAATAAACATATTAATTACTTATCCAGGGTCCATCCTAGCATTTTGTGAAAATTTGTCATCAGTCTTGATTCTGATATGAAAATTATTTTCTACAAATGAATGAATCTTTGAATGAAAATTAATTTCCAAGAATACATAATATATTCAATTAAAAAATGTCAGCCAGAATGAATAAAAAATCCATCCCTTTTTGTAAAGTCCTGAACTCAGTGAAATTCTGCTCAAGAAGAAAAATCTTCCTATTTATCTGTCAGGGTCTTAGTTCCATTGCCTCCCTTAAGTCAACACAAAACTCTTCATCTCAAGCCTATGAACAAGTTAAAAAGCTGTTACCAAAACATATGTTGTTGCAATCAATTACAACACATATCTTTCAACATTATCTTGACAGTTTATGACTTCTTTCTTGACATTGTCATAGTAATTATAGAGTCATTGTCAAGCTTTCCCTAAGTTGCAGTTTTTAAAATTACTTCAGATGACATTGTAAAGCCCCTTTGTTGTTTATTAGACAAGAATCAATTTATTTTGTCTCTTCTTTCACTACTTCAAGCAAATTTCAGTGATTGATGTAATTATAGGATGGATATGTAAATATTGGAACTCTGAATTCCTTTCTTCTTTGAAAAGTGCATGAGAAACCTTATTGTAGTGCAAGAAAATAAAGTTTTTTAAATAATTCAATAAATTATGTATGAGTTCAACAGTAAAGATCTGTTTCACTGGCATAGTGGTGAGGCTTGAAGTGCTTCATAGGCCCCAAGGCACAGATCTTGCCACAGCACCAAGACCACAGCACCAATGGCAACTGCATTGGTGGCAGCAGCAGCTTTGCTTTGGGAGCTCTCAGCCCATGGACTGTGAGGGGCTGGATAACTATTCCAAAGGATATTTCAGGGGACCTTTTTCTGGGACTGGATTCAGGAGCTTATTATATTACCAATACACATTTCTTGCTCCCAGTCCCAGGTCCAAAAGGAGCAACAATAGCACTTGTCGCCATAGAAAAACATCAGTTGGAATGTTGGTTCCAGGGCTCGGTGGTATATTTATGGTAACTCAGAGGGAATAGAGACCTTTATCTCAATTACAAGACAGAGGGTCCAAAGAATTATAAAACTGTGTATACCACTTGACCAAGCAACCCAACTATTTGGTATACTTCCCAAGGTGATCAGGGAAAAAGGGGAAAAAATCTACATATTCTAAAATATTTATATTAACTCTCCTTGCAGTGGCAAAGAATTGGAAGTTGAGGAATGCTCATTAATTGGGGAATGACTGAACAAGTTGTGGTATATGATTGTGATAGACTACTATAGATGTGATAGTATGTTATATGTGATTTGTATATATGTTTGTGATGGAATACTAAAGATGATGAGCTGCGTGATTTTACATTTCTTCAATCAATAGTGAATTAGAGCATTTTTCATATGGTTACAGATAGCTTTGATTATTTCATTTTAAAACTGTTTCATATCTTTTGATCATTTATCCATTTAGCAATGGCTTTTTTTATCAATTTGACTCAGTTCCCCATGTGTTTGAGAAATGAGGCTTTTCTCAGAGAAATTTAGTTTTTTTTTCCTAATTACTCTTGCTAATTATACTTCCCTCGGTTTATTCTATTACCTCTTTTTTTTCATCCTCCTCAAAATGTTTTGTTTCTGACCAGTCCCTACACCAATGTGCTTTCCTTTCTATGATCCCCTTTTCTTTTATACCCTTCCCTTCCTACTTTCCTGTGGAGAAAGATAGATTTCTATACCCAATAGAGTATACATGATATTCCCTCTTTCAGTCAAATCTCTTGAAAGTAAGGTTCATTTACTACCTCTTAACTTCTTCTTTTCCCCCTCCACTATAAAAGCTTTTTTGCCTCTTTTATGTGACTTAATTTATCCCATTTAATCTTACCCTTTTTCTCTCCCAGTACATTCTTCTCATCTATTAATTTTATTTTTATGATAACATCCTTTCACATTCAACTAATACCTGTGCCCTCTATCTATATAATTTTCTTCTAACTGCCCCAATAATGATAAAGTTCTTATGAGTTACAATGAAACATCCTCCCATGTAGGCATGTAAACAGTTTAACATTATTAATTCCCTTATTGTCTCCTTTTTCCTGATTACTTTCTTTTATTCTTCTCGAGGGATGTATTTGAAAATCAAATTTTCTATTCAAGTTGGTTGATTTTAGAAAAACATAGAAAGACTTGAATAAAATAAAAAGGAAAAGGAAAATGAGCAGAACCAAGAAATGTTGTGCATAGTAATAAAATATTGTTTGAAGAAAAATTGTGAACAAATTCATCTTAGTAATATAAATACTAAAATCAACTACTAATATGACAGAAAAAATGCTAAAATGTTGAAAGGAATGTGGTAAAACTGGGACACTAGTACATTGCTGGTGAAGTTGTGAACTAATCCAACCATGTTCTTTACCATGCTCTAGAGAGAAATTTGGAGCTACACCCAAGGCACTGTAAAACTGTGCCTACTCTTTGATCCAGCAATACTACTACTAGCCCTGTACCTTAAAGATATCAAAGATATGGGGAAAAAAACTTATATGTACAAAAATATTTATAACAACTCTATTTGTGGTAGCGAAGAATTGGAAGTATGATGTCCATCAAGTTTAGCACTTATTAAAGTATTTTAAGATTTTAAAGAAGTACCCTTTTACTTCCAATCCTTAAAGATGCTTTTATCAATAAGAAAAGTGTTCTTCCAGTGGTTTTTCTTCTCTTTGATACCAAAAATCAATAATGAAAACAAAGTAACTGGGTAATTCAGCTAAGATAGATTGCTTTTGTTTATTAAAGGCAGCAGTATATCTGTGTATATGTATGTTTGCTAGTTCTGACTTTGCATGTTGCTAGAGGAAAAAAAAAGTAGTATGTATACAGAGATTTGAGAAATAAAGAAACATCCTTCACTAATCAGTCACAATATCTGCTATCATTATATACTCTATTTGAATAAAAGCATTGATGACTTCTATTAATTTGTTTACCCTTTTTAGTATGGAATGAGTAGGAGGCATTTTAGTTTATATTTGAATAAATGTTCAAAGTATCCTTGAAAAATTCTTCATATTTTCTCCTCTCCCTACACACACACTAATAATATATCCCTTCACTGAAATTGCGTGGGACTCCTTCCTCATCAGAAGAGATCAACTGCCCCATATCTCTGCCAGAGGTGAACAGGGTTGTTGAGAAATAGGGGAGAAAACAGGCCTCTCCTGACTTCTACCTTTAAGAGAGAAGGTATATAATTAAAGCTACCTTTCAGATCAGTGAAAGGAGAGAAAGTCTAGGGAGAAGGAAAGAGTTAGGGAGGTGAATAGTTTTTATCATGCTGTTTTTCCTGTCTTACTATACCACAAACTTCAAAGAATTTCTCCCTTAAGTAAGACGTATGACTCTCATTTTCCTTTGTTTGAGCTGAATTTTTTCATATTGTCTGGCATAAATTCTTGTATTCATTGTGGAATTAATATCTGGTGAGAAGGAAATGAAACCTAGGAACGATTATTTGGGATCCTCTTTTTCCCTTTAAGGAATAGTAATAACAAGGAAGAGATAGAGAGCATTACAAGATGTTAAATAGATAATTTTGATTGCATAAAACTAAGATCAGAAGGAAAGCAATAAGCTGTGAAACAGATTTAATGACAAATACTCTGCAAAGAGCCTTGTTTCTTAAATGTACAGAGAATTAAGTCAAATTCATAAGAATACAAATCACTCTTTAATTGATAAGGGGTCAAAGGATATAAACAGGCAATTTTCCAAAAAAAAAAAGAAATAAAGGCTATCCATATTTGTATAAAAAAGGCTTCAAATCACTATTGATTAGAAAAATAGAAATTAAAGGAACCACTTCACACTTGTCATATTGGCTAATATGACAGAAAGGAAATATTGCAGGATACGTGGGAAAGTTTGAGAAGTAATGAATTGTTGCTGGGGCTGTGAAATTATTCAACCATCCTGGAAAGCAATTTAGAGTTCTTTCCAATGAACAATCAAACCCTATACAATCTGTTATGCAGAAATATGACTATTATTCCATATCCTAAAAAAATTAAAAGGGAAAAAGGTTGTTGGTTGTAAAGGGCTGAAACTCTGAGTAGGTGCACTGGAATCAGACAACCAAGCACTTAAGGCTAATTACCCATTGAACAATACTCTATTAGCATATGCTTGGAAAATGGCCCTTCCCACTATTCTGTCCTGGCTTGATCTTTTGGTGTATACAGAGAATTGTGGGAAGGATTAGGGGATGAATAAGACAAGCCAGAGTCACTTTTGCAGTGGATAAAGAGATAGGAGGTTGAGGAGAGCTTGTGTCTATTCCCTACACTTCTCCCTTTAAAGACCAAGAATAAAGACCAGGATTTTGCTTATTCTGACTCTGGCTGATTCTAAGGCATCCAGGGTGCTAACTCGGTCTTCACAGTTGATCTACTTATTGTATTGGTGATTGATCTACTTATACAAAAAAATATGTTCATAGCAATTCTTTTGTGGTGGCAAAGAATTAGAAGTTGAGGGGAAGCCAATCAGTTGGGAAATGACTGAAGAAGTTCTATGATATATAAATGTAATAGAATATTACTGTACTAAAAGTAATGGGAAACAGGGCTCTCTTCAACAATGAGATGATTCAGACCAATGATCTTGTGATGAAGAGAATCATCAGAAGGACTGTGGGAAATTAATGTGATTTACAACATAGCATTTTCACTCTTTTTGTTTTTATTTACTTGCATTTTATTTTCTTTTTCATTTTTTCTGTTTTAATTTGATTTTTCTTGTGCAGCAAGATAATTGTATAAATACATATGCATATATTAGATTTAAGATATATTTCTACTGTGTTTAACATATATTGAACTATTTGCCAATTGGGGAGAGTGT
Source organism: Sarcophilus harrisii (assembly GCF_902635505.1). Classification (NCBI taxonomy): domain Eukaryota; kingdom Metazoa; phylum Chordata; class Mammalia; order Dasyuromorphia; family Dasyuridae; genus Sarcophilus; species Sarcophilus harrisii. Next base: position 176,223,626 of record NC_045427.1, read on the forward strand.
GGGGAAGGGGCAGTAAAATTGGAACACAAACTTTTGCAAGGGTTAATGTTGAAAAATTATCCATGCATATGTTTTGAAAATTAAAAAAAAGCAGAAAGAAATGATGAAAAGGATGACTTCAGAAAAATCTGTAAAGGTTTGCATGAATTGATGCAAAATAAAATGAGCAGAATGAATAAAACATTGTGCACAGCAACATTGTTTGATATTTAAGTATGAATGACTTAGATATTCTCAGAAATAAAATGATCCAACAATTTCAAAGAATTTAGGATGAATAATACTATTTATATCCAAAGAAAAAATGGAGTATGAATGCAGAGAAAAGTATACTGTATTCACTTTATTACTTTTCATGTGTATTTTTGTTCTGTTTCTTTTTTCACATGACTAATATAGATATATGGTTTACATGATTACACATATAAAACTTATATCAACATGCTTACCATTTTAGGAAGAAGCTGAAAGGGAGAGAAAATTTAGACCTCAAAACAATTTTTAAAAAGTGAGTGTTAAAATTGTCTTTACATGTAATTGGAAAAAAAATAAAATACTACTAAGAAAATCTAGGGTTAAAAAAAAAGTGAAGGAAGCAATCTTATTACTTTATACTTAAATAAAAATCATACATATATTATCAAATTTTAAAAGTTCAACATATAAGATAAAATATATTTACTCCTATAATAATTACCCCATTAAAGCTGCCATCTGTTTTTCTCCACACTTCTGAGATACAAATAGAAGATATTATGTATGGATAGAAGGCTGAACCTGGAATAGACAAAGATCAGAATATAAATTCAGTCTCAGCTACTTACTAGCTCTGGGCAAGTCACTTACCTCTCTGTTCCTCAATTTTATTTGCAAAATAAAGACAATAATAGCATCTTGTTTAATTGTTTGTTGTTGCCCTTTCTCCTTGAAGAAGACCAAAATGACATGTCAGGGTCAAGGTACATATATCTGACTATAGCTGATCAGATCAACATGAGCCTAAAATGAAACTTTGAAATGGACCAGTCTTCAAATTTGCAAATCTCACATTTCTTTTGAGCTATTACAAAAATTAAGGAAAAGTTATTTATCATTGTCATTATTATTTTTAAAATGTCTCCTAAGAGGTTTTATTAATTGAAGTCTATTTCTTTGCTCAAGCCTGAGCCCTAGCAAATCTCTTAATTCACTGCTATATTTATATCACTCATCTAAAAGATTCATTAACTTCCTATTGATTACTTGAGGCAGAGTAACCACTGAGTGGCATTAAAAGCCCTTCCTATTCTGGCTCTAACTTACATGTTCAGCTTTGTTTTATACCACTTCCTTTCATAAACTTCCATGTAGTTAAACTGTTCTATTTTTCATGATTCATTCTTAACCTGCCCTTTGCTGTCTCAATAACGTTGTTCACATTACTTCCCCACTCTCTGGAATGGATTTCTTCCTTTCTATAACTTTCATCTTTTTTTATGTCCATTTTCCTTCAAAGCTCAATTAAGATGACAACTTGTCTATGGAACTTTCCTATCATTAATAATAATAAAAACACATTCAAAATTGTTTTAATATAAAATGAGAAAATAATGAAATCTTCAACAATCTCTAAGATTTATGTAAATGTTGTCAATCATTATCATTATTATTATTGTAAACATATCTTAACTGGGTTTCTTAATTGCAGTCAATCTTGCTATCTCAGTCACAGCTTCTCCCTACCTTCCTTACATCCTTTCTCCAGGTATTTTTCCCCCTCAAATTCCCATTAAACTTTGCTGAACCTTTGGATTTATTTGGCATATCCCATCACAGTGCTTTTTACTTTTATCATTCTCTCATTACATTGTAAACTTCTTTGTAAAGAATATGATATTTCTAATGTTTATCTTTGATAACATTTATTAGAGGTTCTCATACAAAGGATCAAAAAATGATATGAAAGGTTTAAATCTATAACTGGAATATTGTTTCAGAAAAACATACTTTTGTTAAAAAATCAAATCGATGAATAAATGAATAGATGTAAACATAGGATAAAAACAAACAAACAAAAAAGGGAATTGTGGCTAGGGTGTGTAATAATCCTGGATTGTGAATCAGAAATATTAAGTTTAGATCTGGCCTTAGATACTATATGATCCCAGACAAACCACTTAATTTTTCTTAGTCCCATTTCCTTCATCTCTGAATTAGTGATGATGATTCTCTATCTCCCAGGATTGTTGTAAGGGACAATGAGATAACAAATGTAATAGTATTTTATGAATCTTAAAACATCATATAATTTCTTGGTATTATCATTGTTGTTGCTGTTTTTTTAAATATTATTTTAAGGGAATAAACTCATATGAGAAAATCTGAAAGCCTGAGGGGGGAAAATAATCAGCAATTGGGTGAAAACCAAATAAAGTTGGAAAATGCAATTTTATTATTAGAAAATACTACACATCACTGGGATTTATAAGAAAATAGATATGAAGTTTAGCACATAAAAGAAGCTAGCAGAGAAGCATGCTTTATAGCAGTGGTTAAATATTTCAGCTATACAGAGATTTATTAAATGTCTTCATCAATGCTAAGAGCAAGGATGCTAAGCACTTCTTTACTTGCTTTTATGGTAAGTGAGTCAGAGCAACCAGAAAGGGAAGCAGGGACTGAATGGAATTGATGGGGAAACTTGAAGGTAAGTGATCAGTCCCAAATACAGTTTTTGATAAAAATGAAAAGGCAAATGTCTATACATGTACTATATATGTATATATATATATATATATGTGTGTGTGTGTGTGTGTGTGTGTGTGTGTGCATAGGATAGTATATTTCAAAGGATTTGGAAAGAGGTAAACTAGCATCACATGAATTACAACTTTTCACATAAACCCTCCCTTTTTGCAGAGTTGTGAGACCATGGATTGGCAGTTGTCCTTCATTCTAGAAAAGGACCAAAATGACATCACTTTGTTAGAGTCCAGTTACAGTATTTCCAGATGGGCTGATCAGACCAATATGAGTTCAGAATGTTCTGCTATAGTTCAGATATGAATAGTCCATATGAACATTTGGGATGACTTCTCTATTTTGCACATCTCAATTCTGGGCTAATTTATTTCTGTTTTGCTCATAGAGCACCACACTTTCTCTGATCAGGGTACTCTGTGTTGGATGATCCTGTGCCAAAATATTCTATGTCATATAATCGATTCTCTTGATTCTCTGTAATCTTTTTTGACAAGCATGCATTTGTCATTAGAACAATGTGGCCAGCCCAACAGAGCTGTGCCCTTTGCAGACAAGTTGGAATGCTTGGCAGTTTAGTTCGAGAAACAACTTCAGTATTTGGTATCTCTTTTCCTGCCTTCCATATACAGTCATGTTTGATTGGTATGTTGTTTAGTTTTTCTGAACTTTTTCTCCTTCCCCCCTTTTTAAAAAAATAAGGAATAATGATTTACTGGGTACTAGAATTAAGATAATTTTTATTTCTCATAATGAGAATAATATTAAAATAATATAATGACAAAATTTTTAAAATCCTGCTGCTAAATTTAGTACAATTGCATGGAAAATTGAAAAATAAACCTCTAAAGATGCAAAATGATGTTGCGAAAAATGACTTCACAAGTACAATAACAATTGAGAAAGATGTGGCAGTTATAATAGACTCTGAGTTCATTTTGAAGCAAGCTTATAAGATGGTGGAGAAGGAGCATAGTAAATAAGGTGCTGGACTTGGAATCAATAACTAATGAAGACTACAACCTCCCTTTCCTGCTATGTAACTTTGGGCAAATCATAAACTTGAAAGATCTCAGTTTCTTCATTAGTAAAATGAAAAATAATAGTGACATTTATCTATTTCATTGGAGTTATTATGAGGATCAAGTGTATATGTATATATGTACATATAAACTTGTCCTTTGCTAACCTTAAAGCACTAGATAAATGTTATTTTTTTAAAAAATGCTAATTGGATATTGGGTTGCATGAGAACCATAGCTCCTGGTAAAATAAGAAATTATAATCTTGCTATTCAATTCTAGAAACATCACATGTAGAATACTAAGTTTTCTTCTAAATACCACATTTTTTAACGTCTGGAGATGTTCAAAATAAGCTGGAGAACATCTAGAAAAAGGTGATCAGTATGATGAAAGGCTTCTAGTATATGTCATATGAAAATCGACTGAAGATAAAAAGCATGTTTAACTTGAAAAATAAAGGACTCAGGAGTAGAAGAAGTGGACTTGGAACTATTTCTGTCTTCAAGTTATTTAAAGTATTGCCACGTAGAAAAAAAGGATTAGACTTACTCTGTTTAATCCCAGAATATAGAACTATGAGCTACATATGAAAGTTGAAGATAGAAAAAAAACAATCAATAAACATATAATAAACAACTACTATGGGCCAGGCATTATGTTAAACCTGGGGATACCAAAAGAGCAAAAGATAGTCCCTGCCTTCAAAGAGCTAACAATCTAATAAGGGAAGCAACATGCAAGCAAATATAGTATGCACAAAGCAAGCTATTTATTTATAGAATAACAAATCATTTCTAGGAGAAAATCTTGCAAATAATGAGAGCTTTCCATAAATGAAACAGACTGTTTTGGAAGATAATGGGTTCTTACTCATTGGAGCTCTTCATTTGGAGGCCATATGATGCTTAGCAGGTATATTTTAATGGTTAGTCTTTTTTTCAGGTACTGGTAGAATGTATGATTACATATAGACCCTTCCAACACAAAATTCCACAATCCTCTGAACTGCAAACTCAGAAATAAGCACAGAGCTTTGCATATAGTATAGTCTTGAAATGTTATTTGTAATTGTTTACATTGAATTCATTCATATTAAATTACCATATTTTAGTCTCTCTTCCACAAATTGAGTATGACTTCAGTATACTGAAATAACTCAGGAATACTCTGATATACATTAGACATAATATCAGTACTTCTATTGTTAGAATCTGACATTATAATGTCAGATAATGGAAATTACATTGCTGGCTTTACTTTTTTTTTGGCATTTACTACTGAATGGGATTGGTCCAAGGTACTTTTATACATATGTTAGACACACAAAAAAAATATGAAAATGTGTAAACAGCACTAAAAAGGATAAAGGAAAAAACACATCATCTAATACGTAATTGAGTCTTCAATTGTGTATCTAAGTTTGAATATATTGGAGTTTTGAGACCATTAATGTAAGAAAAGTAACCAAGAAACATCTCAAATCATAGAATCTTTAGTTTCCTTCAAATTTAGCAGAGATACCACCTACTGTAGGAAACTTTTGCTAATCTACCTATATGTTAATAATCCTTGCCTCTTTAATTGGTCTTGTATTATTATTTTTTTATTATTATTTGATAATCACATTGTAGTTTCCCGATGAATATAAACTTTGTGAAAGCAGGGAATGATTTTTTTTTTCATTTTGTCTTCATATCTCCAGCACCATGCAAATGGGATAGAATATACCAAGTGGTTAATATTTTTTTTAATTAAACTGTTCTAAAAAGGTATTTTTAAGGTTGATTTTGAATGGAATAAATATATAGTGTTTGAAAAGTTCTATCAAAATAAATAAAAAAGAAATATGAAATTTCTGGCTTCTTCTGACATAAAATGTAAACAATTCAATTCACTAAGTTGTGAAAAGTATCTGTGAAAATCAGATTCAAAAGCAGACTCCCCCCACGCTAGTTTCAGCCAAGTATAAGCAGTTAATCAGAGACTGCTAAATAAGCAGTCAAGGGATCAATGTCGCATGTTCAATGCCCATGTGAGTCTGTTAGCTTTGTTGAGAGAAGACCTGGCAATCATGGCCACTGGCCAATTCTCCTTTAAATGTCTGCTCTTGGCCATGAGGGATCACTAGTGAGGCAATAGATGAATCAGCATAAGTCAGAATTGTAGATATATATAGAATGTTATCACCTAAAGGACTTTAGAGGTTGCCTTATTCTACTTCCTCACTTTATAGACAAGAAAACTGCGCCTTAGAGGGACAAAAATATTTGCTAAAGGACAACTGCTAGTAAACAACAGAAGTCTTCTGACTCCAAGATATTACATTTTGCCACAATTTCTAGACAATGAACTTTTAAGTACTTTTCCCATTTCATGGTAACTTTACATTAGTATGCCAATGACACACACTGTTTAGGTGATACTCAAAAAATTGTTTTGGGGAAATTATTAAATTGCCTAAACCTATGTTTCAAGAAGATACAAAGACATTTTGTCAATACAGAAATTTAGCTTTGTAAAATTATACTGTATTCTAGAAGTCACTCACTGTAGAGTCTCCTAGAATTTCAAAGTATTTTAAAGAAGGAGTTATGGAGGGGGAAGGTGTCAATACATGTTTCAAAACCCAATGCTTCAACTGGCAGCATGGACTGAAGACAATTTATTTCTAATGTTAAATGGAAGGGAGAGCTGGAGCCTACAGAATAAAAGGGTTCATTTCCATGATGGCATATATGGAATGTCAAAAAGTCTGCTCAAAAATACATTGCTATTGGGGCAGAATAAGAAAACAGAAAAGGAATATAAAACAAAGTAAAACAAAACAAAAGAGAACATTTTCATGTGTCCAGCAAAACATCAGGGAGGATTCAAAATATATAACAACAAATTACCAGTTCAAGAAAGTATATATATATATATATTAGTAAAAGAAATTATATTCATGAGTGTCCCCTTTACTTTACTTTTTTTCAATTGTTCTTTTATCTCTGCTGTACACCTTTTTTTTATTTTATTCTTTTTTCACCTTTCACCACCCCTGTCTCCCAAACAAGCTATAGTTTAAAAAATATATTTATGTAGATATATATATATGCACATAAACATATATATAATATATACACACCCACCTCCCAGCCCCCAACACAGACACACACACACACACACACACACACACACACACACACAGAGGCATATCTTTCCTATCCTTGCTGACTCTTGTTTAAATCTGCTCCTTAATCTGCTTTACTATTACTTAATCTCTCCTCACACCTGGATCCCTTTCTTATCTTCTTATGCTCTTTGCTTCCCTATCCACCTATTCCTCCCCACTTATTTCTTTATAGATTTTGGAAGGTGCTTTACCCTTCATGGTAAATATGTAGTATTCCCTATTTAACTCATTCCAGTGATTAGGTTTTCAGAATTATGAGTATTCCTCCTCCTTCTAATTCCACAGGTCTGTTCTTTCTCTGCATCTCAGTTGTGTAACATAATTACTATTTTCACCTAAAATCTTTTTTTTTTTGAGCTACCTTATTACTGATGGGAATCTTAAATATTTAGTATACATTTCCCTTGTAAAAAACAGAAACATTTGTCCATGTTAAGTTTCTTGGAATTGATCTTTGATAATGACTCTTATGTGTTAAATTTTCTATTGAATTCAAGTTTGGTTGAGAGAAAGTCCTGAAAATCTGCAAGTTCACTGAATATCCTTTTTTCTCATTCAATATTATGGATAATTTTCTAGATATGATATTTTTAGCTATAGACTTAATTCTTTTGATGGCTGGTAGATATGATCCCAGGATCTACTGTCTTTTAATGTGATTGTTGATAAATACTGTAAAATTCTAACTGTAGCTACAGCATATCTGAATTGTATTTTTTCCTTGTATCTTGCAAAATTTTCTCTTGATATGGGAGTTTTGAAATTTGGCAAAAATATTCCATTTTTTTTTCCACAAAGAATGTCAAATAATTTTACTTTTCCCTCATTTTCTATGACTCTTATACATTTTTCTTGTATTATTTCTTGAATTATTGTTTCAAGGTTCTTTTTTTTTGGTCAAAACTTTCAGGTAATTCAATTATACTTATATTCTCCCTTCTTGATCTGTTCTTCAGTTTGTTTTTCTATAAAATTTTTCATATTATATTCTATTAATTCGTTCTTTAGAATTTGTTTTGTTATTTCTTGGTCTCTTAGGGCTTTTTTTAATTTTGATTTGTTTTATTTATGAAATGTTTTCATCCTAACCCCTTCAAAAAAAATCCCCCTCATTTTCCTCCCCATCCTGTTCCCAACAACCTTCCCTACCCTTCTGTGCTTTATTTCAAAATTCTGTGCTCAGTGGCCATCTAGAAATGTGTTCATTGAGAAGCTTTATCAAGTCATTTGTGAAAGAAGCAGGACAGAAGAAAGTTCTGTCCACGGCTATTGTAGGGCTTTGGCTACTAGCTCATAAGCCAGCTCTTTCTCCTCAGCATCTGGACAGGTAGAGGCAAATTCTTCTCTGGCATATGCATTACGCAGGTATCTTTGCACCCCTCGAAACTCTTCTGGAATAGAAAATCCCTGATATTTCTTACATACAACCTGTACAATATGGAGCTTGGGCAGTAGATTGCAATCAGCCAATGTGAGCTCATCACCATCTAGAAACTTTCTGTGGGAGACACCCTCATCTTCTGCACTTGTCTCATCAATCTCCTCTGGAAGTGGTGATGTCAGATAATTGTCCAGAACCTTCAATGATTTCAACAGCCCCTTCTCTAAGTTGGCATTGAGTGCTGGGTTTGAATTTTTGATGTAGGCAGAAAATTTGGCAAAGACATCTAGGCCAGCTGTGTTGGATTCTGGGTTCTTAGCTGCCAACTTGGGGTACCTAGGGGGATTCAGCACCTCCTCCAGAAATTCTTCAATTTTGTTAGTGTCTGTGTGTACTTCAGTGCCGTACAGTAAGAATGGGAGCTGACCTCCAGGACACAACTTCTGCACTGTCTCTGTTCTCCTCTTGGTGTCTACAGTAGTGACATTGAAGGTAACACCCTTAAGCCATAGCACCATGAATAGTCTTTGGGAGAAGGGGCAGTTCCCAATCTTGGCACCATCACTGCCAGCCTTGACGAACAACTCAACCTGTGCCTGCTCTTTAGCCATGGTTATGACTGCGACCAGGAAGCAGTAGACACAGGGGAACTGGGTGGGGCCGGAGTTGAGCGAAGGTGTGTTGTGAAGTTTCAGAAGCTCTCTCCCTAAATGTCCTGGGACTCCCCCTCGTTGCTCACCAAGCAAAACACAAACACACAAATACCGGTCTCTTAGGGCTTTGCTAATTTCCCCTTGCCTGAACCATAATTTATTCAGCCATTCTCCAGTTTCTTGCCACTACAAAAAAGAGTGCCACAAACAATTTGCACATATAAGTCTCTTTCCCTCCTTTATGATCTCTTTGGTGTACAAGCCCAGTAGAAACACTGCTGGACCAAAGGGTATGTACAGTTTGATAGCCCTTTGGACATAGTTCCAAATTGCTCCCCAGAATGCTTGAATCAGTTCACACTACCAATAGTGTATTAATGTCCCAGTTTTCCCTACATCCCCTCCAACATTCATTATCATAATTTTTTTTTTGGTTTTGTTCTACTGATTCTTGATGTCTCATTGAATCATGCATTTTCATTTGTTCAATTCTAATTTTTAATGAATTTCTTCAGTTAACTTTTTGATCTCCTTTTGTATTTGGTCAATTAAATTTTTAAATGAGTTGTTTTGTTCATTGGATTTTTTTCTATTTCAGAAATTCTGTTTTTCAATGAGTTGGTTTCTTTTTTAAATCTAATTGGTAAGAATTATACTTTTTTTTTTCATTTCATCAAATCTATTTTATAAGGAGTTTTTTTTTAGATGATTTCTGTTTTTCCTTTTCTAAACTCTCCTGAAACTCTCATTTTCTTTCCCCATCTTTCTTCTCTCTTTTAAGATATTTTTTGAATTCTTCCAAGAGAATATTTAGAGATGGGGACCAATTCATATCATCCTTTGGGGCTTCATCTGGAGATGATTTGCAATTAGTGTCCTCAGAATTTGTGGTCTATTCTCTTTCTCCATGAAAGCTATCTATGGTCAAAGTTCTTTTTTCTTTTTTCATGATTTTTTAAAGGTTGAGTTCTGTTCTTAGTACAAATGAGAGATTGTCCAAAGCTTTTTCTAAAAATAACAGCAGATTTTTATTGCCCTGGGGCAGTGACTTCTTTTCTATACTGAATGGGCATGGCCAAGTCCCACATTGTTTGTCTAGTTGAATTCTCACAGCTAATCTGCTGATCCACTGGCTTCTCAACCAGAAGAGTAGCCAATGGTGTTGTTTTTGACTAAGAGCTTCCCTCTAAATTCCCCAGTGCCTCACTCTGCTGGGTCATGCTGCTCTTGCACTTGGCCACTTCTCCCTCACCTTACTCCACCCCTGTGCCTGAGTGAAACATACTTTTTCTTAAGTTTTTCCAAAATATTTTCTGCTGGAAATTTGTTACACTTAAAATATTTGTGGCTTCTATCATTCCAAAACCAGTTCAGAGGCTTGATTTGGTATCTATCTGAGGGATGAGCTCAGATAAAGACCTACCTACTCTCTACTATTTTAGCTCTCCCCTTCCCTATTCTAATTTTCAGAGTTATTTACATCTCTGAGCTTCTGTATTGCCTCTTCCAGTTGTTTAACTCTTTTTCATTAGCTCATTATTTTGGATTTTTGGATTTTCAGGTTTTCTTCAATGTCTCTCATTTTATTTTTAAATTATTTTTTGAGCTTTTCTATAAATTCTCTCTTGTTTATTTTATGTTATTTTCATGTTATTCTTTGGGGTAGCTTTTTTTTTTTAACTTCAGTGTCCTCCTCTGAAGGTAAACCCCAGTCTTCCCTGTTTCCATAGTAAGTTTCTATGGTTGGAATATTTTTTCTTTGCTGGTTCAATATTTTATTTTGCTTTTTTTTTTTTTTAAATAAGAGGTATTAGTGTGAACTCTTCTCATGGGGGTATGGTGCTTCTAGCTTCACTTCATCTCTTTTCTCTAATGTGAAACCCCATCAAAAGCTTCAGATTTCCTACAAATGCTCATAACCAACAGCATCCCCGATTCTCTACTCACTGGGTGTGCTAGTTCCTTCACTCTTAGGGCCTTGTCTCTGTAGCACAGTTGGACCTGGGTAATCAGTCAAGGTTATCTTTCTGGACTAGACTCTGCACTCCCCACATATTCTGGAAGGTGAAAGTTTCTGTGGTTTATGCTGAGACTCTAGTGAACTCATATATCCTCAGGGTTTTTCTGCAGAGTTAGCATGGAGATTTTTGTACTTCACAATTAATATCCAGCATAGAGTCTGCCAGAGGATCCCTTTTCTATACCAAGTCTTCTTGATTTTTTACCAGCTTATGTTCACTCTGAGGCAAAATTTATTCCATTTGTGTGGGATATTTGACGATCTTTAAATTTACCAACCTACTCTGCCATCTTCTCAGAATTCTCCCTTTCAATTTTTTTCTTAAATAATAACTTTCTATTTTCAAAATACATGCAAAGATAGCTTATAATATTAACCCTTGAAAAACCTTGTGTTCCAATTTTTTTCTCACCCCTCCTTCCCTCCACTCTCTCATATGTTAAACATGTGCAACTCCTCCATACATATTTCCACAATCATTGTGCTACACAAGAAAAATCAAACCAAAAAGGAAAATAAATGGGAAGGAAAACAAAAAGCAAGTAAATAACAACAGAAAAAAGGGTGAAAATACTATGCTGGGATCTATATCCAGGCCCCACAATTCTTTCCCTGGATGCAGATGACTCTCCCCTCAAAAGTCCATTGAAATTGGCTTGTAACACCTCATTACGGAAAAGGGCCATGCCCATCATATTTGATACTCATATAATTTTGTTGTTTCTGTATACAATGTTTTCTTGGTTCACTTCACTTAGAATCAGTTCATATAAGTCTCTTCAGTGGTTTTTTTTATAACAATCATATTCTGTAACATTCATATACCATAACTTATTCAACTATTCTCCAACTGATGGGCATCCATTCAGTTTCCAGTTCCTTGCTACTACAAAAATGGCTGCTACAAACATTTTTACGCATGTGAGTCTTTTCCCCTTTTTTATGATCTCTTTGGAATACAGGCCCAGTTGAGACTCTGCTGGATCAAAGGGTATATACACAGTTTGATAGCCATTGAGCATAATTCCAAATTACTCTCAAAAATGATTGGAACAGTTCACAACCCTACCAACAATGCATTAGTGTCTCAGTTTTCCTACATCCCTTACAACATTTGTCATTACCTTTTCCTCTCACCTTAGCCAATCTGAGAGATATGTAGTGATACTTCAGAGTTGTCTTAATTTGCATTTCTCTGATCAATAGTTATTTAGCCATTTCAAATTCTTAAAGAAGAACAGAAATCACATTCCACTTTCATTAAGAAATCTGACATGGATTCTCATTGTCCCCTGAATAAACTTTGAATCTGGCATTAAAAGCCATACAAATATAACAAATATATCTACAATTTAACAATCTAGTCTTAGTTTTACTCTGCTCCTATACACATAGTCTATATTCTCTTCAAGCTATATTACTTTCAATCTCACTTTCTCCTCTACTCCTCTATTATCTCCTTGCCTTTCATGGCACCATTACTCCATCTAGAATAAATAATATCTTTAATTTCATCTGTTGAAATTCCTCGCTTTTTAAAAGAGTCTCTTACCAAGAGATGGCTGAGCAGCCTGAGGGCATGAATTCCTCCAACACAAGCTAAAGTGGTTAGAGTATTTGATATTACCATATTCTTATATATATCTAGCTATATATCCCTGAGAAAATCATTTAACTTCTCTCTGCTTCACAGTTACCAAAACCTTTTGGTATTGGCTAAAAAATAGACTAATTGATCAGTGGAATAGGTTAGTTTCAAAGGATGAAACAGTCAATAACTTTAATAACCTAGTGTTTGATAAACCCAAAGAGCCCAGCTTTTGGGATAAGAACTCACTGTTTGACAAAAATTGCTGGGAAAATTGGAAAGTAATATGGCAAAAAACTAGGCATTGACCCACACTTAACACACTTAACTTGGTGACCTACACCAAGATAAGGTCAAAATAGGTTCATGACCTAGGTATAAAGAATGAGATTATAAATAAATTAGAGGAACATAGGAGAGTTTACTTCTCAGATCTGTGGAAGAAGAAGGAATTTATGACCAAAGAAGAACTAGAGATCATTATTAATCACAAAGTAGAAATTTTTGATTATATCAAATTGAAAAGTTTTTATACAAACAAAACTAATGCAGACAAGATTAGAAGGGAAGCAATAAACTAGGAAAACATTTTTACAATCAAAGGTTCTGATAAAGGCCTCCTTTTCAAAATATATAGAGAATTGACTCTAATTTATAAAAAAAAATCAAGCCATTCTCCAATTGATAAATCATCAAAGGATATGAACAGACAATTCTCAGATGAAGAAATTGAAACTATTTCTAGCCATATGAAAAGATGCTCCAAGATAATTAGATAATCAGATAAATGCAAATTAAGAGAACTCTTAGATACCATTACATACCTGTCAGATTGGTTAGAATGACAGGGAAAGATAATGCGGAATGTTGGAGGGGATGTGGGAAAACAAGGAGACTGATACATTGTTGGTGGAATTGTGAATACATCCAGCCATTCTGGAGAGCAATTTGGAACTATGCTCAAAAAATTATCAAACTGTGCCTACCCTTTGATCCATCAGTGTTACTACTGGGCTTATATCCCCAAGAGATTTTAAAGATGGGTAAGAGGCCTATATGTGCAAGAATGTTTGTGGCAGCCCTCTTTGTAGTGGCCAGAAACTGGAAACTGAGTGGATGCCTATCAATTAGAAATTGGCTGAATAAATTGTGGTATATGAGTATTATGGAATATTATTGTTCAGTAAGAAATGACCAATAGGATAATTTCAGAAAGGCCTGGAGAGACTTACATGAACTGATGCTGAGTGAAATGAGCAGGACCAGGAGATCATTATATACTTCAACAACAATATTGAATGATGATCAATTCTGATGGACCTGGCCCTCTTCAACAATGAGATGAATCAAATCAGCTCCAATAGAGTAGTAATGAATTGAACCAGCTTACACCCAGCGAAAGAACTCTGGGAGATGAGTATGAACCACTACATAGAATTCCCAATCCCTCTTCCTTTGTCGGCCTGCATTTTTGATTTCCTTCACAGGCTAATGGTACACTACTTCAAAGTTTGATTCTTTTTGAACAGAAAAATAACTGTTTGAACATATATACTTATATTGTATTTAATTTATACTTTACCATATTTAACATATATTGGTCAACCTACCATCTGGGGGAGAGGGGTGGGGAGCAGGAGGGGAAAAATTGGAACAAAAGGTTTGGCAATTGTCAATGCTGTAAAATTACCCATGCATATAACTTGTAAATAAAAAGCTATAATAATAATAATAATAAAAACCTTCTCTCTGCTTCACATCACAAAAATTGAAGTATTTATTTTAGAAGGTTGTTTTGTGGATCAAATAAATCAAACACTTTGCAATTATTAAAGGACTGTATTGTCAACTCTTATTTTTGTGATTATTTCAAAGGCCAGTCCAAATGCCATGACATTCATGACATCATACTTGCCTATCCTCAGATTTACCATATACTCTCCTGTCTTATATTCTTAATTTCATTGAATTGTACCTCTTTGAGGCAGGCCTTGTGTCCTGTTTATTTATTTTATCATTGCCATTTAGAATGCAGATCATTGAATAAAATAAACATTTAATAAATCTTCTTAATTGAAAGGAAAACATAAGGGACCTTAGAAACCTTGTAGTATAAAATTAAGTTTCATGTAAGTCAAGGATGCACAGGCAGTAATAGAAGTGAGATTTAAACCAATTTACTTTAATTTAAGATCCAATAAGCTTTGCATTGTGCAATCCCATTTGCCATACTCAATGGAATTGAATTGAAAAGTTGACACATAAAGCCCTTATTACCCATTTCATACCATTATCTCTCTATGAGTTATCAGATTATATTTTAAGTCACTTAATATGAGGTTGGGTGAATCATCTTCATTAATCCTGATCTTTATCTTTCTATTAGACCCTGATGGCTCTTGAGGAGAAAGTGACATTGATGACTTTGTGTAGTTATCCCTTTTTTAAATCCAATTCACTTGTGTGCATCCCATCCCCTTCCTGATGTCATGGTTCACTTTGAGAATGAGTGACAAACAACAACTTCTATGAGTAGAAGTAGGAGTTCCCACTGGGAACCCAATTGAAACTGACCAGTTGATGCTCAAAAAGTTATCAAACTGTGCATACCTTTTGATCCAGCAATTTTTACTGGACTTATATCCCAAAGAGATCTTAAAGGAGGGAAAGGGACCCACAAAAGCAAAAATGTTTATGCCAACCCTCTTTGTAGTGGCAAGAAACTGGATACTGAATAGATGCCCATCAATTGGAGAATGGCTGAAAAATCTATGGTATATGAATGTTATGTAATATTATTGTTGTATAAGAAACTATCTGCTGGATGATTTCAGAGAGGGCTGGAGAGACTTACATGAACTGATGCTAAGTGAAATGAGCAGAACCAGGAGATCATTGTACATGACAACAACAAGACTATATTATGATGAATTCTGTTGGATGTGGCTCTTTTCATCAATGAGATTATTCAAACCAGTTTCAATTGTTCAGTGATGAAGAAAGCCATCTACACCCAGAGAGAGGACTGTGGGAACTGAATGAGTTCATAACATAACATTTTCACTCTTTTTGTTGATGTTTGCTTGCATTTTATTTTACTTCTCTTTTGTTCTTATGCTGCACGATAATTGTATAAATATGTATGCATATATTGGATTTAACATATATTTCCATCATGTTTAACATATATTGGACTACTTGCCATCTAGGGTAGGGCATGGAGGAAGCGGGGGAAAAGTGGAACACAGGGTTTTGCAAGGGTTAATGTTGAAGAATTGTCCAGGCATATGTTTTGAAAAATAAAAAGAAACTGTCCAGTTGGTCAACAGCTCATTCATTTTCATTTCATTCACTTTTATTTCTTTTCCTTTTCTTTCGTCTTTCCCTTCCCATTCTTCTGGCTATATAGGTTATCATACCCATAGCTGTGGCTACTCTGTCCAAAGGAATGCAAATTTGTTTGATGAAACTTTGAAAGATATCATGGAGCTTCTGGACTGGGACTCTGCCTTAAAATAAAATCATTCTGACTCTCCTTCATTGGCCAACAGTAGTTCACTTGCCATTGCCCGTTACCCCACCAAGCCATTGCTTGGGCCTTGAGTGGCTCAGAGTGAATGTAAACGAATGGTTTCTACTTTGGCCAAAAAACCTGAGGGTCTTCCTTTCCTCCTTTGAAATAGATAGATAGACAGACAGACAGACAGACAGATAGACAGATAGATGGATAGATTTTGACTAGATAAAAGTGGACATTCTCTGCTTCATTTCTTACTTATCCTTAATCATTGATTCAGCATTGCTTCAGTCTAACTGAGACCTGCTAAAGACCTTAGTTTAAAAATGCAAAGGTGCATCTAGAGCCATCTCCAGTTTTCCTGATCTGTATCTTACCACTGGATTCAGATGACTCCCAAGGAAAAAATGAAGCTGATAATTTTGCATAGCTTTCTGTCACTTAAATTCCATTCATTTGCATGTTATATCACCTCTCATTGAAATATCAAATATATATCCTGGTGTCACCTCTGAAAGAATTCTGGCTCAGTCTCCAACCCAAGCAAAGGCATTTTAATAAGATTTACACACTCAGTGGGTGGGCCAAGCTCTCAAAAAGCACTGGCAGCCCAGAAAATAAGGCACAGTTTTTTATAGAGTAAATAGTACCCATCAAAAGAATGTAAATTTTAGGTTATAGGACGAGTTTGCTAACATAGGAAGATCCTAAAGCCTTGATGGAACTGTATACAGAATAGTTCACTTAAGGGAGTATTAATGTGTGGCAATGATATTATAACTAGCACAAGTTTACCCAAAGACAGCAAAGAAGGAGAACTGTGTAGGCATCATGTTGGAAGAAAAGAATTGTTGAAGTTTGAAGTCCAATGTCCTTTTCTGCATCTTGTTGGTGGCACTTTCTTTATTGGATTATATCTATGTGATGTTTCGTGGTAAACTTAATGTGGAACCTAGTGATGTGGTTAAATATTGAATATGCCGGTCAGCTCATTGTTCCAGTGAGACTCATGATTAATGTAGGTGCTTAGGTCTAGGATCAGGTTTGGGGTGGGCTAAGGTAGACTGGTGGCAATAATCAGAATCCCATCAATCTGATGTCATGGTCTTGGAGAACAAAAGAGGATGCAACAGTTAAATGATCTCATAGACTATTTCCTACTCATTTCTCAAAAGCTAAACTTAAACCTCAGTCTTCCTGACAACTTTTCTATCCACCACAATGCAGAGAATGTGCATTTTGACCATTATACATTTTGGTTTTTATTGATTTATTATTATTATTATTATTATTGCTGAGGCAACTGGGGTTGAGTGACTTGCCTAGGTTCCACAGCTAGGAAGTGTTAAGTGTCTGAAGTCAGATTTGAAGTCAGGTCCTCCTGACTTCAGGGATGGTGCTCTGTCCACTGAGCCACCTAGCTGCCACACCATTCCACATTTTAATGAACATTTTTCAAATGTTATATTTTTCTTAGTTTCTCAAAATAGGTTCCATGTGAATTTACAATCTCAGTTATTGTATTTATACCTGGTCAGTATCGTCAAACTTAGGGACTCTTCTTTTTTTTGGAGAAAATGGAGATTCTTTCTAATTTTCTCAATTAAGCAAAATGTCTGTGTAACTATTCTTTTCATTTATCATCTAGCTGTATTTCTTTGGATTTCATCATGGCTCCACAGGCAGTACTCTTTCCCATCCCTTTTCAGCTTCTTTCATGTGTTATTTTCACCCATTAGATTGTGAGTTCCTTAAGGGCAGGAATTATCATTTGCCTTTCTTTGTATCCCTACTGCTTTTTATCTCCTACTGCTTTATATCCCACAGTGCCTGGCATCCAGACACCAAGTTTATTGATTAACTGTTCTCTACAATCAAGTAAATATGTCCCATACGATGTCACTATTTAGAACTGGAAAGGAAATGGAAAAGCATCTCAAAATGACTAAGATTTTGTTTCATGACATTTCCTATATTGCAGTCATCATCATAGTCTCTATGATTTAACCTTTTGAAGAGTAAGTGCTTCTGATTTCCTCCCCCTTTCATATGGACAAATACAAGCTAATAAACTTTTCTGGAAGACATGCCTCTATATGTATATGCATTGAGTACCCTTATTAGCCAGAAAAGTAATGAAAGTATAAACATAATTTATATAAAAAGAAAAGTTATGTTGGATTCTGAGAGAATTATGAGGAAAAAAGTTTAGAGCCTTACACATGGATATGTCTTCATAGAAATTCTGTCTAGTCGGTCTGTCTGCCTGTCTCCATCTCCCCCTACTCTCTCTCTCTCTCTCTGTCTCTCTCTCCCCTCTCTTCTCTCTCCTTTCTTTTCTCTCTCTCCTCTGTAATGGGCTGAGGCTTGAGTTGATGCACTGAGGTCCCAAGCACGGGAGGCTAAATAGTAATTGGACCATACTCTATTAATATATATATGCTTGGAGAAAGAATGGCCTCCACCTACTCTCTGTGCAAGTCCTGATATGTTGTATAGGAAATGATGATTTTGGTGGGTGGAGGCAGAGGGGCAGAGACTGCTGGCTGGCTTCTGGTCTGACTGGCTTCTTGACACAGCTGCTGACATTGCTAATCTCCCTTTACCTCCGATCCCCCTTTACCTCCAATCCTTCTTCACCTCTACTGAGAATAAAGATTGAAGATTTTCCCTTAACCTGAATTTCTGATTCAGGTTGATTTTAAAATACGCGGTCATCACACTCCTCTCTCTCTCTCTCTCTCTCTCTCTCTCTCTCTCTCTCTCTCTCTCTCTCTCTCTGTCTCTCTCACTCTCTCTCCTCTTTCTGCTCTCCCTTCTTCTCTCTCTCCCCCCTCTCCTTTCTCCCTTCTTCTCTGTCTCTGTCTCTCCCTCTCCTTCCCTCCCTCTCTTTGTCTCTGTCTCTGTCTCTGTCTCTCTGTCTCTGTCTCTCTCTCTCTCTCTGTCTCTGTCTCTGTCTCTCTCTTGCTGTCTCTGTTTCTATCTCTTCTCTTTCTCTCTGTATCTCTGTGTCTCTTTGTCTCTGTATCTCTGGCTCTTTCTCTTTGTCTCTCTGTCTCTGTCTCTCTCTGTCTCTCTCTCTCTCTCTCACACACACAAACACACACACACACACACACACACACACACACACCTTGCATATCTTACCTTTCAAGATTTCAATGTTCAGATCCTCCCACTAATATCTAATGCTAATTAGTATCCATGGATTATGGAATCTATACCTATTTTCATGGAAATATGCTCTTTTTCTAAATATTATTTGACTTGAGTTGATCACAATGACCATGATATAAAAGTAAACCAATTGTTGGCTGATATTCTGTGGCCCAGTGGCCCAGCCCCATGGCAGCCTGAACAAACCACCTGCTTCCCTCTAAGCTACAGTAGCTTCACTGATTGCCTGATTATATTATGACTCCTCTAGGCTGTCACAGGCCACTTTTCTGACACAAGCAATTATTTTAATGTGAGATATACATTTCCATGAGCAAAATTCATTTTGCTTGAGAAAAAAATTAAGCTACTGCTGTTTGAATAACTTTTCATAGGTACCTATCTTCATATGAATATTACCTCTTTATAAATGTTTTTTGACTTGAAACACTCACATGAACTATTATACAGAAGTTCCCATGTAAAGAAACAAAAATGCTCTTTAATTTATTATGTTCCAGCAAACAAAAACTGGAGGAAAGAATCTTATTAAATTGATTGTGCATTATAACTAATACAATATAAGCAAGTACTAATATAAATTACCATCACTATACAATTCAATAGGTATACAGAAAGGCTTCTATAAAACATATAAACCTAGCTCTTAAATAGGCCATATTTCATAATAACAATTCAATTCTCCTTAAAAAAAATCGCTTTAGTTCTCAGATTACATCATTCATATTTATTATCCTTATTTTAAATTCCAAAGTCATAGGGATGGCAATAGGAAAAACAAAAGGTATTTTACATCTGTTTCATTCATGAATCATTCGTCACTGCGCTAAAATTAAAGCATCAAAAAAAAAATCTATCTTGTTTTTAGTCATGAGTTTTAAAAACCAAAAAACTGATTTTTTTTAGTAATTCCTTCACTAATGTTTTTAGTCTTGTGTATATATATATATATGGATTTATTATTTGCAGGTGTATTATCCCCAAAGGACTGTTTAGTGTTTGATGCCGGTATAAATCAGATGTGATTCTTGGGGCAAAAATAATTTTGAGTGATTCGCTTTAAATAAAACTTTGTTTGTAAAAGTTTGATTGATTTTCATTACACGTGCTGTGCAATAGATTCACCATGCCTGGTGAAATCTAATCCCTTTCTCAGACAAACTTGTATTTCATTGAAGATGCAGCTCAACTGCCATGTTCAGCTTGAGGTCTTTTCTCATTTTTAAATGGTAGTGCCCTCCCCTCAAACTACCTTATCATTAACTACATCATTTTATTTGTATTTATTCACATTATAACTATTCTACACACACTTTTGTCTGCATTTATTATTTACCGCACTGGAATATAATGAGAATGAATACTTGTTAATTGATTGGCTATTCATTTTCTCATAGTTCTCTAAAGAGAAGTAGCTTTGTATACCAAAGGTGTCAGTACACTCTATTGTGATATTATTGGCCCTTTCCTGTCCTATGTGATTGTATAAGGCTGCCTAAATGTTTAATTTCTTGATTTTGACTTTTGTTTACTCACTCTCAATCACACTTATCACTAATCCAGGCATTTCTGTTTCATTGCTATTATAGTTTCCATATCTGGATTTTCTTGATTTTCTTTTTTGACTGTCTCTGGATTTTTCTCCTTTCACTCTGATTTGGATCTTCCCTGGCTCTCTCTCCTGAAAAGTTGCCAATAATAAGAGAAAGCTTTCTCAAGTACTCCTCAGTACTATTATCCTTACCAGTTTAGAAATTTTAGTAAGTTTCTCTTATCTGATTAATTTAGAGCCTAAAAGATTACTTTATTATATTACTCAAGAAGTACCTGGTAGTGCAGTAAATAAAATGTTGGACCTGGAAACAGGAAGACATGAATTAAAATCTAGCTTTATACACTTATTAGCTGCATGACTCTGAGCAAATCACCTTTCATCACTCTGCCTCAATTCTCTCCACTGTAAAAAGCAGATAATAATAGTGCATACCTGGCAAAATTGTTGTGATGATTAAATGACATTTTAAAAATGGTTAAAAAAAAAAAGAAAAGAAAAAAACTGCTTTGTGTAGTGCCTGGTATGTAGTATGATAATATCCAATTTACTTGATTTTTCTTTTATTAAAAAATATTAAAAAATGTCTTTATATTGGCAATATGGAAATTGCTTCATTTTTCATTTAATTTCAAAACCCCAAAGAAAGTATAAACTATGACATTTTTGTCAGAACATTAAAATGTTAATTTTAACTTTTTTTTTTTTTTTTTTTTGCTGAGTCACTTGAGTTTAAGTGACTTGTCTGGAGTCATCCAACTAGAAGTGTTAAGTGTCTGAGGTCAGACTGGAATTCAGGTTCTCCTGACTTCAGGGCTGGTACTCTATCCACTGCATCAACTAGGTGTTCTAATTTTAACTTTTTTATTTTGTTAGATTATTTTAGAATTCATTTATATTTCTGATTACATGTTACTGGCTGTTTTACCTAAATTCCTTAAGATTTGATATTTTTTTGTTTTTGTTTCCCCTCCCCCCAAAGCTTAACATAGAATCTGACAAACTTTAAGTACATAAAATAAATTTTGTTGAATAAGTTATTATCAATGACCTAAGATGACTATGATGACAAAACTTTCCCAGTCCTTAATCTCCTTGTCTCCCTCCCATGTTAATTTGAACATTTATTTCTGGTTACATCTCCAAGTTTTTGTTTTCTTCAAACATTATTTTCCAGTCTTTCCTATCAAGTTCAGAACTTTAAATTCCAGTTGTTAACAGTCAACTCAACTGGAAACATTCTTTTCACAAAATTAGTAATTTTTCTTTTGTATCTTATCTCACCACTAGTTACTTTCTTCCAAAATTTTAGAAACTAATCTTTCCTTCCCATTTATTTTTGTTAATCTGCTTCCTATTTATTCATTTTAACTTCACTTTTAAGAAGCTATGTTGCATCAGTGTACCCCCATTATGCAGATAACTGCTTTAAACCTTGGTGCTAGGCAGTCTTCAAGAATGTGTCTTCCAAAGCATCTGAATGAAGGAAGATCTGACAAAATTGCTGCATCATCAGTTGTGACCATTGATTCTTTTATTTCTAATAAAAATTAAATTAAAAACCAAATCATTATACAAGAATAGAAAACAAAGAAAAATAACAGTCTTGACAGCATGGAAGACTCAACTAAAAATCTAATTGTCAGAAAACTGGGGTAAAATACCCTAAATGAAATGCAAGAATGTTGCACAATAATAAAATGCAAGGTATTAAGATACATATCCAAAACATTTTTTACAGCAAAATTAGAAGAAACTTTTTCCATCAACAACTTAAGAATTATTGTCTGGTCTGAAAACAGCAAACAAAGCAAGATGGAAAAAAAAGCAATGCTATTTTTAATTCTTCAAATTATTGAAAGGCATGGGAAAAGACCAGAATGATATAGTATACATGATATCATATAAAAGTAACTGGACATTGAAACTCCACAAGACTTTTAGTAGTGAAACTCCAGAATTTCAATGACAAAAATAAACTTAAAAGCATCTGGAAAAAATAAAATATTCATCAATAAATACCAAATGAAAAAATAATGCAGAATTTCTCAGTGAAGATTGGTTATCAAAAATAAGTGGACAGTGTGACATCACAAAAATTAAGGAAAAACTAAGGAAAATCAATCTTCACTTCCAGGAAGTATTTCTAAAAACATCTGCACAAACCTTGGAAACAAAGTCCTACTTTGTTTAAAAAAAAAGAGTTAAAAGCAGAGTATTAGACTAGAAAAATTATCAGAAAACTCAGAAAACAGAAAGAAAATTTTTGAAAATTCTTATGGTGATAAGAAGGATCAAAATACACACTGAGAAGATAACAAAGTTGAAGCTCCTATACCAAAGCCTCCAAGAAAAATAAGAATTGAGCTCCGGCCACAGAAGAGCTCAAAAGAGACTTTGAAAATCAAAAAAGAGAGAAAGAGGAAAAAATTAGGGAAATAATTGAGAGCGATACGAAAGAAAATAAAAAAAGGCTAATGAAGAGAAGAATGCCGTAAAAAAATCAAAATTGGCTGATTAAGAAAGAAGGTACAAAGGCTCACCAAGGAAAATAATTCTTTAAAAAATAGACTTGAGCAAGTGGAAGCTAATGACTTTCTGAGAAATCAAGATACAATAAAGAAAAAAACAAAAAAAAAAAAAACAAAAAAAAAAAAAAGAAAAAGTGAAATCTCATTGGAACAACTGGCCTGGAAAATAGATCTAGGAGAGATAATTTTAAAACTATTAGTCTACCTGAAAGTCATGATCAAAAAAAGAGAGTGGGCATCATCTTTGAAGAAATTTTTAAGAAAAACAGTCCTGATATTCTAGTACTAGAGAACAGAATAGAAATAAAAAGAATCCACCAATCACCTTCTGAAAGAGACCCCAAGATTAAAATTTCCATTAATATTATAGCCAAATTCCAAAACACCCAGATCAAGGAGAAAACATTGCTAGCATCCAGAAAGAAACAATTCAAATATAATGAAGCCACAGTCAAAATAATACAAGACCTAGTAGCTTCTACATTAAGGGACCAGACACCTTGGAATATAATAACCCTGCAAGCCATGGAGCTAGAATTTCAAGAATCATCTACCTAGCAAAAACTGAGTATAGCTCTTCAGAAGAAAAAGTAGTCATTCAATGAAACAGAGGACTTTAAAGTATTCATGATAAAATGACCAGAACTGAATGGGGAAATTTGATATTCAAATACAAGACTCAGAAAAAGCATAAAGAGATCATCAGAAAAGTGATATCATAAAGGACTTAATAAAGTTTATCTGTTTATAGTCCTATATGGGAGGATGATACTTGTAACTCATTTGAATTTTCTCATTATTATGGCAATTAGAAATAATATATGCAGATAGAGGGCACATATACGAGTTGAATATGAGAGAATAATATATATTTTTTGTAAAATTATTAATTTAAGGGATGAGGGGAATGTGCTGGAAGAAAGGGAAAAGGAGAAGTGGAATGATGCAAATTATGTTATAAAAAAGAAGAAAGAAAAAAAAAAAACTTTTACAGTACAGGGGAAGGGGAGTGAGTGAATCTTATTCTCATCCGAATTAGCTCAAATAGTATATAACATATATATCAATTAGGGAAATCTATCTTACTCTGCAGGAAAATAGGAGGGGAATGTGATATAAGAAGGGGGGGATGGTGATAAAAGAGAAGGCATATTGGGGAAAGGAGTGGTCAATAGCAAAACACTTTTGAGGAGGGACAGGGTGAAAGAAGAGAAAGAATAAATGTGGGAAAATAACAATTAGAAATAGCAATTGTAAAATATTTCAAAGCAAGTTTCTTTGATGGAATATAAATGTTCTCTGGGAAATAACGAGCAAGAAACTCAGAAAAAAAAAAAGAAACCTGTAAAGTCCTCCTTGGACAAAGTGAAATATGCTGTATACAATACCAATGTTCTGGGATGACAAACTATAAATTACTTTGTTATTCTCAGCAGTAAAATCATCCACCACTACTCTGAAGGGCTTATGATGAAAAATCCTATCTATACTCAGAGAAGGAACTGATTGAGTCCAATTACAGATCAAAGCATTCTCTATCTTCCTCTTTATTTTTAATTATTTTTTTCTTGAGTGTTTTATTTTCATTCAGGTGGGAGATCTATGATTTCTTTCACAACTTGACTTTTATGGCAATATTTTACATAACTTCACATATGGTTTCTTAATTATGAGTGGGGATAAGAGAGAACCTACAACTAAAATCTTAAAAATAAGTGAAAAAATTGTTTTGCATGTAATGGAGAAAATATTAAATAAAATTTTCATTATCTGATGTATATTTTTATAACAAAATTCATTTAAAAAGCTATTATTAAAGTAAAAAAACAAAAACAAACAAAAAACAATAAAAGTAGTTTCTTTAGCCAGTGACAGAAACTGAGAGTCCCAACCATTCAGAAGACTGAAAACAACTTTGTACTCTTCTTCCTATTGGGAATCCTCTACTCGTACACTACTGTACTAAAGACTAAAGACACTGATTTCTGTTCATACCTTTAGAATAAGTTTTTACTACAGATTTTGTTAGTATACTTTACATGTGTTTCTGCTTGTTTGTGGGGATAGGTAGATTAAAACAACTATAATATATCTCAAAAAAATCTCCATAGTTGTACCACACAATAGCCTAGTAAAACTGGGGCTGTTCTCAGGAATCAATCTCAAGTGATTGATTAATATTAATCAGTGTTATTTCTGATCAAAGAATTCTTCCAATCCATATGTTTATCTGACTTATTTATGACATATATTCAAAGGTACTAGGACATGCTTACTAGAAATTGGCTCATACTCCTTTTGACTACCTCACTATAAAACTACGTAGCCTCCTAGCATGTGTATGCCATTCATAAACAATGTATATAATATAAACAGAATCAGTTGCCTATTTTTAATTGCATGTGATTTTATTTTATGGGACAAATTGTGAGTTGTAACTTAGCATGGCAGTTAAGTAACAGTGTCTTATATGCTTGAATGAATAAGAATTCCACTGATGAAACCTATCAGTATGTGCTGATGGTTTGTGGGCATCTCCTGTAATTCTTGGTTTTATAATTATTTACACTAGCATACAACTCCATCTTCAATTACAACAATTGTATAATAGATCTATGCCTTTATTTTCTTAAATCTCAGGTCTAATTAGCCTACTTTGTAATAATATCTAAGAAGTTTGAAAGCTTAATGAATGTAAATAAATGGTTTTCTAATTTTTTTAAAAAAATTATTGTCACTTGATTATATTTGCAAAACTTAATTTTGTCCATCATATTATTTGTCATAAAATTTGAAGACATTCAAAATGTGATGAAGAATACTTTACCAGCCAAATTCATAGCTATAGATAAATCTCTAGGTCTAATAATCCTGTGTACCATTATAATCTAAAACACCAAGTGAGGCTGCTATAAAGCTTCAAACCCCCGGTTATTGTTTGTTTCAGTGCCAGTTAGAATGGACACCTGTGAAAACTTGGCTCAGTACTTGTTGTCAGGACCAAATGCATCACTCAAAAATGCTTTATTGACACTCAATGCCAAGGTTACATGTATGCTATTGCTATTACCAGCATCTGTGATACAAATTTAGTTTTCAAGAACTTTACAGTGTAATAAATTAGCCTAAGCTATCAAAATCTCTCTGCCCTCCCAAATTGAAGACTGGGGAAAAATACTTATTGTAATAGAGATTAATTTATCTTGCTATAGATTTTTGTTAGTATATTCATTATATTTTTTTTCCATTTAAGCTAGATACTATTTTATTGCTTTTGTTTTTAAATTTTAGCTTTTCAGTTCTTCACAGTTAAATTTTAGTTTTTCAGAATGTACAAAATCTGGAATTCCCAAAGAGGATCTTAAACAGGATTTACAGATTAAACTTGATTTCATCAACTTTAAAAGTAGGGTAATTGAAACTGCTGTGTCATTGCAGATTCATTTTTATAGCAAATAGATACCCTGCTGAACAGGTGGGCCCAAGTATACCCTCAACATGCAAGATATATATATATATATATCCCTTTTCTCATTTCTAACAGAGGCACATAGAGACTTCTGGAAAAAGATTCCTCTCAGTATGTACAACTTCATTACATGCTATACTCTTAGGTCAACTTTCAGACTTATGCTGGAGCGAATACTCTATAGGTAATAGAATTATGATCAGTGTTATATTGATCAACTAAAACACCTCCTTTTAAAACAATATTCTAGATAAAATTTGTATCTTCCAATTTCACATACACACACACACACACACACACACACATGCTCCATGTGTGCCAACAGACTTGGACCACCTATATTTGGTGGCTAAATCAAAAGTGATGCATCATCAGTATTTTCTAAAATTTAATGAAATTATATCATTATCTTAATAAAATATGCTTGAATGTGTTTTATACTAGCATAAATCTTTATGGTTAAAATTAAGTCTTTGTTTCTCTGTTATGTAAACTTTTTAAAATTAATTCATAAAGGAAACATGATGCTGGTTGATTTACAAATTTATCTTTGCCTTTTTTTTTCAATACTGGCAAAGAAAGCCATACCACCACTACAAAAATATTAATGAAACACAAACAAACCATAACAGTCCTACCTGGGAATCACAATAGTTTGTTTTTAGGTAAAGTGTATCTAAAAGCATATATACTTGAAAATATACTCGACAATGTCATTTAGTAAATGTATGTGTATATATGTGAATATATATATATGTATATGCATGTGTCTAGTTTTAAATTTCTACTATATTTATATCTATATCTCTTATATGAGAGATATGAATGTCTTATCTCTCTACCTAGTTTCTCTGCTTTTAAAAATAAAAACTACATCTTATTTCTCTGTATCTTACTCAGTATGTTGAAATGCACAGGAGAACTGTTGGAATACACAGGAGCCAACTGACAATGGCTGCTGGAGTTCCAACCAGAATGGATCTCCTAATATGAGAGGATGATACAAGGAGATTGAGAGGCAGTTGCTGTTTTCTGACCTCCCTGACTGAGAGGCCTTTGTGTTTTCTGACCTCTCTCCTCTTCCCTCTGCCTCCAATTTATCTTATTCCCAGTCTGCAACACCTATGTCAGCAAAGGCTGCCTTGCAACTGCTTCAAAAGTTATGATCCACAGATGTGGAGGCTCTTAGAGAATTGACCTGTCCTTTAACAAGTGCTCAGTACTTTTGCACATGTTAAGAGATTCACAATCTCAGTGATAGGAAAATCAAAACATACTAAATGAAGATCACAACCTAAATATACCTCCTCATCCTAGGTACATCCTAACCATGACTTCTACTTCTATAAAATTATTTTTTCTATATTTTTCCATAGAGAAGGAACACAATGCACTGGAGCATTTCTTTCAGTATTTCAATAAAATATTTATTATAAGAGTGTTTATTAAGGATTTGTTCAATTGGATAGATTTAAATTAAATGGTTATCTTTTTCTAAATAAGTGTAAACAAATAAAATAGTGACTCAAAACTGAAAAAAAGTATTTTCTCTGAATTATCTTGAGCATCCCCTAAAGTCAAAACAATGACAAAACTCTGTGTGTGTGTGTGTGTGTGTGTGTGTGTGTGTGTTTGCTATCACAAGGACAGGTGAGTAATCAATATTTTCTATCTTTTAGACTTTATGAGTTAAATGTGAGAAATTAATTTCACTGTCTTTAGTTAAGCATCAGTTTGAAGCATTGTGAGCTATTAAAAGTGTTGTAGACGCAGTTATTCTGACTTTTTTTTTATAATTTACTACAAAAGTCTCAATGGTAAATTAAAAAAAATAATTTCTCTCTCTCTTACAAACACATGCACACACACACACATACATCTCAGAGGGGAATGTAAAGGAAAATAGTGACCAATAAAAGAATGAGACTATTATAAATAATTCATAGCAGATGCATATTTAAACTTTAAAAAGTAATGTACATTTTGAAAAGGGTTTAATAAGCCTTTACCTGTAAAGCTGACCCAGAAGAACAAGGAATAAGTGACAAATATAAAGGTGTGATTATGTCTTCCTAAGTCAGAACTTTGTCTAGGCAACATGAGAATGTTCATTTAATTCTAGATTAAATACTTTATCCTCCAAGTTTCTTTTTCCTTTATTGTCTGCTCAACGTTTTGTGAATGTGATTGTAGTTGTGGTTATGATTATGGTCAGTGTGGTTGTTGTTGGAAGCTTTTATTCAGCCCAATGAATATGACGGCCGGAGCAGTGATCACATCCCTTTAGAGAAGGATTTTTTCAAGTTTTCAACTCGGAATGTTTATAGGTATGGGAATGAGAAAAGAAAAATATACTGACATGAAGTTCCTTATCCAGTCATAGCAAGGGTTAGGAATCAAAGTAAACTACAGAAGGGACCTATGACAAGTTATTTGTAGATTTCTGAAGCAAGGCTTTGAAGTTCTAACAATGGATATCAATTTACAGGTTGGAAATATCTAAGTTGATATAACAATAAAAATGTCACATTTTTATAGTTTATGTTTTATACTAAAAGTAATAAGATTGCATGCTTTACAAAGCAACCTTCTGACAGCAACTATGTTTTATATAGTCAGATTAGGGCTTCTTAAATTGAGATCAATGGATACCTGAGGATACATTTCAATGGACCTGTGAAATTAAGTGGGAGAAAATTATATTTTTATTTTCATTAACCTTCATTTTTCCTTGAATTCCCCTGCAATTCTGGAATTTCAAATATTCTGAGGAGGGATTCAAACTTTACTAGATTGCCAAAGGAGTTCTTCTATATAACAGATAAAGACTCTTGGCACAAATAGCTTTATTTCTACTTTAAAAGAAACAGCCTTAGAAATGTGAAAAAAAAACTGGACTATGATTATATGGCAAGTAACTGAAATTTCTATGTCTTTAAACCTAAATAACAGGTCTTTTAGAAACTTTAATATATACAATACAAAAGTGTTTTTGTTTTTGTTTTTTTTTTACTTATACTGCCCAATATTATATTATTTATATTATATTACATTACAATGTATCACAATTATTATAGAAGAAAAGAACTAAAAATAATATTAAAATTATTTCGTTCAAGACTTACTAAGAATGAGGCAACACTGCATTATGAAAACAATGCTGGATTGGGGGTTCAAGGATTTGAGTTCAAATCACAGCTTTGTTGGTTATTACCTGTATGACTTTGGGCAAGCTACTCAAATTATTGGGTACTCTTCTGCAAAATGAAGGTGCTGGAATATATTTTCTCTAAGATCCCTCAGCTCTAAATCTATGATTTTCTGATCCCAGCAAAAAGAAGTGGCTTGCCTAAGACCATATAACTAGTAAAAGGCAAAGTCTGAATGTGACCCCAGGTTTCCCAATCCTCAGCCCAGTCTTTTTCCAACAACTCTCTGTGAAGTATAAAGTACATAGTAACTGCTAAGGTGGTTATTGAAATATGAAATAACAACAGACTGAGAAATCACTAAATACCAGTACCTGGAATCTTAGGGATAAAATATCAAAAGAAAGCAGGGGAGGTGGGGAAAGTGGGGTCCTCATTCCTATGAGATTTGACTTGCTGTGTGGTGATAGTAGGATGATACTTTTATTGAAAGACAAATACTTTAAATTTATTATTTATTTCAGTTCAGCCCCCCTCGGAAATGCAATAATAATCCCCATTATATCAACACTGTATAAATATACTACAATTTAACAAATTATTTATTCTGACACAGACCTCTTTCCTTATCTGTGAAATGACCAGAGTGACCAGATAATCTCTCAATTTCCTTTTAGTTCTAAGTACTAGAAAAAATAACTAATTTCATTTTATACATAATGTCCTAGCACATGCTCTAATGAAACTGAAAACAGAAGAAATTGACCCAGCAGTAAGTCACCAGAAGAAAGCTCATCAATGACAAAAATAGAATCATGGGTCTGAAAAATGCTATTTGAAATCCTTGTTTTGTGCTCTACTATTTCTTTTATAGTAGACCTTTGAGTCCTATTAGTAGATTGGCTTTTCTAGCCAATGTCAGTTAAACTCTCTTGAGCCACTTTGCTATAAAATTCTGCCATGGAAAAATGCATTTACATAGCCAAACAAACTTATTGGTACATTTTTAAAATGCATCAGTATATTCTTTTACCATTATCACTTTTCATAGGACAGAAAAATATCTACATTCCCTGTTCTTTTTTCTACTGTTTTCCCAATGCTAGAAAATAAGAGTGGTAGGAGAAAGAATTGGAGAGTCAGAAAATATTCTCATAATTTCTGTTCTTTGTCTTTACGTAGATCTTCAAAAAAGATCTTTTAGTTCATACCAATGAATTGCTCTCAAAAAAATCATTTTTAACAATTGTGGCTTTGTTTTACTTTGTTTTTTTTCCTCATTGTTAATGACAAGAATAAATGTATTATAGAGGTTTCACTAGTTATTCCCCCAGTAAGTCCCTATAGGCTTTGGAAAATGTCTTATTCCAATTTTCTTGATTTCTATGTTAGGAAAAAGAGTGACATTTTAATTAGAGATTTTTCCAAGCATAGTAAAAGCAGAGATCCAGTTTCAATCTGAGATGAAACAACTAATCAAAAAGTCCATTATACAAATGCTATTACTATTATTATGCTGTTAAGAAAACTATGATCCTTCAAATATTAATACCATTCTTCACAAAGCACTTTACATTTAATTTCTTTTTATATATTAGTATTATAATCTGTATATTTATGTGTGTATACATAGGTGTGTTCATATATGTATAGGCACGTATGTGTGTGAAATTACACTATATATGTATATATACATTTATGTATGTGCACATATATATCTCTCTATTTATATATGTAAAGATAGATAGATAGATATTTCCCCTATAATGAATATAAGGTCATTGTAATTAGGGGCTGTGTTATTATTTTTATTTGTATCACAGCTTATCCTATGACAATCATGGAGAAAGGGGGGGAGAGGTATCTCCCTCTTAATCATTGTTGAGAAGATACTTGCCAGAGTACTCCTTAATAGGTCAATCGTTTCCCTGGAAGGTAGTCATCTACCCCAAAACCAACAGAGGCTTCAGAAAGGGCCAAAGAAAGTTCGAAATGGCGTTTCCTGCAACTCCAGGAGAAATCCCAGAAGGAAAACAGAAGCCTGTAATCAATGTTTATTTTAATCAAGGGCTTTGATACTATCAGTCACACATAAAGGACTGTGGAAAATCATGGTGCAATTTGGCTGCCTAGAGAAATTCATCAGTATTAAACATAAGTTTCATAAAAGCATGATTGAAAGGCATCTGGATGATGCTCTTGCACTTTCCCACTAGGGTGTGAAACAAGCTTGTGTGCCTGGTGCCATGTTTTTAGCATAATGTTTCCCTGATATTATCAGATGTGCCAACAAGGATGAAGATGATGGCATCAAGGCCAGATCCTACTTGGATGGTAAATTATTTAACCAGAAAAAGCTACAACAACTAAGACTAAAGTAGAGGAAGAGTAAGTGAATAGCTTCATATTTTTAGATAAATGTGCACTGAATTCATCCTCTGTGGCTCAGATGCAACAAAGTTAGGATCAATTCTCTGATGCTTCTGCTAATTGTGGCCTGACAACGCCAAGAAAATACAGGCCAGCACTACACCATCCATATATGAACCAGCAGTTACAGCTAATTGAGAAATTTTGAATGTTGTGAATAAGATCACTTATTTTGCCCCATAATTTCCACACATGGACATATAGATGATGAAGTTGATGCATATAGTGCTAAAGCTAGTCTAGTGTTACGAAGGCTCCAAAAGAATATGTGGGGGAGGGAAAAGAAGTAGTAGGCTACCTACCAGACTAAAAGTCAGTGATGACCTCATTGTTGTATGCCTGTGAAACCTGTGTAATACACAAGGATCATGCCAGAAAACTGAGTTTCCATTTTAAGTGTTTTAGAAAGATAGTAAAGATTACCTGGTAAGATAAAGTACCAGACACTGTGGTAATTTTTCAAGCATTCAAACCACTATAGAGAGCACAACTCCAATAGGCTGACCTTCTTGTTTAAATGCTGAACATATGTTCACAAACCCTATTTAACAAGTACTCACACAGAGGTTGGAAGAAGTAATACAAGATACTCTCAAAATCTCTCTGGGGTACTTTAATACAGATTGTGAGAGATAGGAGATGGTAGCACAAGACTGTCTGGCATGGGTTGCCCACATCAAAGAAGTGTTTTGCTCTATGAGCAAAGCAGAATTGTACTTTTAAAAAATTAGATGAACAAATTTAGGAACATCTTCACTCCAAATAATCATATGAATCACTTGTGTTTAACCTGTGTTACAGCCTTCTTATATTGGATTGGTCAGAATCAAACTGGCATACTTTTAATTGAACTCAACTTAGTGATGTCATTTTCATCCTTCTCAATTACAAAGGACAATAATGAACAAACAAATGTACTTGTATCTGAAACATATAGCACAATGTCTGGTATATAACAGGCTCTTGGTCAATATTAATTGATTGATCAAAGAAAGTTAACAAACATCCTTTAAAAGTCTACTATATAGGGGGAGGGCCAAGATGGAAGAGAGTAGACATGTCTCTATCCGAGCTCCTCCAACCTTCCCTCATGTGAACATCAGATAAAGTCTCTAAACTTAAAATAACAGAACCCAGAAATATTTGGAGCACAACAAATTTCCAAAAGAAGAAACTTTGCAACTCAGTATTCAACAAAAACTGCTAGGAAAATTGAGAAGTAGTAGGGCAGAAACTAGGCATTGACCCACAACACCATATACCATGATAAGCTTGATATGTGTTTATGATTTAGACATAACAAAGGATAGTTTACCTCTCCAATCTGTGGAGAAGGAAGGAATTTGTGACCAAAGAAACAATGGAGTTCATTATTGAACACGAAATACATAATTTTGATTATATTCAATTAAAAAGATTTTGTACAAAGAAAATTAATGCAGATAAGATTAGAAGGGAAGCAATAAACTGGGAAAACATTTTTCCATTCAAGGGTTCTGAAAAGGGCCCCATTTCTAAAATATATATAGGGAATTGACTCAAATTGATAAGAATTTAAGCCATTCTTCAGTTGATAAATGATCAGAGGAGATGAACAGACAATTTTCAGATGAAGAAATTGAAATCATTCTAGATATGAAAAGGTGCTCTAAATCACTATTGATGAAAGAAATGCAAATTAAGACAACTCTGAAGTACCATGATACACCTCTCAGATTGGTTCAGATGACAGGAAAAGATAATGATAAATGTTGGAGAGGATATGGGAGAACTGGGGCACATGCATTGATGGTAGAGTTGTAAACTGATCCAATTATTCTGAAGAGCAATTTAAAACTATGCCCAAAGGCTTTCAAAATGTGCATATCCTTTGAGTTCTACTGGGCTTATATCCCAAAGAGATCTTAAAGGAGGGACAGGGACCTGTTTTCTGCATGTTTGAATGCAATATTCTTAAGCCCAAAGTTCTTTTGTTGTTCTCTCTGTATTCTCCAGTACTTTGTAAAAAATGCCTGGCACATAATAGGCATTTATTCAATCCTTACTGATTGATTAACTCTTTTTTTTATACACTATCTTTTCATTCACATATACATCTGAGGATGCTTCACCCTCAAATCAGTAGGGAGCATCATCATCAGAACCTAGAGGAAAACAGCACATTATAGAGATTAAAAGTTGACATCTAAATTATCACAATGATGACAAAAGAAGCAGAACAAAAAATAACAAGTTTTCAAGCATCAGAATTTAATAGAATTGCAAATAATTTTAATATTCTTGAGACTGGGACTCTAAAAGAGAGATTAAGGATCAGTCTTTAAAAAGTTTGACTATGATTATATTAGATCTTATCAGGACATAAATTATGATAATAACAGGATATAAACAGCTTCCAAATCTGATACTGAACACCAGTATGTGTAGTCTTTAATGCTCTTTCTGAGTTTTTAATTACTCCTTGGTTGGGAGAACACAAGAATTTTAGCTCAGTAGAAGAAAGAATATCACAAATTAGAAACATTCAAAAACAGAATGCTTATGTCATGTGGAAGTGAATTCTCTGTCACCAGAAGTGTTCAAGCAAATACTTAAATTAAACCAATTAAAGGGATGATGCAAGGAGAATTTAATTTAATTCCTCCTTCAATACTTAGATTCTATGGTTTTCCAAAGCTAAGTGTGAATTCTGTCCCGAAAAGTCTCAACTGTTCTCTAAATTTCAAGCATCACTTCTATGAAAATGTTCCAACTGTGTAGATTCATTTCTTACCTTCCACTTAGGCTCCAAAACCATGTCTTCCTCATTAACTATTCATATCATTCAGATGTTCCACCATGACCCTCAGCTTGTATAAAGCTTTAGTACCTGTAGAAATCTACACTCATGGCTTTTCCTTAAACCAACTCTTGTTCCTAACTATTCTAATTATTGAGTACCCTTCCTACTTACCTAAGATTAAAAGCTAAAAATTCCCAGGGGATTATTTCTTTTATATTTCTTGTGGTATTGAAGAATAGTTCCATGTTTTTAATGGATAAAAAGAATGTTACTGAAAGAAAGGCTGTTGCCCACTTATTTGATAAATTTAGATTAAATAGATGTTCGTTAAATTGAATTCAGACTTTTTAGCCTGGGAGATGAGTTATCTTACTTAAAAAAATAAAAGATATTTATTGATTCTACATACTTAACTCTATGCAGTTGGCTGCATTCCATGTCAAGCAAAATTCACTAAAATTGTTCCACCCTCACAGAAACGTGATGTTATGCTGTGCCACAGAGTGGATGTAATAACTCCCTTTTGCTTGCCCTCCACTCTGTGGAGGAGGACAATTTCTTTGGCTTCTCCCTTGATTTTTCAGTTAAACATGACTGAATATTATCCAACTGAGCCCCTAGAGGGAGGGGAGGGAAGAAAGGCAAATAGGACAGGATCTCAAATAAAAGCCAAGTCACAACACCCCTTTCCCCATTCCCAGTCATTTTTTGAATATAAAAAGGGAAAGATTTTAAGTTTGTGTGCGTGTGTGTGTTTGTGTGTGTGTCTGTGTGTGTGTATATGCAGAGAAACAGTAAAAACAAATAAGTTCCTCAATCCTAAACTCCCCAAAAGAAGTTTGCTGGCAAATATACATACTCTTTAAAAATGCCACTGTCTCTCATCTCAGGATTTAATTTCTCCCAGTGACTCCCTTTCCACTGCATTTAGCAATGATGCACAGATTAGCACAACAGTTAATGGGGGTTCATCACAATTATTAGCTTAAGGGACAAGGTAAAAGAAAAGCAAAAACATTTTAAGAAATAGAAAAAAGATCCCTGTAATCCTGATGGAATTATCAAAAAAATCTAGAAAGTCTAAAGAAAGACAGAAATAAGGAATCATAGCTTTGACAAGATATATGTGTATATATATATATATATATATATATATATATATATATATATACACACACACACACACACATGTTGTTTATTATGTACCAGGTATTGTGTTAAGCATTTTATTCATTTTATCCTAATTACAGAAAGGTAAGTGCTAATATTATCATCATCTTACAGATGAAGAAACTGTGGCAGACATTAGTGAGGTGACTTTATCAGGGTCCCAAAGCTTGTGAGGTCAGATTTGAATCAACTTCAGGTGCAATGTTTTATCCATTGTGCCAAAACTTCCTATAACAGCATTACAGGTAGTTGAATCATAGGAGTGCAACCAGGACAGTTTCATGGCTCTGTCCCTAACTCCTGTGCTTTAGCATAATTTTTCAATTTTATACCTTCTTCAGCTGTGCTTTCATTCCTTTTGTTCCTGTAGCCTAGCTTCTGGGGAATCCTTTGCTTTCTGGAAGGAACCTCCTAATCACAGTTTAGCCCCTTCATTTCTTTTTTTTTAATCAAAAATCATAGAAATTTATTTGTAAATTAGGAATAGAATATATGATTATCTGGAATGATTCTTTTTTTAATTTTTATTTTATTTTTTTTTATTTAATAGCCTTTTATTTACAGGTGACATGTATGGGTAACTTTACAGCATTGACAGTTGCCAAACCTCTTGGTCCAATTTTTCCCCCCTTTCCCCCCACCCCCTCCCCCAGATGGCAGGATAACCGGTAGATGTTAAATATATTAAAATATAAGTTAGATACACAATAAATGTACATGACCAAACCGTTATTTTGGTGTACAAAAAGAATCAGACCCTGAAATATTGTACAATTAGCCTGTGAAGGAAATCCAAAATGCAGGTGGGCAAAAATAGAGGAATTGGGAATTCAATGCAATGGTTTTTAGTCATCTCCCAGAGTTCTTTTGCTGGGCGTAGCTGGTTCAGTTCATTACTGCTCCATTGGAAATGATTTGGTTGATCTCATTGCTGAGGATGTCCAAGTCCATCAGAAGTGGTCATCATATAGTATTGTTGTTGAAGTATATAATGATCTCTCAGCCCTGCTTGTTTCACTCAGCATCAGTTGGTGTAAGTCTCTCCAGGCCTTTCTGAAATCATCCTGTTGGTCATTTCTTACAGAACAATAATATTCCATAATATTCATATACCACAATTTATTCAGCCATTCTCCAACTGACGGGCATCCACTCAGTTTCCAGTTTCTAGCTAGCAAAAGAGCTAGTCCCTTCATTTCTAGGCAAAAACAAACTCTATAGGAGATAAAATACTGAGAGACCTCTGTCTGAGAACAATGATCAGGCATCTAAAGCATCCTGAACTGAAAGAAACAAAACAGCCCAACCCCCCCACTACTTGAAGTAGAACATATATATATATATATATATATATATATATGATGAAGAGGACTCTGAGAATGAAAAATAATTGTGTAATTAAGCTTAACTTCACTTTTTCAAAAGAACCTACTTCTAAATGGACAGAAATA
Source organism: Sarcophilus harrisii (assembly GCF_902635505.1). NCBI lineage: Eukaryota > Metazoa > Chordata > Mammalia > Dasyuromorphia > Dasyuridae > Sarcophilus > Sarcophilus harrisii. The sequence continues at coordinate 176,261,435 of NC_045427.1, forward strand.
ATTTAACTTGATAACATATTAATTAAAAAATATCTAGTCCCCAGAGGAAAATGAAATGATCCCTTAAAGACAAAATGGTATTACACAACTGGCTTCCCATCAAAGAAAAGCCATTGATATAGGATCCCATTCAGAGCACAATGTCTTTCTATTGACCAAGTTTCACAAGGAATATTGATTGGTAGGAAACCAAAGGATTTCCTAAATGCTAAAATCTCACTTTAAAAAAGGGTGGATAAATTTTCCTAGAATATCTATTTAAGGATAGCACACAAGCTAAGCATTTCTTCATTTCTCACCAGACTACATTTCTTTTGACTTTACAATCATTCTCATGTGCCAGGTACCATCTTCTTCCCCAGTTCAGCTTGCCTTTGTGTGTTGTCTTTCCTGTTAGAATTTAAGCTACTTGAGGACATGAACTCCCTTTCTCTTTGCTTGTATTTATATGTCCAGAATTCAGCAAAATGGCTGGCACATATGAATATCTGACTAAATCTTATTGTGACTTGTCTTGTGTCATGCATTCTGTTTCTGCCTCTTCTTTTGTGTTTTTCACTATCCAACAGTGCCTTCATCATAATAGGCAGGCTGAAAAGAACATTGAAATTATCATCAGAGAATTAGGAAAGGAAACTTGTTGCTCTGCTAGCTATTAACCTGGGCAAATGCTTTAATCCACCTATGCATCAATTTCCTCATATTAAATTGAGGTTAATAAATCTATTTGTTTCACAGGATTCTTGTGAAGATATTGAAGATAAAGTTTTCAAAAATATTAAATGTATGTATGTGTTACAAATAGAAACACCCATATATACATTCATTATGCAAAATACTATATATTGTATATATTACACAAGATTCTATGTTACAAATTCATATTATATACATGTGTATATTTATACATGTATATGTACAGACATATACAGTATTATATACACATACATATATGTATGTATAAATATATAGGTTTAATGCACACACACACATATTTTCATTCACTCCTTAGTCATTTTTCTTGTTATGTTCATGGCTATCCCGCCATCTCTATAAATTTAATTCAATTGAACAGGAACTATATTAAAATCTAAAATGTGTGAGTTACTAAATTAGGGCACTGAGAATATAAAGACAAAAGAAAAAGTTAAAACATTTCAAGCCCTCAAGAAGTTTGTATATTGAGTAAATTAAAATCTCTACTGTGTAAGAATTTCCAGCTGTTAATTCTTCCCCAACAAATAAAGGGTAAATGACTTGAAAACAGGTTAAGTAAAATATCTGCCTATAAAGAGTAACCATTACATTTAAACTATCTTTAAAATATAGTCAAATATTTAAACATTATATGTGAGATATCTTGCTCAGAAAGACAACTATCAAAAATCAACAAAGATCATATGATAATCTTAATAGATGCAAGAAAAAAAAAACTTTTCAAAAACTACAGCCCCCATTTCTATTAAAAACACTAAAAAGCACAGGGATAAAGAGAACTTTTCTTAAAATAATAAGCAGTATTTATCTAAAACATCCAGCAAACATTATTTGTAATGGAGAGAAGATGGACACATTGAGCAATAAGATCAGGGGTGAACGAAAAATGCCTATTATCAATACTGTTATTCAACATTGTAATAGAATTGCTGGTTTAACAATAAGAAAAGAAAAAGAAATTAAAAGAATTAGAATAGGCAATAAGGAAATGATACTATCACTCTTTATAGGAGATATGATGATATAGAATCTGAGAAAATCATCCAAAAACCTACCTGAAATAATTAATATAATTAGCAAAGTTGTGCGATATAAAATAAACTCACACAAATCATCAGTTTCTATTGAGAAAGCCCACCAACAAGAGATAGAGAGATTCCATTTAAAATGACTGTAGATAAAATAAAATACTTTGGGAATTACCTGCCAAGCAAACCCAAGAACTATATGAGCACAGTTACAAAACACATACAAATAAAATCAGATATAAACAATTGGAAAAATATCAATTGTTCATAGCTAGGTGAAGCTAATATAAAAATAACAACTCTGGCTAAATTGTTCAACTTGTTCAATGCCATATCAGTCAAAATGCCAAAACATTTTTTATAGTACTAGAAAAAATAACAACAAAATTCATCTGGAAAAACAAAATGTCAAGAATATCAAGGGGATTAAGGGTGATGGCTTAGCAATATCAAGCCTAAAACTATATTATAAAGCAGCAGTCATCTAAAATTTTTGGTATTTTATCAGTGGAATAGATTAGATATACACAACACAATAATCAAGGCCTATAGCAATCTAATATTTGATTAACCTCCTTACTCCAGTTTTTGGAATAAGAATTCACTACTTGCCAAAATTTGCTGGGAAAACTGGAAAATATTATGTCAGAAACTCAGCAGAGACCTACATAATACCATAAACAAATTGGGAAAATAAGGGATAATTTAACTATCATATCTTTGGAGAAGGAAGTAATTTATGACCAAGGAAGAAATAAAGAACATTTTGAAAGGTATAATGGACAGCTTTGATTATGTTAAACTAAAAAGGGTTTGCACAAACAAAACCAACAAAAACAATATTAAAAGAGAAATATAAAGCTAGGGAAAAATCTTTACAGACAGTATTTCAGACAAAGGTCTCATTTCCAAAATATATAGAGAATTGACTTTAATTTATAAGAAATCAAGCCATTCTCCAATTGATTAATGGTCAAAGGATATAAAAAGACAATTTTCAGATTATGAAATTGAAACTATTTCTACTCATATGAAAGGGTATTCCAAATCATTATTGATCAGAAAAATGCGAAGTTAAGACAACTCTGAGATACCACTAAACACCTGTCAGATTGGCTAAGATACAGGAAAAGATGATAATGAATGTTGGAGGGGATGTGGTAAAAGTGGGACACTGATGCACTGTTGGTGGAGTTATGAATGGATCCAACCATTCTGGAGAACAATTTGGAACTATGCTCAAAAAGTTATCAAACTGTGCATACCCTTTGATCCAGCAGTGTTACTACTGGGCTTATATCTCAAAGAAATATTAAAGAAGGCAAAGGGACCTGTATGTGCCAAAATGTTTGTGGCAGCCCTTTTTGTAGTGGCTAGAAACTAGAAATTGAATGGATGCCCATCAATTGGAGAATGGTTGAATAAATTGTAGTATATGAATGTTATGCAATATTAATGTTCTATAAAAATGGCCAGCAGGATGAATACAGAGAGGCTTAGAGAGACTTACATGAACTAATGCTGAGTAAAATGAGCAGAACCAAGACATCATTATACACTTCAGCAACGATACTATATGAGGATGTATTCTGATGAAAGTGGATATCTTCGACAATGAGAAGATCCAATTCAGTTCTAATTGATCAATGATGGACAGAACCAGCTGTACTCAAAGAAAGAACACTGGGAAATGAATGTGGACTACTTCAATTTTTGTTTTTCTTCCCAGGTTATTTTTTACCTTTACGAACCTGATTTTTCTTGTATAAGAAGTGAAGCATATGGATCTATACACATGTATTGCATTTACAATATACTTTAACATGTTTAACATGTATGAGACTGCCTGCCATGTAAGAGAGGGAATGGAGGGAGGGAAGGGAAAAGTTGGAATAGAAATGAGTGCAAGGAACATTGTTGAAAAATTACCCATGCATATATTCTGTCAATAAAAAGCTATAATAAAAAAACACAACAAAACACACAAAAAAAGTCATTCAAAAATTACACCATTGTTTTGAAGGTTGAAAGTTCTGAATGTTTAAACACCAAGAACATTTTTGAGGTAAGCAAGATCTAATCCATTGTACTTAGCATATAATCTATTCTACTCCTCTGAAAAATAAACTGTTAAGAATATTTTACCTGGAGAGTAGGTAATTGAATCCATTCAAGAACACACTGAGGTGTGTTAATAGTCTAAAAATTAAAGAAATTGTATTATAAAGGGGGAATTGTATATAATTGTTTTTGGAAGGAAGATTTTGTATAGTTGATCAAGTAACAGTTGAATTAGGAAGAATTCTGGTTTTACCTCTTAATTATCTATGTAATCCTTAGCATTTCACTTCTCTGGATCTCAGTTTCCCCTCTTATAAAATGAAGCAGTTAAAATATTTTGAAGTTTTTCCTTTCCTTATTAAAATCTTTGATTTCTAACATCTTTCCACTTAACAAAGTATGAATTAAATTCAATGTATAAAGAGAAATGCATTGGAGTTTAATTAAAACACAGTTTTGAAGCATCTCCAAGGATTCTTTTTTATTATTCTGACGCCTGAAGCCAGAGTTTGAAGTTGGTTAGTAGATTTAGCAGCTAAGTTTCTATTCCACTTTTGATTATATATCACTGGGTCACTTGTCTGCCTGCTGTGCACTGCCTGAAGTTTAGAAATGAACAGAGCTTAAAGTTCACTTTCACCCAACTTTTAACTGTCTTTTAAAATATTTCCTGTTGAGAGATGTCAGAGAACTCAGTCATAATTGGGTTAGCTCAGATGGAGAAGTGTTTGCTGATCCATAAACTAAGAAGGCTTGATGAAGGAGAGAAGTTACCAATTATTATGAATGTTGAGATAGGCCTTAAATTTGTTTTTTATAAATCCTTGCAAACATTTGTCTCTTGCAAAAGATGACAAAACAAATGAAATATTATGTAGTTGAGCGTTAATAACAATTTGCAATAGCCAAAATAATATCACATTTTTTTTTCTCTCTTACCTGGTATTTACATGGAAGGCTCAAGTTATTTAAAACAAGTTATCCTTGAACTAGGAAATGAACAGAAAAAACATCTGTGTAGGCAAAAATTTTCACAGTGTCATCAAATCATAAATTTAGAACTTAAAATGACATTAGAATTGGTAGTGTTTAGTCACTTATTTTACAGATAAGGCCCTGAGAGGTTGAATGGGTTGCACACCCAGTGAGCATGCTATTTGCACTCAGCACTTCCTGACTCTCAGATGAAACATTCTTTCCACTACATGTAGCTGTCTCTCAAACTTATTTTTGAAGATATTATTTCCTACTATTTTACACAGAATAGCTGCAATTTTGTGCCTTTTTCTTCAATTCATATGCAATTAAAAGTAGAAAATCAAAATATGTGGAAGCTGCTAGAAGTTTGCACCCCTCTAGCATTTAGAAATGATCAATGATACTTCACTGATAGAAATTTTTTTAAATGACACAAGAACTTACAAGCACAATAGTGTCAGGCTACTTCATGGAGAGAAAACATTTATATAGAGTTGAGTAGAGTATGAAAACATGGTAAAAAAAAAAAACATACCTCATTGGATTGTGACTATCATCTGCTGCTGATTCTGTTTAAGACGGGATAATCAGGGTTTGGACTGGACTGATGTTATACTGTCATCTAGTTGAAAAGCTGTTACTGACTATTCTAAATAACTTAGGGCAAAAGGAAAGTTTGATACACATATCTATAAAATAAGGAAACTGGAAATTTGAAGTTAGATTGCAAAGGGTTTTATAACTTAAGAGAGGAAATGAATAACAGTCAAGAGCAAAATGTTTTTCCTATGATTCTCATCTACAGGTTTACTGATATAGAGATTATCAAGAGAAGAATTAGATAAGAATGCAAATAGGAATTTAAACGATGTGATTCTCGTCTGTCTGTTACATAAATATTGCAAAATGTTGACTTTTCAGATCAAGACTGAAAATGAAGGCAAAAAAAATGAATTATAGAATCTGAGTCAGAATGTACCTCAGTGTATAGGTAATGAAATCCATATCTGAAAAACAGTCTCCACTAAAAATAACTCAACAAATCAACACTCAGCCTTTGCTTGACTATATCTAGAGAGTTAGAAGGGATTGTGTTCCAAAATGGCCCATTGCAGTATTTTAGCTATACTTATTAAGAAATTTGTCCAGATAGAGTCAAAATTTATCTACTGTTTTCAGCTATAATTATCAGCAAGAGCTTTTTTCTTCTTAATAGAGTCAATGTTTACCTCTGTAACTTTTACTGTTTCCTCCTTGCATTGCTCTCTCCATCCAAAAGATGCAGAGATCTTTTCTATATGATAGCCTTATAATTATCTTCAATCATGTCCCCCTTGAAATTTTCTTCTTTAGGAAAAACCTCTCTTCTTTTTTCAAAATCTTCATAGGGTACAAACCTAAAACCCTTTTACAAACATTTTGTTTGACCTCTTCTGTATGTTTTCTTTTTCCTAAAATGCAAATTAACTGAAAACAGACTTAGTGATGTGTTATTACAAGATCATAGTACAAAGGACCATCATCTCCTTATTCCTAGGAGCTTTATTAACAATCCAACATTACTGACAGATAACGAATATCCTTATAAAACCTTCAGACATTCCTCAAATAAACATCTGACTTAGATAAGGTCATGAGACACCTGAATCCAGAAATCCTGACTCCATGATCTCTTAATTAGGCCTTGATCATGGTCTCTATCCACAGTCCAGTTCAGGTAGACTAAAGATTCTTAAAAAGAGGCAGTGTTCCCTGCAGAAGGAGAATGATTAATAACAGCTTCACTTTCATCCAGACCAGCTTATTTGTGTAACTCTTTTATATTTTCCCTAATACATGTCTCTTCTCATTTCTAATTTTGAATTTTATGTATGTTCCTAATAGATTCTAATTCAGAATCTATCACATCTTTGACTGTGAGCTATTTATTCAATTGAATTTAATTAAATAATAATATACTACATATCTACTCCATGTAAGTAATTGTATCAACTTTTATGGATATAAAGACAAAAAATAAAACTGTACCTCTTCTCAAGGAGTTTTCATCTGTGAAAACAAAATGTACATACACACACACACACACACACACACACACATATATATATATATATATATATATATATATATATATATATAAACTGAGCAAACTCTTCCTTCATGAAGCTCTTTCAATCTACCTTTCATTTGTGTAACTATCATAGTGGCTACCAGATATTGCCACATTGAGGCCACAGGTGCTGAACACCTTTGACAATTACTGTACTTTTTAAAATTTTTACAGTTCACCCTAAGTTCATTGCTCTGGGGTTATATGATTCTCTATACAAGAACTAAGTTCCTTCTGCATTGGTTCTTATCCCTTCAACAGGTTCTTGCAGCATGATTCTGTTTTTTTTTTTTTTTTTTATTCCAATTTAAGATTTCTCTCTAGAAAAAAAAATTGAAAAAAAAAGTAAAAGGTACTCAAAGTACAAATATATATCAGGTGTAAAGCAGGCAGTTTTATTCCCTCACAAAAGGAGGAACACTAAGCAATAAAGAACCACAGAATGATGATGATCAGTTGAGTGGTCTCATTGGGAAATTTAAAGTAGTGCTACTCATTAGCTTTTTTACATTCACTTCCACTGGATACACCCTCATTGACACCAAGAATGCTTTTCTTTTCCTCAGAGGTCTTTATGTCAGAGACTCTTTCAATGTTAGATGGTTTGCCTTGGTTGCTATTTCTATTGGAATTGCTCTGCTACTAATAATCTATTTCTTAGGTACCCAGGAAGAGATTAAGACTTCTACAACTTCCTTTTGAGTTGTCACAATGTCTTGCTTTAAAGGAAATGCTTTCTCTCTCTCCTCTCCTCTCTCTTCTCCCCTGTCTCTCTCCTTCTCTTACTCCTTTCCTCCATCTCTCTTTCTCCTTCTTTCCTTCTCTGTGTCTCTGTCTCTGTCTCCCTCCTTCTCTCCCTTCTTCCTCCCTCCCTTTTCTATTCTCCCTCCTCCCTCCCTCCCTCCTTTCCCTTTCTACTTTCTCTCTCTCTCTCTCTCACACACACACACACACACACACACACACACACACCCCCCAAATCTATCCTAGATACAATATCTCTTGGAAGACCACGAACATAAGTTCACACTATAGGGTTTCTGTCATAAAGAAGAAATTCTGTTTTCTTAAAAGAATCTAAAGAGTTGCAGAGATTTTATGTTTTTTTTTAAATTTTTCTTTTCTTCTATCTTTCTTTTTTATGGTCTACTAGTTGTATAGAGAATCATTGCATAATTTAAAAAAAATACTTTTAGCCAGTTACCAGGATTATTCTTCTTCCCTTAACTATTTCTGTATTTTTGAATAAAATAGTTTCTTTCCTTAAGCTTCAGCTTCCCAAATTGTAAAATGAAGAAACCAACTTATGTAGTATGAAATAAAGACCAAGTGTCAGTGAATTGTCCACATTAGTTTAGCAACTATACAAAATTTCCACATCAGTAAAATAAAAGGGAAAGGGCACACAATTAGGAGTAAGGACTCAAACTTCAGCAAACAGTCTCATCATATTGTCACATATCATATAAATTGCCTAAACTATAAAATGAAAATGTTGAACTATGTAATCTCTCAGGTCCCTTCCAGGTAGAACATTTTATAATTCTCTTTTCTTGCTTTAGAGATGTCCATTAATCACATTTTTAGGAAGTTTCCATTAAGCACAAAAGTAAATAGCTTTTACCCCACCTACCCACCTGCTGGCCACTTCTCAGGTATTTATCCATGAAATAATTAACATTCTGTCTAAAGTGATTTGTTTTCACTTGTCTTGCTTATCATCTGTTGACTTCCCCCATCTCAAGAGCAGTCTAATATGGCAAGGAGAGCTCATTAACTTCCTCAGCTTCTGTGTCATGGACCTTATTTCTCTTCATCCCTTCATGCGATTAGTCCAGGTTTCTGCTTGCCTGAGAATCAAGCTTCTAGTTGCTCAAAATTGCATTTCTACACTGTTTCCTCATCACATTTCATCATCTTCAATACTTTTCCTTTTTAAAGGCATCCAGTCAACATTGTTTTCATGAGTCATCGCCACTAGGACAACTTTTTCCTTGGTATACTGCTACCTGTTACATTAGCATATAAATATTTGACAACTTCATTTGATTGTGGAGTAGAAGATGTAGAAGATTATGAAATAGAATAGGAGGCTGTATTTTATACTACCAAGAGCATTCTATAGTGGTAGGAAAAATAAACTTGGATTGTAATTTAGCATTTAGCCAGCTGTAGTGTTGTGCTGACAAATGTTAACAATTTGTTCTCTGTGCTTGCATAATACATTTATAAATTAATCTATGTTATTAAAATTTTCCCATCATCCTTTTAAATAAAGAAAATCAACAATAACAAAAAATTAAATCATGATTTGTAGCATTTGCTCATGCTGAATGAACAATGAACAATTTCTCTAATAAGCAAGGTTTGGATGCTTTCAGTACACTCCTGATTGGTTATATGACTGAGGTCACTCTGGCTCTCATTTTCCTGAAGTACTATAATAAGCAAAGGATGAATAGGACTTTGCTCCCTAATACCAATCTGTGTTTTTATTCATTGAAATCCACTTTTGCAAACCTTATCTTGTGATCTCTTTACACGCACTTCATGGTGTAATATCTATAGGCCTCCACAGTATTACTAAGACATTCTTTCCCTCATTGACCTCATGAGAGTGAGGGCTAGATTATTCACAGGAATATTGTAACACCCCATTTTACAGGTATCAGAATATCCCTTATAACTAGACTGTTTTCAGTGTTGCAAACACCATGTCCTCTAGAACTGTTTTTGCCTTATGTGAAAAAGTCCTAAGTTACAGGGCTTGTTTCCTCAGCAAAAAAAAAAAAAAAAGAAAAAAAAAAAAAAAACAAGAATTGCTTAAATTATCTCTAAGTTCCTTTCTGCCTCTGTTCTATAACTGATTTTTGTCTTTGAAGACTTAGTGAAGTGTGTGGGTTAACTTGACCCCAAAGATGAAGTTCTTGCCTAGAAGCTTTGTCAGTGCTCAGAGTCTCACAACAATTTGAAGATCTGTCCTAGGATACAAAACCCAATTCTACAATTTTAAATCACATAAATGACTAAACTTAAAAATTTCTAGACTTTCTGTAAGCCATTTAGCTCTACCTTCTAAATTGGAGTCATAAACAGAAGACCTTAAAAGTGAGTTGAAAGAAGAAAAATAAAAATAAAGCAGCTAATTAAGATTTTCCCATCTTCACAATTCAAGCTTCTATCCATATCTTTCTGCTTAATATGTAAGCTTCAAGCTTTACTCTTTTGATTCTCCAGGAAATGTAGTGAAAATATCATCTATTTATTCATGTAACCATCAAATTTTATTGTTAGAAGTGAACTTAATAGCCATTTAGTTCAAACCATTTCTAAAAGAAATACCAATTATAACATACTCCATAAATGGTCATCTCACTTCTGCTTGGTCTCCCTAATTTTACAGTTGGGGAAACTGAGGCCCAAGTAAAACAATTATTGTTTTTTTCCCTAAAGTTAAAATCAGAATTAAACAATAACCCTGGTTTCTATCTTAGAATATTTTGACTACTCTATAATTTCTATACAGTCATTAGTAGGACAATGAAGGAGTGGCCCCCCACATCTGGAGGCAGCCCATTCCAACTTTGGGAAATTCTCCACGTTAAGATGTTTTCCCCTTGATTATATTACATATTCTTGACTCAAAAACACCTTGTCTGTATATAAAACATGTGTGAGAGGTGGATCTTGAATACAGGTCTTTCTAACTTCAGGTCTTACTATCTACTACATCACATTGTCAACACAGTTATAGGTGATAAAATACTATCTACTATAGCAACATCAGGAAATGTTTTATATAAACAATAGGATTTGAGATCTCCTTTGAAGAAAGTCAATGATTCTAAGAAATAGGAGTTCTTTCTAGACATTAAGGGCCACATATGCCTGTCCCACAGAAGTGTAAAATGGAATGTCATGAATGGGGAAGAGCTACCACACCTCTTTGAAGGGAAATAAAAGTACATGAGAGGAAATAATATGAAATAAGTTTGGAGAGATAGTTGTGGAGGATCATAAGTGCCAAAAATATACTTTTCCTAGGAGCAATAGCAATCATAGAGCTTCTTGAGTATGGAAACGATTTGAAAGAAATTCTAATGGATATGGGTCTGAAGTTGTCTGAAGACAACTTTTGGGAAACATTTTCAGATCTATGTGGAATTTTGCCCCTTTCCCACACCCTGCGACAAAAGGGGGAGATTAATTTCTGTTTTGAGAGAAACAAGAGTAGTTTAAGTAATCTTTCTCCAAAATCTTGGAAAAGTAGAAGTATAGAATTACATCTATCTGCTCTCCTAAATATTAGTGGTATCGGTACATTATTTTAATTAAAAAAAAAAAAAAAAAGTCTACTTACCTGGTTGTTTGTAAGGGACGGGGGAAGCTTGCCTCAAGCCACTGGTCCTTTGGACCAAATATTAGTTATATAAAAGACTATTAGAAATGGTAATTGTTAATTAATTGATTGATAGTGAAAAATTAGCAAATTAACAAACAGAATATTAAGAGATTGAAATACAAAATGAATGATCTCTTTAAATTGAAGTAAGGTGAAATTGTTGTTGAAACAAGAAAAAGGCTTTGATAATGAATAAAAAATTATCCAATTTCTAGAGAAACAAACTGGAAATCAGAAATGTCTTGAAGACCCAGATTCTCCCTACATCAGTAGCTTCCAAAGTCTTCATTTCTCTTTGTTTCTCAAATGTTTGGATTCAATGCTAGAGAGATCCTAGAATAATATGTGTTCTCCCAAATACAAACTGTCTTTCCTCTTCAAAGCTGTTACACTAATCCCACTCTGATAAAGGCACCAAGGTTGCATCACAATCTTTCAACTAATCCAGAGGCACAAAAAATGAATTAGATGTGAGAAAATATTGTTATAAAATTATTAAATTGTCATCTTTGTCAAAGAATTGGAAAAGAAAAAAACTGGAAACAAGATATCTCTCTTTTAAATTAGAAATTCTTCAAGTATATAGCACATTTATTTATGGTAATTCTCTATTCTTCTCAGAAAGTTTGCACTTGGAAAATTTATAATGAATGTTGGTAGCTTAATTGATGATATGACCTTAAAATTTTTTAAATGAAATAAAAAACAAAACTTATTACTTTCTAAATTTTGTTATTTTTCAGAGTTACAGCTAGTCAGCATTTTTCCTGGAAGAATTTTCATTGAGTAGTAAATGATCAGAAATAGAGGGCTGACAAAATGGGAAGGTTTGGGACAGAAGTACAGAAGGTAGTCTGATAGATTATGGGAAAAGTATAAGGCACAAGGCTTTCTCATGTTGAAGTGAGATTGGGCACTATGGCAGGGGGGAGGGTTCCTAAACATTTATCACAAGGAGTATCATAGGACACAATTATATATTATGTTTCTAAAGAACAGACAACTACTTGATACAAGGAGGAATTATGGAAATATGACCCTACTATTGCTGAAAATATGGTTACCTTGGAGCATAGTTCCATTTTTCCTCTACTAGTAAAAAAACTCCATTATTCATAGAATCATAGAACTTTAGAGCTGGGTAGAAACTCCCACAAACTACAAAAACTGAAGACTAGAAAAGATAAGTTATTCCCTTAGTCAAGGTTATATAATTAGTTAATGGCAAAACTAGGACTAGAATTAATATTTTTATTTCAAGTTCAATGATTTTGCCTGACACCATGTTGTATATGTAATAGAACTTACACATTGATGAAACTCCCCCCTTCTTTAAACTTTAAAAAAAATATAACATTTTAATTCACTCAGTGAGGGATGACAAGGTAGATAAATCAATCTTCTCAAAGAGAGGTTCATATTAAACAGAGGTATATAAACCTGGGCCTTTTGAAATCCCACAGAAAAAGAATTACTGAGTTTAATAATAGAATTTTATGTTCCCAGAATAGGTCATTTCTTTCTTTTTTTTTTTTTTTTTTTTTTTTTTTTTTTCAGGATTTCACCATAACATAGCTATAGGAAGTTGTACATGAAACTACTCATTGATAAGTTCCACTTTGAGATATAGCTCTGCTATTTTAAAAAGGTAGCAAAAGGTGATGGAGGCCTATAGAGATGGGGAGACTTTGGGAAAGGACATAAAGGCAGGAAGTATCTCACCAAAAAACAGAACATTAATCACTATAGTTACCTTGAATCTAGAATATCTCATAATGCACAGCTGTCCCTTCAGGCAGCAAGGAAAGAAGACTTGACATTTTCAGCTATCTGAACAAAATGATTATCACAGAAACATTTGAACTACTTCTAAAGAAGGCCTGTGGCTCCAATGTAATTTAAAAGAGGTATGATCTCCATTAGCTTCTTCAAAATATGTCATATAGGTCTCCTTCTAAAACAATGAAGCTTAACTTCTTTTTAGTATTATCCATACTTGTATTTGTGTTGTCCTTCTTGCATGAATAATATTGTCTTCATGTATTTTTTCACATCTTTCTCCACAATTTCCTTTTTTTTTTTTTTAGCATTGCTTTCATTCATTTCTAGGATAAAATCCATCTTTTTTTTTTTCTTTTCTAATGTCATTTGTTTTTTGTTTCCATTATCTGAACAGTCTGAGGTTTCTGTTATTAGTTATTCTTTCTTTCTTTCTTTACATTTTCCACACAGCTGCATTTTTCAAGGTGTCATTTCCCTCCTTGATTTCTTGTGATTGTTCTTTGTTTTTAATGACTGAGGGAGGTAGATGTTTGTGGAAATCAACTCAGAATGATTTAATAATTTGTTCCTCTTCACCAGAAAATTCTATTAGAGGAATCCCTTACTCAAATTCAAAGCATATTATGGAGGAATCATCATTCAAGATCTTAGAGATAAAGTTAAATAAAGTATTGTGGAAGAAAAAGAAACTAGCTTTCAAATTAGTGTGCAAAAAACTACCCTAACAAGGAAAGGTGATGCTTTATGTATGTGAAAGTTTGCTGTTTTTTCAGTTTTTTTTTTTCAAAACATGATTCTTTCTAAATTTTATTTTCTTTCAACACATGTATAATCATTTTAAAACAGGTTTTTTCCCTTCACCTGAATCCTAGACATTCAAAATACATTTGGTATTATTCATTAGCTATAGACTTTTGTTTCACTCCCAGAATAAAAGGAAACAGATTCCCCCTGAGTTTGTACAGCAGCTTTGAAATATGTCCAAAATCTTAAAGATCCATGTTAAAATTTTTTTTAATTTGAGAAATGTAATATTTACTTTGTTCTAGAGGTTGGATAAAAAATTATTTCCTGAGAAGCAATTTAAAAAGTATATATTATCATTGTCATTTTTTTTCCTTTCTCACACTACCATTTTGAAAAATTTATATAACCTGTCCTCCCCCAGGAATGCAAAATCACATTACAAACTTAAATTACCAAATAGACCTTAAAATTCATAATACCCAAGTGAGATAGCAAAAGTTTCAGTAATTAAAATCTTGAATAAGTAGAGTGCCATGGCCTATGTGGAAAGCAATAAATAAGGGAAAATAGAAACCAAAGAGTCATGAATGGAATTAAAGTCAATTCTCTGAGATAGTTATCTTATAACAGGCACAAATTCAGTTTTGTGTCTTGAAAACCCATGATTCTAGACAGGAGCTTATTCTATTTAAAGAAGATGACTAAGGGATTTCCTTAGAGCTGCTTAGTATCTCCAGTTTTGTGGGAGTGATTAGGGTTAAAAAGTAGCCTATTAATTAGCCTACATATTTCAGGAAAGGAAAGAGATAATAAATTTTAGAAAGGGAAAGGTAATAACAATAAAAGGATCATTTGATAAAGGAAACAGATGAGCAGAAAAATTAGGAGGGACCATGGCATTATAGAAATTTTGAGTTAAAATCAGCTCACTTACCCCCCTCCTTTTGCAAGGAGGAACTGAGCCTCATATGTGACATGACTTTAGTCATTTGCCTGCAAAATTATTTTGGTACCATGGATCTTGTTCTCTGAAAAGCAATTCAATTAATCAGCACTTGACTCCAAAACTCCCAAAATTTCATGCTCATGAAATAACCACTAAGGTTAGAAATAGTGTCAGAATCACTGTTCAAGCCCCTATATTTGTGCTAAGGGAAAAAAAAAACCACAAAACAGAGAATAGGCAGGAAATTGAAATCCAATCTTACATTGTTCTAGACAAATTAAATATTCTTACTCTGATGCACAGGGAGTTGCCATTACTACATAGAAATAGGAGGAAATATTCCTTGCCTATTTGTTAGCTCACCTTGAAAAGTCATTGGAAACTGTTTCTCTTCCTTCATATACTTTGTTCAGTAGGTGGATCTTCCTTACTTGTTTGCAAATTGTCTTTGATACGCCCTATAGTTACAGGCATCAATAAAGAATTGTGTTGTGGAGAAGCTACTCATCTCTCTATTATCATGAGGCTGACGGGACAGGCTCAACTCAATCATCAATGTGTAAAGTACTTTGTACACTTTTAAGTGCAACAGAAGCATTGATAGGATGGTGTTCTGGCCTCAAATGCAGGAAGACCTGGGTTTAAACCCTGCATCTGAAGCATATTTGATGTGTAACATTAGATTAGACAAACCCTTAACATCTCAGTATTCTTGGACAACTAAGATTATAAATAACAAAATGGGCATTTTTTTTCAACATTGATTTAAGGGATTCCTCACTGGAAGAGTTCCAGACTGCTGAAGTGTTAGATTTGAAAGACAGAGAAGAAACAAGGAAGGAAAGAGAGGAAGAAAATAATAGAGGGAGGAAAGGAGGGAAGAAGGAAGTGAGGGAGAGAAGGAAAAGAGCAAAATAAATGTGAACTAACCTTACATAATACTTAAGAGGACTCAGTGGCTTCTATAAATTTCCAGTGGCCCCCCCAAAACATATGACAGTGTTTTATATATAGCAGCCATATGATGTAGGTTTGTTGAAGGAATGACAATGAATGAAACCATTGACAAAAATAACCTCTTTGATGTAACTTCATTTGTTTATAGTTCTCTGCCAACTATTGTCTAAGCCCTTGTTTTTTTTTTTTTTTTTTTTTTGGTAGTGGAATGTTTTATTATTATTATTATTATAACTTTTTTACAAGATAAATGCATGGGTAATTTTTTAGCATTGACAGACAATGCTGTCATTTGTGACAAAACCTTTTGTTCCAATTTTTCCCCTTCTTCCCCCCACCCCTTCCCTCAGATGGCAGGTTGACCAATACATGTTAAATATGTTAAAGTATATTTTAAATACAATATATGTATACATGCCCATACAGTTATTTTACTGTACAAAAAGAATCGAACTTTGAAATAGTGTACAATTAGCCTGTGAAGGAAATAAAAAATGCAAGTAGACAAAAATAGAGGGATTGGGGATTCTATGTAGTGGTTCATAGTCATCTCCCAGAGTTCTTTTGCTGGGTGTAGCTGGTTCAATTCATTATTGCTCTATTGGAACTGATTTGGTTCATCTCATTGATGAAGAGGACCACGTCCATCAGAATATATCCTCATATAGTATTGTTTTTGAAGTAGCCCTGCTCATTTCACTCAGCATCAGTTCGTGTAAGTCTCTCCAGGCCTTTCTGAAATCATCCTGTTGGTCATTTCTTACAGAACAATAATATTCCATAACATTTATATACCACAATTTATGCAGCCATTCTCCAATTGATGGGCATCCATTCATTTTCCAATTTCCAGCCACTACAAATAGGGCTGCCACAAATATTATTGCCCATACAGGTCCCTTTCCCTTATTTAAGATCTCTTTGGGATATAAGCCCAATAGTAACACTACTGGATCAAAGGGTATGTACAGTGTGATAACTTTTTGAGCATCGTTCAAAATTGCTCTCCAAAATGTAAGTCTTTACTTTTTAACCAAATATGAAGAAAGTCTTTCCAGGAGACTACCATACCATGAGAAATAAATGGTTTTTACTCTGATTGAGAGAAATTACCAAGATGAATATATATTATTCCATATTTTGCCTTTTGATGGCTTATGAATGAGATGTAGAGTAATAGTTATAATCTGATATTTCATTCTGGGCTGGAAATTTTTTATTAATTTTCCAAAATAGGAAATTGTCAGAACTTCTTGATAGCTGCCATGAAACTGCTTTACATTCACTATCTAGGGTTATTTTTCAGATCTTACCATTTGGTGGGGACTTCACCAGAGTAGAGTTATTAAAATGCAGACTCCTACACTTCTCTTTCTTATGCCATGTCCACATACTGTCACAAATTCTCCTAGGAGGTTTTTCATAGGGGTTAGATGGCTGTTACCAGCTCTATTGAAATTAAATGTATATCATTGGATCATGAAGTTTCCTGTAATGACAATCCCTCCCTTTTGCTAAATGATTTCTTTAGCTACTTTACTGGACATTTCTAAAATTAAGTACTGCTATTACACATAAGAATTGGGACACTAATTGCTCTGTCTTCTCCACTAAAAGATCCCTCTATTAGTTTTAGTCCTTGGGGAGCCTGGTCATCTAGAAGAGATGTCACACAACTCTCACACTCTTCAACACCTTTACTACAATATCCCAGGCATAACTTATAACTGAGGTTTTGGATCATGCCCAAGATCTCAAAAATGGAAGAAAGAAAATGCTCAATGTGTAACATGAATTAGATATGGGATAGGTATTTATTTCCCTTGCTAAGGAAAAAATGCTAAACACAGAATTTTCACAAATGTGTATTTGCTAGAAGAAAACTAACAAGTGGTAGTAAGGCTAAATAAGCTTACAATGTGTCAGTAATTTGATGATTAAAACCATTTATTTATCATGATGTTTACAACCTTTTCAATAAGACCTTGTGCTTTTCTTCTGGGCTCTACACTGTCATGCCAGATGTTTCATCTATGTCTTCTGGGTAATCCTGAAAGGGTGCAATAATCTTATCTTGTTAGTGTCTATCTCCTACAACAGTGATGAAGAAGTTGATAAGGTTCTACTTGCTACCTGCCAATAAGGTATTATTCAGGGATTTTTTCATCTCCTAAATGTCCAAGTGTTGATCCACACAAACAATCATAAGAGAATCAGAAGGCCGACACTGAACATGCCTTGTTTAAATCCCCATTTAATGAATGAAAGGATAATTTTTATGTGCCAAGCCCTGTGCTACATGGTGGGAATATAAATATAAGCAAAGGAGAAAGTTCATGACCCTAAGGAGCTTAAATTGTAGTTGGGAAAAATAACATACAAAGGGGAATTCAAGTTAAAAAGCAGGGGAAGGAGGAAACAGTAGAAAAGGGTTGGAGTTGGTCTAGAAACAACCAGGAAGTAAGACATTGTGCACTTACTCAATACTGTAATCAATAAGATGAAATGCATCAATAACCACAGTCCAGTTTCCCAGAGAATAAACTCTAATTTCCCTAAGGATGTAGGAGGATGAAACAAATGAATTCCATTTGTTTCTGAAGAAAAAACCAGAACTAAACAAAAAATTTGATCTCCAAGCATAAAACTCAAGAGATGCAGAAAAGGTAAAAATAACTCTTAAGAATTGTATTTCTGTTGTGGATATACAAAAAGAATACATGTATAATTTGATTGTACTGATATAACATAAAAAAGGGAAGTAGATATGGAAAAGGGATGATGGCAGAATAAGGTGGGAAGGAGGGATAAAAAGAGGGAAACCACATCCCACAAAGAGGCTAAGGAAACTTATCATATCTGAGGGAATTTAGAGAGGGGGAGGAACATTGTGTGAATCTTACTCTCATCAGAGTTGGATCAAAGAAAAAATAATTGACATTTGTTTTAGAGAAAATTCTCTCTCGCCTCATTAAAAACGGGGGAGAGGAAAAGGGAAAAGAAAAAGAGTAATAAGGGAAGGAAGGGGGAAAGACTCAAAGGGGGGAAGGGAGGGATTATAAAGAGGATAAGTATCGTGATACAAGAGGGGTACATAAGTTTAAAAGGGGGAAAGAGGGTTGGGGGAGGGAAGAATAAGTAAAGCACAATCTGGGGTTATTAGGATGGCAGGAAATACAGATTTAGTAATTCTAACCGTAAATGTGAATGGGATGAACTCCCCCATAAAGAGGAGGCAGATAGCAGACTGGATCAAAAGTCAGAACCCTACAATATGTTGTTTACAAGAAACACATTTAAAGCAGGGGGATACATATAGAGTAAAGGTAAAAGGCTGGAGCAAAATCTATTATGCTTCAGGTGAAGTCAAAAAAGCAGGGGTAGCCATCCTTATCTCAGATCAAGCAAAAGTAAAAATTGATCTAATTAAAAGAGATAAGGAAGGAAACTACATCCTGCTAAAGGGTAGCATAAACAACGAAGCAATATCAATATTAAACATATATGCACCAAGTGGTATGGCACTCAACTTCCTAAAGGAGAAGTTAAGAGAGTTGCAAGAAGAAATAGACAACAAAACTGTAATAGTAGGAGATCTCAACCTTGCACTCTCAGAATTAGACAAATCAAACCACAAAACAAATAAGAAAGAAATTAAAGAAGTAAATAGAATATTAGAAAAATTAGGTATGTTGGATCTTTGGAGAAAATTGAATGGAGATAGAAGGGAATATACTTTCTTCTCAGCAGTTCATGGAACCTATTCAAAAATTGACCATATATTAGGACATAAAGACCTCAAAATTAAATGCAAGAAAGCAGAAATAGTAAATGCTTTCTTTTCAGATCATGATGCAATAAAAACTACATTCAACAAAAAGTTAGGGGGAAATAGACCAAAAAGTAATTGGAAACTAAACAATCTCATCTTAAAGAATGATTGGGTGAAGCAGCAAATTATAGATACAATTAATAATTTCACTCAAGATAATGACAATGATGAGACATCATACCAAAATTTGTGGGATGCAGCCAAAGCGGTAATAAGAGGGAATTTTATATCCTTAGAGGCTTACTTGAATAAAACAGAGAAAGAAAAGATTAATGAATTGGGCTTGCAACTAAAAAAACTAAAAAAAGACCAAATTAAAAACCCCCAATCAAATACTAAATTGGAAATTCTAAAATTAAAAGGAGAAATTAAAAATATTGAAAGTAAAAAAACTATTGAACTAATTAATAAAACTAAGAGTTGGTTCTATGAAAAAGCCAATAAAATAGATAAGCCTTTGTAAATCTGATTAGAAAAAGGAGGGAGGAAAATGAAATTTAGTAGTCTTAAAATGAAAAGGGAGAACTTTCCACCAATGAAGAGGAAATTAGAGAAATAATAAGGAGTTATTTTGCTCAACTTTATGCCAATAAATTTGATAACCTAAGTGAAATGGATGACTACCTCCAAAAATACAGACTTCCCAGACTAACAGAGGAAGAAGTAAATTGCTTGAATAGTCCCATTTCAGAAAAAGAAATAGAACAGGCAATTAAACAACTCCCTAAGAAAAAATCCCCAGGACCAGATGGATTTACATGTGAATTTTACCAAACATTTAAAGAACAATTGGCCCCAATGCTATATAAATTATTTGATAAAATAGGGAATGAAGGAGTCCTACCAAATTCCTTCTATGAACAGACATGGATGATATCTAAACCAGGTAGGCTGAAAAACAGAGAAAGAAAATTTAAGACCAATCTCCCTAATGAATATTGATTAAAATCTTAAATAAGAATTAGCAAAAGACCAGAAAATATCTCCAAGATAATAACTAATCAAGTAATTTAACCAGGAATGCAGGGCTGGTTAATATTAGGGAAAATATCAATATAATTGGCCATGTTAATAACCAAATTAATAAAACCATATGATCATCTCAATAGATGCAGAAAAAAGATTTTGATAAAATCCAACATCCATTCCTATTAAAAAACTTGAGAGATAGGAATAAAATGGACTTTTCCTTAAAATAATAGCAGATTTATTTAAAACCACTAAAATAATGTAATCGAGACAAACTGCAACATTCCAATAAGATCTGGAGGAAAAAGGTTGCCCACATCACCATTATTTTATTTAATATTGTATTAGAAACGCTAGCTATAGCAATAAGAGCTGATAAACCCAAAGATCCCAGCTTTTGGGATAAGAACTTACTGTTTGATAAAAATTGCTGGGAAAATTGGAAACTAATATGGCAGAAACTAGGCATTGATCCATACTTAACGCCGTACACCAAGATAAGGTCAAAATGGGTTCATGACCTAGGCATAAAGAATGAAATTATTAATAAATTAGAGGAACATAGGATAGTTTACCTCTCAGACCTGTGGAAGGGGAAGGTCTTTATGACCAAAGCAGAACTAGAGATCATTACTGATCACAAAATAGAAAATTTCGATTATACCAAACTGAAAAGTTTTTGTACAAACAAAACTAATGCAGACAAGATTAGAAGGGAAGCAATAAACTGGGAAAATATTTTTACAGTCAAAGGTTCTGATAAAGGCCTCATTTCCAAAATATATAGAGAATTAACTCTAATTTATAAAAAATCAAGCCATTCTCCAATTGAAAAATGGTCAAAGGATATGAACAGACAATTCTCAGATGAAGAAATTGAAACTATTTCTAGTCATATGAAAAGATGCTCCAAGTCATTATTAATCAGAGAAATGCAAATTAAGACAACTCTAAGATACCACTACACACCTGTCAGATTGGCTAAGATGACAGGAAAAAATAATGATGATTGTTGGAGGGGATGTGGGAAAACTGGGACATTGATTCATTGTTGGTGGAGTTGTGAACGAATCCAACCATTTTGGAGAGTAGTTTGGAACTATGCTCAAAAAGTTATCAAACTGTGCATACCCTTTGATCCAGCAGTGTTACTACTGGGATTATATCCCAAAGAGATTATAAAGAAGGGAAAGGGACCTGTATGTGCACGAATGTTTGTGGCAGCCCTTTTTGTAGTGGCTAGAAACTGGAAACTGAATGGATGTCCATCAGTTGGAGAATGGCTGAATAAATTGTGGTATATGAAAATTATGGAATATTACTGTTCTGTAAGAAATGACCAACAGGATGATTTCAGAAAGGCCTGGAGAGACTTACACGAACTGATGCTGAGTGAAATGAGCAGGACCAGGAGATCATTATATACTTCAACAACAATACTATATGATGACCAGTTCTGATGGACCAGGCCATCCTCAGCAACGAGATCAACCAAATCATTTCTAATGGAGCAGTAATGAACTGAACTAGCTATGCCCAGAAAAAGAACTCTGGGAGATGACTAAAAACCATTACATTGAATTCCCAATCCCTATATTTATGCACACCTGCATTTTTGATTTCCTTCACAAGCTAATTGTACAATATTTCAGAGTCTGATTCTTTTTGTACAGCAAAATAACGTTTTGGTCATTTATACTTATTGTGTATCTAATTTATATTTTAATATATTTAACATCTATTGTTCATCCTGCCATCTAGGGGAGGGGGTGGGGGTTAAAAGGTGAATAATTGGAACAAGAGGTTTGGCAATTGTTAATGCTGTAAAGTTACCCATGTATATATCCTGTAAATAAAAGGCTATTAAATGAAAAAAAAAAAAAAAAAAAAAAGGATATAGGAGGGACATAGTATAGGAGGTGGTGGTTAGGAATTGCAAAGTGTCCTGCTTCCAAGTGAAAGCTGATAGTCCCAGAGAAATATCTTCAAGTACCTATGGGAAGAGAAAAGCTTGATTTCAACTGGGTATAATTTGAAGATAATCATGTAGTTTTATTCATCTGATGGTACTCTTTGTAAAAGTTCTCCTGAGCAATTATTTTTTTAAACTAATATTAAAACCCCTTCACTTCTCCATTTGATTTTTCTGTAAACCACATCTTAATTCTGTTTAAATTGTGGTATTCACTAACTTGCAGTCATATAATGTCACAGAAAAAAAAAAAAGAGAGAGAGAATATCCTGAAATAATTAAAAGCATTTAAAAATTTCCCAAAAGGCAACCAGCTCATTTCCCATCCCTATCAATTCTAAACCTTGGTCATTGTTCATACCCATTGTTTGTCTAATGTAGATGTACTGATTGCCCAACAACAAAAACTGTTCTTCTAATTGTATATGATAATCTGGAAAATAGGCATTCATCATCTAGTTGTTTTTTCCTCTTTAAATAACTGGACTGAACTTGTGACTTTTTAAGAATTACATATCTCAATTAGAAGGCACTACAATGTTCTAAGGTTTGAAAAAAATCAACATCATATCATCTGTAAATACTGGTATCTAGAAGAACTAGCTATTTATTTGAAATCTACCTTTCAGTAGACATCCTCTTTGACAGAAATATGTGAATTTGGTAAGTATATGTCTCCCTACTTTATTCTTCCCTTGATATCATAATCAGAAGGTGATGAAACAAAATCATTACTATTAATACAAAACTATGCCCAAATAATTTTTATATAAGCATGAGAGGTATTTATTAGAGATAGCAACTGTAAGATGGCATTTTCCAGTACCAAATAAATTTAAAAATAATAAACTTGTTGGATATTGTATTCTCTATACTTTTCATGCAAGCAAGACCATACAGATATAGTCTGCTGTAGGAAAGAGTTATAATCATTTCAACATTCTGTGATAAAGAATTATCTAGTTATTGTCCCTATCATTCACCCCATTTATTATTCTATACAGTTTTGTTTTCTCTAGCTTTAACATGTCATTTATATATTGATCTTAATCACTGGCAGTGTTCAATTGATAAAACTGGAATACCTAAGTGACAGCCCAATTTTTTAACCCTATAACTAAGTGGTAACTAACCAGAATAACATTACTTCCCTATAGTTATCAGTGTCAGCATTGATATATAGACAGAACCTTTGTTGTAGTATACTGTGAAAATAAATGAAAGGTAATCCAATAACATTATTTCATTCAAAAACACTTGATATGTGCAGCACAGTCCTAAGTGCTTATAATAAAATTATCAAAATTATACAACCCCTCCTTCAAATGGCTTACATCCTAATCAGCTTCCCTCCTCTACTCTCTTCCTAACCCCTGTCCTTTTCTCCCCCACCCCGTTGTTTGCTGATTCAGCATAATTGGCTTTGAGATATTTACTCCTCATCTCCACATTCAGACCAAACCTCAGTCTCTGCAGAGTCTGTATTTCCTGTGCTCTTTTCAAGTTGTCTTAAGAGGAAAACTGCTTTATCTATTTACTTTGCTACTCTGTGTTCATTTTGTGGATATATTTTGTCTGATTGTGGAGGAAATATGGAGATTTTAAAAATTGTTGACCAATTCAGACATCTTCCCCCTGATCCCCTCCATTAAGAATTCTTTGCTGATTCTTTTACTGTAGTAGAAACTTCTTTCTTCATACTGTCCTAGAGCACTCTGTTGTTAAAAAAAAAAAAAAAAAGGGAGGGGGGGGAGCAGGGCAGAGTAGTAGTGATGATCTCAGACAAAGTTATGGCTAAAATAGTTAATAAAAAAAGATAAACTAGTTAACTACATTCTACAAACCCAGATCACTCCACAACTACTTCAAAAAAGATTTAAGAATGCAAGATGAACTTCTTGCTTAATCTTCTTAGTCATGTCCAAATCTATATGAATCATCTGGGATATGATTGACTGGGTATCTCCAGTTCATTTTACACATGACAAACAGATGAATAGGGTTAAAGTGATTTACCAAGAGTTACACCTTAGTAACTGTCTGAGCACAGATTTAAAAACAGAAAGATGAGTCTCCCTAATTCCAAAACCAGTGCTCTACAATATTTTATGTTTCTATCATTAAATCAGTAATTAAACCTATAAACTGAACATGATAAAAATTGTGGAATGGGGATAGATAGATGGAGTCAGTGGATAGAGTTCCTAATAAAACCTGCAGTATGCAGTAATCCAGAGCTCATCATGAATTCAGCATTAGGTCCAGACTAGCACAACAGTGATCTCCCCAAGGGGATCAGAATCTCAAACTTAGGTATTATAGGTCACATCTATGTTGACAAAAGCAGAGTTTCCCAGAACTTAATCACGAGTCCAAAACAAATCTGGCTCAGGAGATCTGTCCATCTACAGTGTAAAATGAGGAATCCTCTCTGGGCCCAGAGAAATATGATGCCAACAGCATCCCAAGAGTATTCTGAAGAACTAGCCCTGGGTTAAAAACAGGATTAAGTTAGTAATATGATTTCTCCAAACCTCCTGAATCAATCCATCTAGCTGACAGGAGCTGGCAATACTATCCAGTGAAGCGCCAATAGCAGGCAGGTTTGCAACAATGGTGCTTTTTATTCAAATTAGAGCCTGCAGCTTGGAAAGTCCAGAACAGAAATGATAAGATCATATACTGACCTGATTGTATAGGGTCCACTGAAACTTTGAAATTCCATGGCTGATGTCTTTCTTATGATTGTTGAAGAACATAGCAGTCTATGACCAAGTAACACAAAAGTGGAGATCCATACAGGAGAAGAAATAATTATACAAGACCACAATAGGTGAACAGAACCTGAAAAGATAGGGGAAAGAAAAACGGTTATGATTTCAAGGACACCTCCAAAAGAAACCAAAAGAAGAAGAATTGATATAAATTATAAACAATTCCTCAAAGCAAAGCACAGTATGAAAATAAGATTTTAAAATTCCAACAAGAAATAAAGCAAGTGTTTTAAAAAATAGTTTAAAATTATGTTATTGGACAAAGCTAAGATGGCAGAAAGCAGACACAGATGTCTGTGACCTCCTCTCACACCAATAGTAGATTAAGCCTCTGAATTGGTTTTGGAGTGACAGAAACCACAAATATTTGGAATATAACACATTTCCAGAAGAATATTCTTTGGAAGAACTTCAGAACAGGTCTGTTTCAATTGGTCAAGCCTGAACCGCAGTGCAGGAAGTCCCGGGGCAAGGAGTTGGGGTGGGGAGCCAGAGTGTTGTGTCATCCATGTACCAGGGAATCTTCTGTGAGACTCTTAGGCTACTCTGTCCTGTTTGCAAGCAGGTGGTTAGCAAATTTACTGCAAAATACTCAAAACTAATACAAAAAGGAAATTGAGAGTCTCTGAGTCAGGAAGAATGCAGGACCTGTCCATGATTACCCAGCACTGGAAGTTAGTGAGTAACACTAAAGTGATTGTCACCCCTTTATTTTAAGAGCAGATCTCAACCCTTTAAACATGAGCAAAGAAGCAAAAAGAACTCAGATTATAGAAAACTATTTTATGGAGAAAGAGAACAAACGTCAAACCCTGAGGTTCCTAAAAGCAAATCAATTCTAGATAAAGCCCCAAAGGAAGATTTGAGCTGGTCCCCATTACAAAAGGCTTTCTTGGAAGATCTCAAAAAGGATCTTAAAAGAGAGTTAGAATAAAAATGGGGAAAGGAAATGGGATCTTTGCAAGAGGATATGGAAAAGGAAAAACAGAAATTATCTGAAGAAAATTCCTTTAAAATGGATTTGACAAAATGGGGAAAAATATAACTCCTTACAAAGTAGATATGAAAAATATACCAATTCATTGAAAAACAGAATTTGTGAAATGGAAAAAATGCAACAAAATAATTCAATAAGCTAAATAGAAAAGGAGCTAAAAAATGAAACTGAAGAAAATAATATGCTAAAAATTAGAACTGAACAAAATGAAGCGAATCAGTCAAGCAGCACCAAAAAAATGAAAAAAAAAATAGAAGAAAATTATGAAACCTCCTAAGAAAAACAACTAACCTGGAAAATAGATTGAGGAGAAACGATCTCAGGATTATTGGACTTCCTGAAAAGTATCTGCCTCTTCAGAATGCCTCGTTCAATTTTTTTTTTGATACCTCAACTAGGGAATAAGTGACTAGAATTAAAAAACCAATAAGCAAACAAACAAAAAACAAAAACAAAAACAAAACAAAACAAAACAAAACAAAAACAAGCCTGAGATATCTTGGATCAGCCTTTTATGCAAATTAAACAATAATAAGATCACCAGGTCCCCTCTCTCTTTAATATGTAAGAATTCCCATGCTATAGTGGTGTAATCTCTAACATCAGTATTCTGAGATACTTCTGGTTTATCTTCAATGAAGTGGCTAAGGAAGGATTCAAACCCAGATTTTCCTGGGTCCAAATCCAGCACATTCTATGCACTGTACCACCCAGCTAAGATCTACAAGTATTTTAAGGTTTATAAGCACTTCATGTGCTTAATCTCATTGGCTCCTCACAACAAGTGAAATAAGTGCTATTTTAATGCTCTGAAGCTAACTTCAGAGAAGTTAAATTACTTGTCCATGGTCACATAGCTGGAAAGTTTCCAAGGCAAGATTTGGCACATAGGTTTCCCTAATGCCAAATCTAGTACTCTGAGTGAACCCTTTCACAGGGAATAAATGTGTATTTTTATTACAGTTGTTCTATTATTCAAAGGTCTTTTTTGGTTTATTTTGTCATTGTAATTCTGTTGTATGTACTTGAAATCAATTAGAAGTATAATGCTATTCCATTGACAATTCTTTGTTTTCTCTGATAAATTTGTTCTGGAAAAGTTGCCTATGAAGTGATTCTTTTGAATTCATATAATAATTGCATGCTTTATGAGAGATCTCTTTTAAAAGAAATAATATAATAAAACATTTTTCTACAAAGTTAGGGTTTCTGGGGTGTGTGTGTGTGTGTGTGTGTGTGTACTGGGTAATTGGGAATCTATTATAGATAATACTGAATTTACTTAAACTGATAGACTAGACTCTATTACTGGCATATGAAAATAATATATTTCTGGTGCAAAGTTGTCTTTTATCAGTCATCACAAATCCCACAAGCCTTTATATATTATGATCTGAATTCTTCTTTCTTAGATGGAGGGGAGGAGAGGGAAAAGATGTTTCTTAAAATGTTGTATTTTGTCTTTTCTCAACTCCTGGGAGATTTCTTCTCAGCTTTATTCACGAAGCCATATAAGTTAAGAAATTCTCTTTTACTGCTTCTTGTTCTGTTTTTATCTGAAAGCCCTAGATAACTTTCTGTATATGTATAATGAATTATCTTGTTTTCTTTGGGGAGAGTTATTTCCATATCTCAGTCACTACTTTATCTTCCAGTCTTCAATTTTGATTTATTCTTAAACAACTCTCCACTTTTTTTTTTCATTTTTCCATTTGAAGTGACTTCATAGGCTCTTGGAAAAAGAGAGGGAATAAGAAAGGGAAGAGTCTTTACACATTATCATATTACATACTATATAGAAGAGGAAACTAAGTTTCATACTATGAAGTAATATTCTCTAGGTCATGCAGTTAATATAAAAAGGCTGAGTTGCTATTCAAACAGATGTTTCCCTACTAAGTCTATTCTTCTCACATGACATCATTCATGCATTTCTCTTAGTTGTTAGTATAAATCATTTGTTTTACCTAGGACTATTTGGATTTAGAAAGAACTATGAAAATAATCTGTTCTAACCCTTCCATTTTATAGATGATATAACAGGTTTGCAGAATTTAATGATTTACCTAAGGTAAAATATTTAGTGACCAAATCAAGATTCAAACTGAAGTCCTGTGATTTCAGGGGCTAGAGGCTTCCCTTTTCTCAAATATACACTGTCCCAAGTAAAAATAATTAAATTCTGGGGTATTTGGGGCATTCCAGAGCCTTGATATCTTATTATCTTATATTCTTGGTTATTTCTAATGAATTTATTTAATTAGCAATAACAATCAAGTTTTATATTGCTGGGCTGCAACAAAAAGTGTAGAATTTTTTGAAATATTCAGAAACTGGAAAAAAAAAAAAAAAAACAATCAACATCCCTTCAAGAGCCAGCAGTAATACAACATCAAAAACCATTCAAAATATACATTATCCTGCAAATCAATTATTGCTCTCAGTTGAGATCA
Organism: Sarcophilus harrisii; assembly: GCF_902635505.1. Taxonomy (NCBI): domain Eukaryota; kingdom Metazoa; phylum Chordata; class Mammalia; order Dasyuromorphia; family Dasyuridae; genus Sarcophilus; species Sarcophilus harrisii. Next base: position 176,290,160 of record NC_045427.1, read on the forward strand.
ACTGCTACTCTGTCCTGGACCTTTGATATCAGTATGTTCTCCACTTAGTTCTGCTATGATAGTGCGTATTTCACTTTTGGAATTTATCTTTCTCCTTGGTCAGCATAAGTCTCATTTTCATTCTCAAATTTTGCTTATCCAAGTTTGACTCTGACTCATGACATGCCTAGCTTCCTTCAAGAATCAGCTCAAATGTTACTTTCTTCAAGAGGCCCTTTTTTATTTTCACAATTGCTATCCTCCCTTCTAATGTTACCTTCCGAGACTTCCAGCCAAGATGGCCGAGAGGAGGCACACAAATGCGTAATCTCTATGTTTTCTCTCAGGTTTCATTTCATGACAAGCCTCTGAATTAATGCTTAACTGAAAAAAAAAAAAAAAAAACACAAATAGTTACCAAGAGAAAACATCCTTGAAATTCACCAGGAAAGGTCTGTTTTTGCTTGAGGGCAAGGACGGTTTTAGATCGGGTACAGGCTGAGGGCAGGCAATGGCAGCAAGAGCTCACAGCCAAGCAGACCAGAAGGCGTGGGGTGTGATCTCAGCCTTATCTGTGGGGAGAGCTTTTGTTAGGACTCACCACTAATGAAGAGGAAATTACAACAATAATTAGGAGTTACTTTGCCCAACTTTATGCCAATGAATTCGACAAATGAAATGGAAGAATACCTTCAAAAATATAGTTTGCCCAGATTAACAGAGGAAGAAGTAAATATCCTAAATAGTCCTATTTTAGAAAAAGAAATAGAACAAGCTATTAACCAACTCCCTAAGAAAAAATCCCAGGACCAGATGGATTTACATGTGAATTCTACCAAACATTTAAAGAACAATTAACTCCAATGCTATATAAACTATTTGAAAAAATAGGGATTGAAGGAGTCCTACCAAATTCCTTTTATGACACAGACATGGTACTGATACCTACACCAGGCAGGTTGAAAACAGAGAAAGAAAATTATAGACCAATCTCCCTAATGAATATTGATGCTAAAATCTTAAATAAAATATTAACAAAAAGATTACAGAAAATCATCCCCAGGATAATACATATGACCAAGTAGGATTTATACCAGGAATGCAGAGCTGGTTCAATATTAGGAAAATTATTAGCATAATTGACTATATCATTAACCAAACTAGCAAAAAAACATATTATTATCTCAATAGATGCAGAAAAAGCATTTGATAAAATGCAATATCCATTCCTAATAAAAACACTTGAGAGGATAGGAATAAATGGACTTTTCCTTAAAATAGTGAGGAGCATATATTTAAAACCATCAGTAAGCATCATATGCAATGGAGAAAACTGCAACCTTTCCCAGTAAGATCTGGAGTGAAGCAAGGTTGCTCACTATGACCATTATTATTCAATATTGTATTAGAAACGCTAGCCTCAGCAATAAGAGTTGAGAAAGAGATTAAAGGAATTAGAGTAGGCAATGAGGAAACCAAACTATCACTCTTTGCAGATTATATGATGGTATACTTAGAGAACCCCAGAGCTTCTACTAAAAAGCTATTAGAAATAATTCATAACTTTAACAAAGTTGCAGAATACAAAATAAATCCCCATAAATCCTCAGCATTTTTATACATCACCAACAAAATCCAACAGCAAGAGATACAAAGAGAAATTCCATTCAAAATAACTGTCGACAGTATAAAATATTTGGGAATCTATCTACCAAAGGAAAGTCAGGAATTATATGGGCAAAATTACAAAAAATTTTCCACACAAATAAAGTCAGATTTAAATAATTAGAAAAATATTAAGTGCTCTTGGATATGCTGAGAGAATATAATAAAGATGACAATACTCCCTAAACTAATCTATTTATTTAGTCCTATACCAATCAGACTCCCAAAAAACCATTTTAATGATCTAGAAAAAATAACAACAAAATTCATAGGGAAGAACAAAAGATCAAGAATTTCAAGGGAATTGATGAAAAAAAAAAAGTCAAATGAAGGTGGCCTAGCTGTACCTGATCTAAATCTATATTATAAAGCAGCAGTCACCAAAACCAGATTGGTAATCTAAAAAATAGAGTAGTTAATCAGTGGAATAGGTTAGGTTCACAAGACAGAATATTCAACTATAGCAATCTAGTTTTTGATAAACGCAAAGATCCTAACTCTTGGGATAAGAATTCATTATTTAACAAAAACTGCTGGCATAATTGGAAATTAGTATGACAAAATTAGGCATGGACCCACACATAACATGGTATACCAAGATAAGATTAAAATGGGTCCATGATTTAGACATAAAGAACAAGATTATACATAAATTAGAGGAACATAGGATAGTTTATTTCTCAGACTTGTGAAAGGAAGAAATCTGTGACCAAAGATGAACTAGAAACCATTTTTGATCACAAAATAGAAAATTTTGATTACATCAAATTAAAAAGCCTTTGTACAAACAAAACTAATGCAAACAAGATTATAAGGGAAGCAACAAACTGGGAAAACATCTTCATAGTTAAAGATTCTCATAAAGGCCTCATTTCCAAAATATATAGAGAATTGACTCTAATTTATAAGATATCAAGCCAATCTCCAATTGATAAATGGTTAAAGAATATGAACAGACAATTCTCAGATGATGAAACTGAAACTATTACCACTCATATGAAAGAGTGTTCCAAATCACTATTGATCAGAGAAATGCAAATTAAGACAACTCTGAGATACCACTACACACCTGTCAGATTGGCTAAAAGGAGAGGGAAAAAAATGATGAATGTTGGAGGGGATGCTGGAAAATTGGGACATTGGTGCATTGTCGGTGGAGTTGTGAATGAATCCATCCATTCTGGAGAGCAATCTGGAATTATGCCCAAAACGTTATTAATCTGTGCATGCCCTTTGATCCAGCAGTGTTCTTACTGGATTAATACCCCAAAGAAATACTAAAGAAGGGAAAGGGACCTGTATGTGCCAAAATGTTTGTGGCAGCCCTGTTTGTAGTGGCTAGAAACTGGAAAATGAATGGATGCCCATCAATTGGAGAATGGTTGGGTAAATTGTGGTATATGAATGTTATGGAATATTATTGTTCTGTAAGAAATGACCAGCAGGATGAAAACAGAGAGCATTGGTGAGGCCTACATGAACTGATGCTAAGTAAAATGAGCAGAACCAGGGGATCATTATATATCTCAACAACGATACTGCATGAAGATGTATTCTGATGGAAGTGGATTTCCTCGACAAAGAGATCTAATTCACTTTCAATTGATCAATGATGGTCAGAAGCATCTACACCCAAAGAAATAACACTGGGAAATGAATGTAAACTGTTTGCATTTTTGTTTTTCTTCCCAGGTTATTTATACCTTCTGAATCCAATTCTCCCTGTGCAACAAAAGAACTATTCGGTTTTGCACACATATATTGTATCTAGGATATACTGTGACATATTTAACATGTATAGGACTGCTTGCCATGTGGGGAGGGAATTGAGGGAGGGAGGGGGAAAATCGGAAAGAAGTGCATGCAAGGGATAATGTTGTAAAAAATTACCCTGGCATGGGTTCTGTCAATAAAAAGTTATTTTAAAAATGGTAATATAGTGGCCATAGTGGCCATTGTATTAACCTCCTCCATTTTTTTCCTGCACTGAACCTATTCAATCTTCCTTAGTCAAGCTGGTGATTATCCATCTGTTCCTGAGGGTTCACCTTATTGTTGCCAGATTTATGTGGGCAGCGATTTAATTTATCCCTGTTGCAGCTCAAAACTTCCAAACTCAAGCAATCCATAGGGTTCAGCTTCCAAAGCAGTAGGGACTACAGGTGTACAACATTATCTCCAGTCTTCTCCTTCATTTTGTAGATAAGGAAACAGTAGAATTTAAATTACTTGCCCAAAGTCACACAGAGTAACTGGCATATAATCTAAGTCCTCTGACACCAAACACTATCTCCACTATTGTTGCTGGTACTGTTGTTTATCAGTCATTCAGTCATATCTGGCTCTTAATGACCCCATGAACCATGGCATGCATTAGGGGCTCATATTTTGTCACACATTTTAATACTGTCCATGGGGAAAGATATGAGTGGTTTTCTATTTCCTTCTCCAGTGAATCATCTTTTATAAGATATGACCTGTCTATCTTGGGTAACCGCACAGCATAGCTCATACATTCACCAAGCTATGCAAGCCCCACCACGATAACAAAGCATTGATCCAGGAGGGTTATTCTCAGTGTACCACAGTAAATTTCTTTGCCTAGACTGGCTCCAATTTACTGACTCTGCTACATACACCAGCAACTTTTCCAACCAACATAACAGAGAAGGGAAATCTACAGAAAAATGTCCTTTTCAAACTATAGAAAGTCATTCTTGTGACTCTTTTTAATAATTTTTAAGCATTCAGATGATTTAATTTTGTTTGTTTGTTCATTGTTTTTTCCCAGTAAATAAGAAAATTCTTATCATGTTGACAAAATTTGCAAAGTGTTGGGTATTTTTGCTGTCTTTGTAACTTTTTTTTTCTCATTCTCTGCATACTCTGATAGTTCTTATTCCCATTCTAAGTGCCCCTTCCTTCATGATTCTGTTCAGGCAACAAGCCTTTCCCAACTTTCTGTTCTTTGTAGAATTCTCTCAAGCATCTGCTCTCTGCTAGTTTATCTAATAAACTAAGTCTAGCTAAAGAATGAATAGGAAATGCTGATCTAACATATATTACCCTTCCAGATTATAGGAGGATGTGAATGGAGAACTTTTATGCTTTCATTCTGCAATATTCATTCAGTAAATATTTATTAGATACTCTTTAATACTTGTAGTAGGGGCAACACAAAGTGATTAGATAAGGCATGGTCCCTGTCCACATGGAATTTATAATTCAGTTCAGGAATAAAATCCCAATTTATATAGTCAGAGTATACAATATTGCATGACAAGTGCTTTAGCGTGTATTCTAAAGCAAATTGCTATGCTATGTGATTTTAGGGGAATGTTATTACTGACTGAGGGTAGGGACATCATGTAATATTTTGTGGAAAAGCTGAGATATGTGTTATCCCAAGTGTCAAATTAATCACGTTAGAAATTCAACATAGAGGAGAATAAAGCTTTATATCAAAGGGATGTTTGGTTGACTTGGGAATTTAAAGTACAGTTAAAGGAACAGACGGGGGCTGGGATTTCAAGGCACAGGCAAAGATTTTTTTTTCCCTTTTCAACAACAGCATATACGGTTCCAGGTTTGGTGAATGGTTATCCCATTCAATTCCACTCTTAAAAATTGATAAGAATTATGCCCATATCTATAAATACAGTCCTCGCTACCATTTGCCCAATGTGGATGAAAAATTGCCACATGTGTTAAGATTCTTGAAAATAGAAGAATGGGAGACCAATTGGTAGCTTTGTAAAGGCAATTTTTTAGGAAAGGTTATCTTCCTACATTAAGTTTCTCCTTTGGAAATACAAGTCACATCAGAATGTAACTGCATACTGGCAGTTATGTATTCCTCTGGGAAATCCAAGAATCAGATATCTAAATGAAAGTGCCTTCATGGTAACAACATTAGGTAATGGCTGTTAAGTACTCAAGGTGCACAGATCATTTATTATTTCCTACTTACATTACATTTTCAGAAACATGGCCTGTTAGGAGAGTTCGTTAAGTAATAAGGCCAATTACATGATAACAGATACCAAAGGAAGCAGCTAGAAGTATTAGTTCTTGATGGATATTGTCTCTGGAGTGTCAGTCAGCTACCAAATCCACTGAATTTTATTCACTACAATGGAGAGGTATCATGGTTCACGGGATAGAGCACTAGCTTTGGAAGACTTGGGTTTAAATTCTCCCTGTCATTCAATATATGTGACCTTGAGCAGTCATTAACTCTTTCAGTGTTCTAAGGAACCCTCTAAGACTTTAAATTATAGAGGAAACAACTTGTCTTGACAGAGGGAGTTTGCTTAATCAGACATTTCCTAAATCCATGAAATCATGCATCCAATCCTTAGCCATTTCCCCTCCCCCTAACTGCGAATGCAATTCTCTTGAATAGTGTGGCATTTTAAAGGAACTTATGAATCAGTATGGCCCTCCCTCACCTTTGCTATGTTCTGCCTTGCAACCTCCTTTTCATTTTCCCTTGGGGCTAATTTGAGTGCCTTGTCCTCAGTCACTGTTTGGAATTGCTTTGTTTGTATTTCTCAAGAGTGAATATTCATAGTGGAGTTCTACTGACTTGACTGAGCTCCAAACAGTAGGCTATGGCAATTCCGAATGGTCAGTGTTCAGTAAAAACTTCAATTTCAATTTACTATCTTTTCTTACTTAGAAAAGAGAAATACATATTTTATGTACATGTATCAAATAAAGTGACTGAAAACATCAAAAGTAACAGTTCCATGTTCTGTGTGTGTGTGTGTGTGTGTGTGTGTGTGTGTGTATGTGTGTGTGGAAAGTGAGATGACACTGATGACGTCCAACAAAATATATTTTCCTTTGTCAATCAAGTTCATTCATGGCCTTTCTAACCAATTAACAACTATAAAAGTTGAGTACCTTCAAATAAAGTGACTGAGGCAAACTTACCGATTCTTCAAATTGACTTCATGTTTTTAATTTTTATGGGTTTTTTTTGTCTTTTTGTGTTGAAATACTGAATTCTGAGTTTTGTGGTTACATGTAGACAAAGGAAAATTCTTTATCTTAAATTCGTATCATGTCCATACACAGTAGGCCCTTAAAAATATTTTGGTTGTTATTCTAGTTGCTTGTAAAAAGCACTTTGTAAAAATTAAACTATTATAGAAATGTTTTATGATTGTTGTTATGGCCATATTCCTAGATAATATTTTCATTTCTTTAATTAAAAACCATATACAACATTGTGAGGGTTTTGTCTAGGCAAGAATAATGGATTTACTTTTGAGGAAAGAGAAATGAACAATACAAATTTAAATTATTTAATTACTTTCTCCAACTATGTATAAACTCATACAAATGTTAGTCACTGAGAGTGACTATGCTAGACATGACAGAGCCTCTCATGATTAGACTCCAGTCATTGTTGCCTTCAACTTCGTGTTTTACCACTTTTAATAATATGAAAGTACAGAATTTCTAAATACAGAAATGGATGCTTAATAACTATTGTATTTCAGATACTGTGTGGTTGGTTACTCCTGAAATCTTCATTCCAAAGAAGTGCTTCTGGGAAAACTGCCATCTGTCTCATGGCTGCTAAGTGGTTTGAAGTCACTGTTTATTGAGTATAAAACCTGACCTCTATGCAAATAATGTCTTCATCCACTTACCAAGTTCACCATCTATGGCAAGGAGAATTAAGGTGAAACAATCTTATGACATGGTAATAGCTTTGCTTCATAGTTTTAAAGGACAATGGCTTATGGAAATATTGTTATGGGTTTAATTTATGTTTTGACATATTAGTAAGTAGAAATGTAATTGTTGCTATCAAAAGATCAGTTTGATGTCTTTATGGAAGACAAAGTGGCATCATTCTAACAGCAAGAAAAAATATATTAAATCTTTTCTTATTAAGAATAAATGTTATTTATACTGAAAGGGGTTAAGGAGTGTAATTTGTCTTTGTTATTTCCATATTCTTTTGAATTTCCCAGGGATGATTCAGATAAAGGACAGGATATCTAGGCAGACTATAAGAGTTCTTATAACAGGTGATAACAGGATTTTTAAAACACTCTCAGAACAGAAAATAGAAGAAATTATGTTTGTAGCATCTCTGTCTTCTAAACCTTACATCGCATTTGAATGTCTATTCTCTGGTCACTTTTTAGCTATCCATCTTGCCACTATTCCTTCTGAACTACAAAATCTACTAAGCCCATAACTTGAGTGACAATTCATTTAACTTTGGAAATAATTTACTGGGGCATGTGGTCTTTATTATTTCATCATCTAGTACAAAGAAACAAATTACCATAGCTAGCATATTTTAGAACATCCTTCACATCTCAACAACCATTCATTTGGTAATTTCTTTCCCACCACTTTTTTCTTTGCATACATTTTGCTTCTCTAGATGTTTAACACAAAAGTTCATCCTTTTACTTTTTGCTCTAGGAATATTAAGTAAATCAATACTATCTTCACTTTTGAAAAAGTCATGTTAACTAATTTTCCTCTTAACTGCATTCACCATACTTGTGTCCCCCCACAGGTAAATTTCTTTCTTTCTTTTTTTTCTTCTTCTCATGTTTTTTCCTTCTCTCCTATCTTCCTTTTATATTTGTATCTTTATAGTTTAACACTGTGCATGGCATGTAATAAATACATAATAAATGTTTTTCATTCCTTCATTAATTCATGAAGTGGGACTTTGGAGATGAAAACAAATCAGTATGGCAGAAGTAAGTAATGATGGGGTCAAGAACTTTTTCCTAGAATCTCTAACTGCAAGGATAGAATCCACATCTTGAATCTGATATGGGCAGAGGATTGCCATAGATTCTAACAATAAGAAGACAGTGACTTAGCAAGAGACTTAACATTCTTTACACTCCTTTGTCCCTTGAGGAAAATTTACAAATTAGTTACTTTATTTGAGTAGCTTCAAGTAATTCCCTTCTCAATATGGAAGTTTAATAGTTAAAAGAATGTAAAGGGAGAACTAGGTCATAATTGAAGGTCCTCCCCCCAATACTAAATTTGTTAAAAATACAGTAATTCATATGTCAGAATTATTTTGTCAGTGAGGTAAGGAAAAACAAGCGTCAATATTTCTAAAGGGTGGGTTATGGAGTCAGATCATTATAGCAGTTACTACTTTGAAAAAATAGATTATATCTCCTAGAGCACAATATGGAAAGCATTGTCAGCATAGGGAATTTATACGTTTGGTTGTTGTTGTTTCTGAGGGATTTAGGGCTAAGTGACTTGCTCAGGGTCACACAGCTAAGAACTGTTAAATGTCTGAGGCCTGATTTGAACACAGGTCCTGCTGACTTCAGGGCTGGTGCTCTATCCACTGTGCCACCTAGCTGCCCTAGGAGTAAAGAAATTTTTGAGTAGAATTTACAAAACCAAACCATCATCATTACATAGAAAACACATCAGGAATTCAGAGACCTTGAGCACCTTGTTGCAGGGACTTTCTAGTGACCAGAAGAGACACAAAAGCCTGCAGAAAACCTGACAGTTTTATGACAAGAAGTTTGTCATTTTGTTGTAAACAAACATATTTAATTCTGAGTTAATTCAAACCACTTGACTCAACTTAAACAATATGAATTCTATCTTCTAGCAGGTTCAAAATATGCAGTGCAATCAAGTTATGCAATCAAGTTACCAAAGATCAATATCACATTTGCATTTTTTGAACTGTCTCCTAAGAATATAGTTATGAAGATAGTATGGTCTAGTTTTCATGCCCCCTTTTTCTATATAAACTTATTCTTTTCTCATTTACTCTAGCTTATTCCTACTCATGTACTTCTGAATGAAGATGCAGAAAATTATGAAATCATATGGACTGGGGCCACTATAATTTATATTTCATAAGCTCAAATACGCTCTTGTACCCTTTCAAAACTTTTCAATCACCCCAAAATTTCTGGTGGATCCCCCAACCTCCACCCTCTTGGCTAAGGAACCCCGTCTTATTTTTCACTGGAAAAATTGAGGATGCTCACAGAAAAAGTCATATTGTCTTTTCCATGTGTATATTTATGTGTATATTTGCATATATATCCATTGTGCATGTACAGATTGTACATTATACATAGCCATGTGTTGCACACACATGTATAAATGTGGCATGCATTGTGTATATATGTATTGTGTATCTTTATGTAGATTGCACTGCAATGTAACTATATTTTTATAAATAAATTCTTGTATTTTTAAAAGTAAACCACTATTTCATCATCAAATAACAATAATTTTATTTCTGTTGTCCTCTATATGATTATATAATTTTATTATTAATACTTCCCACATTTCCAGAATTATATCACATAACAATTAAGAAAGTGGGCACCCTTGATTTCCTCTTTTATTTGTTGAGAAATCTTCTATTGTATGCCCATTGCATTATGATGCACTCTTTTTTGTTTTATTTAGATATTTTTATGATATTTTATTAAACTCAAAATGTCCAAAGCCTAAAACATGTCTCACCTAAAGTCTTCTTTCAATTTTTATTTTATTTGTAAAGGAAACTGAATCCTCCCAGTAATTCAAATTAATCCTTTGTTTTATCAACTCCCCATTCCCACTCCAAATATCCAATTAATCTATTGTCAAGTCCTTTCCACTTCTTATTCTTTTTGTATATTTTTCTCTATGATGTAGAGAATATATTTCTCTACTATGTAGAGAATATATACATAGTAGAAATATATTATCTCTACTGTAATATAGCTGCCACTCTGATACAAGTACTTATTTAACATAGCTTTTCAATCCATCTCCCTGTTTCAAATTTTTCTTTATTCCAGGACATTCTCCTTCATAAAATACCTATGAAGCCATGTAAATTCTCTACTCAATAAATTTCAATGGTCTACTATTACTGCCTGAAAAAATATGTTTTCTATTAAACTTTTTATTTTATATATAACACCTTCTTACCTTTGCTGGGTTCTTTTTAATTACTTCCTTCCATGTATTCTATAAACCAGTGGCCTTGCTTCCTTACTATTCCTTGTGCAATACAGTCCATTTGTTGATTCCATGTATTTGATCAATGTCTTTCATGCTTGGATTAATTTCCCTTTTTACTTCCTCCTACTGAGACTTTAATGTTCAGCTAAAGTTCCACGATCACTTACTTCTCTTATGCCAACTTAATGCTATCACTTTCCCTGAAAGATAAACTCCTATTTATTCTGTAAAGATATTGTATGTGCATTGTTGTTCGCCTTTTGTCTCCCCTTATTAGAATGTAACTGTCTTGAAAATCAGGACTATTTTTGTATTTCTTTATATCCTTAGCACTTATTGTGGTACTTAGCATACAGTAAGCAATTAGTATATTCTAGCTGGGTGGAGTCAGGATAGTGGAGTACAGGAAACAATACATTTGATCTCTCTGATTATTTCCTCCAAACAATTTTAAAATAAAAATTCAAATAAAATTTGGAGCATCAGAGACAACAAAAGGTCAAAGTGAGAAAATTTTCCAGATGAAGAGAACTGAGGGAAATCAGCAGGAGAGGTCAGACTAGGATCCAGCCCTGAGCACAGAAATGGCACTAGTGGTGGGCCTGGGAGTGGCTACAGCAGCAGTGGCAGCAGTAAGAGCTACAGAAGCTCTTAGCTCAATGACAGTAAAGGATTATCAGAAAACTTGTGAGAAAAAGATTAGAGGTGATCATTTTCTATGGCTGGATGCAGCCAGCAGATTGGGGGATATATTGTTCTTTAGCACTACTGGTTTCAGTGCTAGGGCAGAAATGAATATTTCTTGTCAATCACAATAGTATAGGCAACCTGGTCACAGTTTCAAGGCAGAGGAGCATTACTACACATGGCTGCAGAAGAGCAGAGGTCCTGGTCACAGTTGCAAATCACGGAAAAGAACTAGCATTTGAAGCTGCAGGGATATGAATCCTTCCCTTAGCAAAACACCTGCGGGAAGTCCAAGAAAACAGTGAGCAAAACTCTCCCCAGATTACACCATTTTAGAAACACTGAAAACATGTGGACTTCCAGAAAATTGCTAACAAAATAGCAGCACAAAAAAACCCCCAAAGCTTAAGATAGTGCCTCCCCAGCACTATTGAGCTGAGCCCAATGTCCATAAAATTCAAAATTAAAAAAAAAATAGACTGACTAAACATCTCTGGCTAAGATGACAGGAAAAGATAATGAATTGGAAAGGATTTGCAAAAGCTGGGGCACTCAATACATTGCTGGTGGAGTTGTGAACTGATTCAACCATTCTGGAAAGCAATTGGCAACTATATCCAAAGATCTATCAAATTGTGCATACCCTTTGATCCAGCAGTATCTCTACTGGATCCCTATCCCAAAAAGATCATAAAGGAGGGAAAGGGACCCACATGTACAAAAATATTTGGGCAGCCCATTTTGTAGGACATGAAACTGGAAACTGAATGGATTCCATCAGTTAGAGAATGGCTGAATAAGTTATGGTATATAAATATTATGGAATATTATTGTTCTTTAAGAAACTATCAGTAGGATGATTTCAGAGAGGCCTGGAGAGGGGCAGCTAGGTGGCCAGTAGATTGAGCACTAATCCTGGAGTCAGGAGCATCTGAGTTTAAATCTAGTTTAAGACACTTTATACTTCCTAGTTGTGTGACCCTGGGAAAGTCATTTAACCCTAAGTGCCTCTCAAAAAAAGTTAAAAAAAAAAAAAAAGCTGAAAGGCCTGGAGAGACTTACATGAACTAATGCTAAGTGAAAAGAGCAGAACCAGGAGATCATGATAGCATGACAGTACATGACAGCAAGATTATACAAAGATCAATTCTGATGGCCATGGCTCTTTTCAACAATGAGATGGTTCAGACAAGTTCCACTGGTTTTGTGATGAAAAAAGCCATTTATATCAAGAGAGAGGACTATGGCCACTGAGTATGGATTACAATATAGTATTTTCACTTTTTTTGTTGTTTGCTTACAATTTGTTTTCTTTCTCCATTTTTTTTTGCATTTTATTCTGATTTTTCTTGTACAGCATGATAATTGTTGAAATATGTATAGAAAAATTGTACCTATTTAACATATATTGGATTACTTACTGTCTAGAGGAGGGAACAGAGGAAAGGGATGGGGAAAGTTTGGGACATAAGGTTTTGCAAAGGTGAATGTTGAAAATTATCTGTGCATATGTTTTTAAAATAAAAAGCTTAAATAAAAAAAACTGGAAAATTATTAAATAATATTAAGGAACTTGACCAAAAAACTACAGCTCTGGCAGAGTATGCCAAGAAACTGAAAAGAAGACAAGAATATAGAAAAAGCTCCAAGTAAAGCTTCAATGAAAAATACTAAATGGATTCAATCCCAACAAGAATTCTGGGAACAGCAAAAGTGATGAGAGGTACATAAAAAATAGGAAAAGAAATGAGAGCAATATAAGAAAATTGTGAAAAGAGAATTAATACTTTGGTTTAAAAAAAAAGCACAAAAATACTAAAGAAAATAACACCCTAAATTTGACCTAATGTCAAAGAGGCACAAGAATAAAGTGAAAGAAAATAACTACTTAAAATTAGAATTGAGAATGGCTAATGATTTTATATTAAGAAACACAAAACTAAAGTAAAAGGAGTAAAAAAAATAGAAGAATATCTGAAATATCTCACTGATGGAAAAAAACCTTGGAAAATTATCAAAAACAGATTTCAAATTATTAGATACTCTAAAAGACATGATCAAAAAATAGTTAAAACATCATATTTCAAGTAATTAGAAAGGAAAACTTCCCCTTTATCTCAGATCCAGACTAGAAAATAGAAATCAAAAGACTCTATCTAGCACTTTATAAAACAGATATGAAAACATACAATCCCAATAATATAACAAATTCCAGAGTCCCAGCTCAACGCAAAAATACTTTAACTAGTCAGAAAGCAAATATTTAGAGGCAAAATCAAAAAGATGGAATAAAGGCAGGGACTTACTTGGTCTATCCCTCTAAACTCCTCCAAATAACTTTAAATAATGATTCTGAACAAAACCTAGAGTGGCAGAACCCCAAAAAAGATTGATTACAACATTTTACAGTTCAAAACAACTTGAAAATTGGAAGAAAATGGCTATGCACTGAGAGTGATACACAGTTAAGTGCAGGCTGTGCCAGCAAAGCCTAGTCACAGCAAACCAGCAGTCCTTAGGAACCACAGAATCAGCAAGATTAATGGCTGTGTCCAAAAGCATCAGGCCACATATGATAAAGGCAGTTGAAAAACTGATCGGAAAGAGATTACAGGGTTCTCTTTCTTAACACTAAAATAGGATTCTATTTGTTTGACCATATTTGGATTCAATTTGCAGTCCTGAATAGGAGTCCCATCATGAAAAAAAGCAATAGTACACTATGGAGCTACTTCACATAGTTCCAGAGAAGAAAAGACTGCTTTGTGGTCACTCACAGACCAGAGCACAGGCCAAGAGAGAATTAACCATACCTCTTCCTAGAGTATACCCTCTTGGAAGAGCTGAAAACACATAGGTCTATAAAAGTATTTCTGAAAATAAGGGAATAAAACTTCTGAAGCTTGGTACTATGAATTCTCTTAGTTGGAAGAAAAGACCTACTATAACAAAGAATTAAAAGTCAAGTGGTATGCTGGAGAAATGAGCAAACAATAGAAAATAATTCTGACTATAGAAAGTTACTATGATGACAAAGAAGGTCAAAATACACATTCAGAAGATAACAAAATGAAAGCTTCTATATCCAAAACCTATATCCAGAGAAATAAGAATTGTTCTCAGGCCACAGAAATGTTCAAAATGAAATTCTAAAATCAAGTAACAGTAAATTGGGAGAGAAAATAGAGTGATGCAAGAAAGGCATTAAAAACTCAAGAAAGGACACAAATACATATACAAAATATTGATGAAACTAAAATCTTAAACATAAACTAGGCTGAATGATAATGAAAAACATAATTAGAAGAAAACGTAAAAACATAGAATTGATCAAAGGCAAAGGGAGGCATAAAAATTCAATCAATAAAAATACTCCTTAAAAAGTAGAATTTGCCAAATGAAAAAGAAGGTACAAAAGTTGATTGAAGAAAATAATTCTTTAAAAATTAATATTGACAGAAGTGGAGCCAAGATGGCAAACTAAAGGCAGAAACTCATCAAACTTTTCCCCCAAAGAGTTCCAAATTCCTTTAAATAATGACTCTAAAATTTTTAGACCATTGGAACATTTCAAAATGCAGTGTAGAACAATTTCCAGCTGAAAGAAACTAAGAAGCTCAGCAGAAATGATGTATGACACTTGGAAGAGAGTCCAACATTTAGTCTTGAAGCAGCCCTAATCCCAGCCCTGAACCTAGCTCAGAGCCAGCCCAAGCTGGGCCCCAATTTCAGCAAAGCAGGATCTTTGAATCAGACGTAGTACTTCTGTCTTCCAAAGCTATCAGCCCAGAGACACCAAAGAGGACTTAGAAAGTCAGAAAATATCAGTATAACCAGTGTGGGAACTCACTATGCAATACTAAGGAAGGCCAGGCCAGGGCAAACCTTACCCCAGCCTTGGCCCTAGTATCAAGATGCGAGGACTCTGAATCTGAATTGGTGGCAGTGCTAGTGGTTTCTGGACCTCTTCACCAGGGACACCAGGGAAGCTTTGGAACATCAGCAGAGAGGATTTGTAACAATGAAAAAGGAATCAGTCATGTAGTCACAGCACAGGCCAAGTCATCACAGCCCTAACCCCAACCCTGGCCTCATTGTCAGCAAAGCAGGACTCAGTTGATTTAGCACCTTAGAAATTATAGCTACAATGGGGGTGATGACACTCCTGAAAATTCCAGGGCAGAAAGGAGTGATGTGGTCAAGTCCCTTAAAGGACCTCTGAAAACAGCTGCTAAAAAAAAAAAAGTTGCTTCTTGAAGCTTGGGGCAATGTACTCTCTACCCTATAAACAGTGCCCATTTTTAACAAAGAGTTAAAGCCCAGAAATAAGCTAAGAAAATGAGAAGACAAAAAAAAAAATGTGCTGACTAGAAAGTTACTCTGGTGATAGAGAAGATCAAAATACTCACTCAGAAGATGATAACAAAATCAAAACTCCTACATGCAAAGACTCCAAGAAAATAAAGTAAGAGAGAGAGAGAGAGAGAGAGAGAGAGAGAGAGAGAGAAGAAAAATTAGGAAAATAAATTCAGAGTAGTGCAAAAAGAAATATCAAAAGCTAATGGAGGAGAAAAATGCATTAAAAAGCAAATTTGGTCAATGGGAAAAAGAGGTACAAAAGCTCACTGAAGAAAATAATTCCTTAAAAATTAGAATTAAGCAAAAGAAAGCTAAAGACTTTATGAGAAAGTAAAATACAATAAAACAAAACCAAAAAAAAAAAAAGAAAAATAGGAAAAATAGGAAATGTCTTATTGGAAAAATGATTGACCCAGATAATAGATTCAGAAGTAATTTAAAAATTATTGCTCTGCCTGAAAGTCATGATAAAAAAAAAGCCTGGACATCATCTTTCAAAAAATTTTATCAAGGAAAATTAGTATGCTGATATTCTAGAAACAGTAAAATAGACATTGAAAATTCCACTGATTACCTCTTAAAAGAAAACCCAAAATGAAAACTCTCAGGAATATTATAGCCAAATTGTAGAACTCATAGGTCAAGGAGAAAATATTACAAATATCCAGAAAGAAACAATTCAAGTATAGTTAAGTTTTTGCAGTTTATACATTAAAGGACTAGAGGGATCCAAATATGATATTCCAGAAAGCAAAGGAGCTAGGATTACAGCCAAGAATCAGCTAACCACCAAAACTGAGTATAATTTTTCAGAGGAAAAATGGATAATCAATGAAATAGAGCATTTTCAAGCATTCAAGATGAAAAGTATATATATAAGAGCTGCTCCTGGGTCTGTAGCTCAAAGAGATAATTAAAAAAAGGAAAAGGACAAACATGTGCAAAAATATTTGTAGCAGCCTTTTTTGTAGTAGAAAGGAACTAGAAATTGAATGGATGCCAATCAGTTGGGAAATGATTGAATGAGTTATATTAAATGAAAGTAGTGAAATAGTATTATTCTCTAAGCCATGATCAGCAGGCTGATATCAGAAAGGCTGGGAGAGACTTACATGAACTGATGGTAAGTGAAGTGAGTGGAATCAAGAGAAAGAACAATGTACACAACAACAAGAAGAGTCTACACAACATGATGATTAGCTGTGATGGATGGATCAACAATGAGGTGATTCAAGCCAATTTCAATACATTTCTAATGAAGAGATGGATTCTCATACATTTGATACAGTTCTTTTTAGATTTTAGAAATGAGTCTGTAAAATTTTTTTTCTCAACTTTATCTTGTTTCTGTTGAGTTTTGTTTGTGTAAAATCTTTTCTAATTTAACGTCATCAAAGCTGTCCATTTTGCCTTTCATAATATTCTCTGATTCTTTGGTCATAAATTCCTCCCTTTTCCAAAGATATGATAGTAAAATTATCCCTTATTCTCCTCATTTGTTTATGTTATCATTCTTTATGCCCAAGTCATGTGCCCATTTTGATCTTAATCTTATTTTGGTATAGGGTATGAGATGTAGATCTATACCTTGCTTATGACATATTATTTTCCAGTTTCCTTAGCAAATTTTGTTAAATAGTGAGTTGTTTTTCCAGAAGTTGGAGTTTGGAGATTTTTGAAGATAATCCTCAGGGGGAAAAAGAGAAAACACAATGTCATAGAAGACTTTCCAGTATTCTTAAAGAAAAATAAGTGCTCAATATAGAATATGACTTTCAAATATAATACTCAAGAGAAGCATAAAAAGTAAAGGGGAATAATGCTGAATGTTGGATGGGATGTGGGAAAACTGGGACACTGATACATTGTTGGTGGAATTGTGAATACATTCAATCATTCTGGAGAGCAATTTGGAACTATGCTCAAAAAGTTGTCAAACTGCATAGCCTTTGATCCAGCAGTGTTACTACTGGGCTAATATCCTAAAGAAATCTTAAAGAAGGGAAAGGGACCTGTGTGTGCAAGAATGTTTGTGGCAGTTCTCTTTGTAGTGGCCAGAAAATGGAAATTGGGTGGATGCCCATCAATTGGAGAATGGCTGAATAAATTGTGGTATATGAATATTATGGAATATTATTGTTCTGTAAGAAATGATCAGCAGGAGGATTTCAGAAAGGCCTGGAGAGACTTACATGAACTGATGCTGAGTGAAACGAGCAGGGCCAAGAGATCATTATATACTTCAACAACAATACTATATGATGACTAATTCCGATGGACATGGCTCTCTTCAACAATGAGATGAACAAAACAGCTCCATTTGTTCAATAATGAATATAACTAGCTACACCCAGCAAAAGAAATCTGGGAAATGAGTGTGAACATAGCATCCCCAATCCCTCCATTTTTGTCTGCCTGAATTTTTTATTTTTTTCACAGGTTAATTGTACATTATTTCAAAGTCCAATTCTTCTTGTGCAGCAAAATAACTGCAAGGATATGTATACATATATTGTATTTAACATATATTTTTAACATATTTAACATGTGTTGGCCTACCTGCCATCTGGGGGAGGGGTGGAGGGAAGGAGGGGAAAAATTGGAATAAAAAGTTTTACAATTGTCAGGACTGAAAAATTACCCATGCATATATCTTGTAAATAAAAAGTTATATTAAAAAAAAGTAAAGTGGAAGGGGATATTACAAAGTAAAACTATTTACTACATGGGAAGATGGCACTTGAAATTCTTAAGAAATTTTTCAGTATTAGGGTGATTAGAAGGCATATATAAAGAAAGCACAAATATGAGTTAAATGTAAAGGAATGATATCTAAAAAATCAAGAAATGAGAGAGGAATGTACTGTGAGAAAGGGAAAGGGAGACATAGGACGGAACAAATTATCTCACCTAAAAGAGGAAAGAAAAAGCTTTTACAGAGGAGGAGATATCAGGCAATGAGTGAACTTTATTGTTATTAGGATTAGCTCAAAGAAATAATATATACACACTCAATTGGGTATAGAAATCTATCTTACCCTGTAGGAAAGTAGGAGGAGAAAGGGAGAGAGGGGGAATAGAATGGAGGCCAGTCAGATAGGGCAAAGAGCATTCAGAAGCAAATCACTTTTGAGCAGGAACATATTGAAAAGAGAAAGAAAATAAAATGAATAGGGATTGAAGGGAGTACAGTTAGCAATATTAGGTATGAAAGAAACTTTGAAGTAAGTATCTTTGAAAAATACTTCATTTTTCAAACAGGGAGAAATGAGTCAAATTTATAAAAATAAGAGCCACTGCCCCATTGATAAGCAAACAATATGAAAAGTTTTAGATGAAGTAATCAGAGTTATCTGTAACTATATGAAAACTCACTGATTAATTAAAGTAAATTAAAAACAATTCTGAGGTACTATCTCAGATCTGTTACATTGGTTAATAGAACAGAAAAGGAAAGTGACAGTTGTTGGAGGGGATATGGGAAAACTGAAACACTAATAAACCACTGGTGAAGTTGTGAATAGATACAATCCTTGTGTAGAGCAATCTGG
Source organism: Sarcophilus harrisii (assembly GCF_902635505.1). Taxonomy (NCBI): domain Eukaryota; kingdom Metazoa; phylum Chordata; class Mammalia; order Dasyuromorphia; family Dasyuridae; genus Sarcophilus; species Sarcophilus harrisii. The sequence continues at coordinate 176,309,395 of NC_045427.1, forward strand.
AACTGTGCATGAACCATGCATACTCTATGATCTTATAGCAATAAGAAAAGGACCTCTATGTACAAAAATATTTATATCAGCTCTTTTAGGGTGCACAAAATCAGAAATTGAGAGCCTGACCATTAAATGGGAAATGGCTGAACAAATAGTAGTATATGATTATGATGGAATGTTAGTCAATTATATTGGGGCAATCTCAAAAAAATGAATGGGTGAGATAGAGGGATGCACTGAGAGAAAGAGAAAAGGAGAGGCAAAATGGCAAAATTGTTTTCACATTAAAGAAGCACACAAGGAAGAGCTTTAACAATAAAGGGAAAAGTGGGAGAGGATGATGCTTAAAATATACTTTCTAAGAACTGATTAAAAAGAAATGGATAAACACATCACAACAGACACAAATTCATGAATGTGCACATATATGTGTATACATATACATATACATACACATATGTGTGTACCTATACATATGTGCAAAATTTGTCTATTCCCTCACCCTATTCTCTTCTTTTTTTTTTCAATTGTGAACATGACAATGTTTTCTTTTCTTTTTCTCATTTGTATTTAATTTATAAATAAAATATTCTAAATCACTATGTTATAAAAATACAACAGCAACAGCAACAACAACAACAACAACAACTCTGAGGTACTACCTTGCGAATTCTGAAGCAAGTAAAGTTTTAATCATCCTAGTTTTACTAGTTTTTTGTTGGATAATCAGTTCTTATCCCAGAAGCTGGAATATTTACATTTAGCAAACATTAGATTACTAAAGTCATTAATTATTTTGTCTTGTCTACCTAACCCATTTTACTGATCTACCACTTTATTTCTTAGCCAGAACCAAATGGTTCTGATGATTTCTAATTTTTAATAACAGTTTCATGTCTGGTACAATTAAGCCACCTTGTTTAAGTTTTTTTTTTTTATTTCCCTTGATATTCTTCTCATTTTGAGCCTCTGAGTGTATTTTGTTGTCATTTTTTCTAGTTCTAGAAAATATATAGTCTTTAGACTTGTATTGGCAGGTAGACTCCCCATATTTTATACTCTATAGTCCTTTTAAAATGGGTTTTCTCTATCTCTTGCTGCTATTCTTTGTTGATAATATATAGAAATGATGATTATTTATGGGAATTTATTTTATATTCACCAAAATTTGGAAGACAAGGTTTTGCCAGGGTGAATATTGAAAATTAACTACATGTATATTTTGAAACTAAAAAGTTTTATTAAGAAAAAGATACAATAAAATAAATTGGTCTATAATTTTTGTTTTGGCTCTTCCTGGGTTAGGTGTCACATGCATATTTATGGCATAAAAGAATTTGGTAAGAGTCCTTCACCTATTTTTTCCAAATATTTTATGTAGCAATTGAATTATTTTTTCTTTAAATGTTTTATAAAATTTATCTTTAAATCCATCTGGTCTTGGAGATGATTTTCTTAGGGAGTTCATTGATGACTTGTTCATTTTTTTTCTAAAGTGGGATTATTTAAGTATTTTATTCCATAATCTGGCAATTTTATATTTTTGTAAACAATCATTCGATTGTCAGAATTACTGACATATAATTGGGCAAGCAAAATCTTAATTATTGTTTCAATTTCGTTTCTTTTGGTGGTGAATTTACTCTTTTCATTTTTGATACTGGCAATTTGTTTCTTTAGATTTTTTAATGTAATTAACCAAAGATTTTTTCCATTTAATTATTTTTTTCCCATAAAACCAACAGTTACTTTTATTTATGGTTCTATAGTTTTCTTACTTTCAATTTTTATCTATTCTTTGATTTTCTGAATTTGGTATTTAAATGAGGAAGGTTAATTTGTTCCCTTTTCTAACTGTTTTAATTGCATGTTCAATTTAAAGATCTCCTTTTTCTGTGTTTATTCATGTAAAAATCTAGAGATATAAATTTCTCCTAGGTACTGCTTTGGTTACATCCCATAAATTTTGGTATATTGTCTTATTATTGCCATTCTCTTGAATGAAATTATCACTTGTTTATGTGACTTGTTATTTGATTCACTCATTCTTTATTTCTAGATTATTTAATTTCCTATTAATTTTTGGTCTATTTTTCCATGGCACTTTATTACACAATTTTTATTGCAATATGATCCTGACATCAAGAATTTCTGTATTTAATTGTTGGTGGAATTGTGAATATATCCAACCATTCTGGAGAGCAATTTGGAACTATGCTCAAAAAGTTATCAAACTATGCATACCCTTTGATCAAGCAGTGTTATTACTGGGCTTATATCCCAAAGAGATCATAAAGAAGGGAAAAGGATCTGTACGTGCACGAATGTTGGTGGCAGCCCTCTTTGTAGTGGCCAGAAACTGAAAACTGAGTGGATGCCCATCAGTTGGAGAATGGCTGAATAAATTGTGGTATATGAATATTATGGAATATTATTGTTCAGTAAGAAATGACCAACAGGATGATTTCAAAAAGGCCTGGAGAGACTCTTTTAAGTCTCTTTAAGTATTTTTTTAAACAAATTTTTCTATTTCCTCTATCTAGAAAAATAACTTGTAGGTTTTCCTTGTTGAGTCCAATAAAGGTATGGGTGTGTTGGTTTATTTTTTTTTACCCAAAGGTAAAATGAAAAATAACATCATGGGATAATTGTTCATAATTTTAGGAAAGCCCAACTCTAAATAGTTTAGACTAGAGAGGAGAACAAAATATAATCGCTATACTTTTAGCTGGTAATAAATGGGAACTTAGTTATTACACAGTAATAATAGTAATAAATGAAGAAATTCCATGAAAATAATACGTTGGTTAAGTTAAAAGTGTTGGCAATGCTTTCATTCAAAGTCTTAAGGACTAGCTTTTTATATTTAATCATTTAGGAACCCAAGTTGAGTAGCCTGAGATATAGCTCCTAAGCCAATTGCAAGGGCAATTTTCATATCTTTTAAGGGAAAAAATATCATAGCAAACTTCCCAGAAGACTCAAGTAGTTATCTCTTTCCATCATCATATCCTGTAAGCATGAGGGTGAATTTAAAGAAGATATTTGCTAAATAAATAATGCTTATGTGGAAATGTCTGTTGATGGAAAGAGCAGGGTTCTACTGAATTCCTAATAAAGAAAAAACACTCCAAACCAAATCAACTTGAATTAAAACTTTTCAGTGTCATGGTAAATGAACAAAAGGGAGGCCAAAATATGCTGGAAAAAATGATTTATGTCTAAAAGATAAAAGAGATCAAAGGCACATGGATTACTCAGAAACTATATATCATGAAAGTTTCATTAGAAAAGAAAAGTGTCCTAGAAAATTGGCATTGGCCATATTTTAACAGTCCGTAAATGACTGGGTTGGTGCATGAGTCATTTTAAAATCAACTACTTGTAGAGAGTCAAGTCATTAAATGATTAAAGAAAAAAAATCATAATGTCAAATTGGGAAAAAATTAAGATTATTGGACCAAAATTCTGCATGAAGCTCTAACATTTTCAACCTATCCAATTTAAATAAGTAATAGAATGAGAAAAATTGAAAGTGGAAAAAAAATATAGGCCCTAAGGAAAAAACACCCTGACTATTCAACAGAAATGTTAAATTAATGTGGCGATATGGAAGCCACCTACCAGTGGCTGCTGAAGGTCTAACTCAGACCTATAGAACAGATCTCTTCATGTGAGAGGATGATGATGACACAAGAAGAATGAGAGACAGTTGTATTCTCTGACCTCTCTCCTCTTCCCTGTTGTTTCTAATTTATTTCATTCTTAATCCACAAAGAATACCTACATCAGCAAAGGCTGCTTTACAACTTCTTCCAGTTTTATGATCCACAGCTGCAGAGGCTCTCAGAGAATTGACCTGCCCCTTTGCTTAGGCATAGTCCTTAACAAATTAACATGAAAGAATCTCCATAAATAGGAATCTGAAAGAGCCAACAAACTGTGTCAGAAAACATTTGTACTTGCCAGGATGCAAAATATTTACAACACAATGTCATTATATTTTAAACGACTCCACAAGCTGACATCCTTCTACTATTGTTTGATCAACCTTAGACCTGTGTGGGAGTGTTCAAGGAGGTACTTCATGCCAGTTACCCCCCACCTTTTTAAGACTGCTTATTCTTCTTTTGTGTCCACCTTTCACTGCACTTTCATCTGGGGCTTGAAATAGATATAGAATTCACAGAGGCTAGATAGTGGTAAAACCCTCTCCACAAGCTAGCAGATTTCAAATCATTTAATAAGTTGGGTGAGAAGAATGTCCATTTCAAACATTGTGAAGACTTCCCTCGGTGGAATGTTAAGAACAATTTGTTCCAATATATACAAAAATGGCTAAAGCAGATGTTGAATAACTGTTAGAGCTGGTAAGACATCAGGCACTGCTGGCATCCACTGCATCCCAGCCCATTGTCACTCATCTTGACTTTTTATCTTGCCATTGGACTTCAATGAGTCTGATAGACTGAGGCTGATGATATTGTTCAGTTCTGCCTTATTTAAATCCAATTCACACACAAATCAAGACATCACATTGTGATGTCACTGGTCCTTTGAAAACAGAGGATGAACCACAGCAACAGCCTTAATCACGCCTATTTACAGCAGGTGGTTGCTGGGACTTCAGATTAATAGCATCCTGAAACTTTAATATGTTAGCTAGGTGATTGTATTAGTGAATACAGTCCTTAGAATCAGGTAGATAATTTGAAATCTTGCATCAGATTCTTATTAGTCATTTAACTTCTCTCAGTTTTCATTTCTTCATCATTAAATTGATACAGTAAAAGCACCTAACTCCTAGACTTATTGTGAGGTTCAAATGAGATGCTAAGTCTAAGTATTCTGTGAAGCTCAAAGCACTGCTAATTTTTTAACTGCTAACTATATATTTCAAAGAATAAATCAAGAATTGTGTTAAATATCATCTATGGTCTACCTCTCTTCCTCCAAAAAGTTATGCATGTGACACATGAAAGTTTAATTTTACATTATTCATATTTTCTTCATCACCTCTTAAGGTAAAACAGTCAACACATAAATTAAGCCTTAATTGGTATCATTTAGGATATTTGAATTGTAAATGCTCAAATAATTTTAACAATCATCTCCTATTTGAATTGACACTAATATAACCTCATGTATTACATCTTCTGATGTATCCTAATAGGAAACATTAACAGATAGCTCAGGGTGCTGGGATAAAGCAGAACCTGGTGTGAAGTGACACAATAAGGCTATCTATGAATCAAAAAAGGAAGAGTTGTACATAGCTTTCTGTTCCGCAACTAGCCACAGTCATAAACCAAGGAATGATTTATCAGTTTGCATGTAGTCAGTATTGCAGAGACAGATGATGTGTAATCAGTCCTCACAGTTATAGTTCCATATCCAGATACAGATTACTATCCAAGCTGTCATCTTTCATATAAAGAACACCAGCATATGTGTTTTTAGATCCAGATATTGATCACCTACAAAAGAATATATTCATATTGTTACTGAGATGTGCCTAGGGATTGCTCACATATTTTGAATTGCATCTCTATTGTCAAAAAAAAAGGAGCAAGTCTCAAACCTAACTTGTTTGCATAGCATTGATGTTAGATACAGTTTTAACCCAGAGGAACAATGAATTTTTCTTTCTGGAGCAAATGTTTTTGTTTTACTATTCCCTGCAATCAATTAACCAAGATATATTGGGATATAGTATTTTTTGTTTGTGTAATTCAAAATGTTTGTACATTAGGTGTAAATGACAGAAAGATAATGTAATTCTTATTTTGTTTTTAAACTTTCTTTTCATTCTTTTCCTGTCAAAAAGATACTTCCAGTGTCTCAAAAAAATCTTTAAAACAAAGTTTATAAGAGGTTAGAGCCAAGATGGCAGAGAGCACACAAGTTTTTATCTAAGAAATTTCTGACTTCACTCATTTCAACACTAGATCAAGCCTTTGAACTGGTTTTGGAGTGACAAAACCCACAAATATTTGGAGTATAACAAATTTCCAGCAGAAGATATTTTGGAAGAATTTCAGAAAGGGTCTGGTTCAATTGAGCAAGGGCAGGAGGAGGTGACCAAAGCAGAGGCCCAATGCAGAAACCCAGAGCAGTATGGCATCTATGCACTAGGGAATCTGCAGAGAAGCTCTTGTCTAAAATACAGCAGTATTGGCTACTCTGCTTGGTTACAAGACAGTGGATGAGCAGATTAGCTGTGAAACATCCAATACAAATGCAAAAGGCAAATAGTAATCCTCTGTATCTCAGAATAACTCAGGACCTTATCATGTCCACCCAGAACCAGAAAGATATCAGCAGGACTGGCCCAGAGTAGTATAAAGCCTAGACACCAGTACAGGAAACTTGAGACAATCTCCCCTTTGCTCTAAGAGTAGACTTAAAACTTTAAAAAGATGAGCAATAAAGCAAAAAGAACTCTGACCACAGATGGCTTTTATAGACAAAGAGAAGAACACACTGCAAAGCTCAAGAATCCTAAATGCAAATAATCTCCAAATGAACCCCAAAAGGGTGAAATTAGTTGCTCTCCATCTCACGAGGCTCTTTTGGAAGAATTCAAAAATGATCTTAAAAGTTAAAAGAAAAATGGGGGAAGGAAATGAGAGCTCTTTGCAAGACAGTTTGGAAAAGGAAACACAGAAATTATCTAAATAAAACATTCCTAAAAACATAGTTTTAGTAAAATGGAAAAATCACTTAACCCCTTTCAAAAAAGCTTTGATAAAATTGAAAAAGCAAAAAAATCCTTATAAAATAGAATTAAAAAAGAAACCAATTTGTTAAAAAAAAAATGAATTTGTGAAATGGAAAAAAAAATCAAGTAACAAAAAAATAACGCATTTAAAAGTTCAATTGGCCAAGTGCAAAAGGAGAGTAAAAAGTCTAATTGAAGAAAATAATTCACTAAAAATTAGGATTGAACAAATGGAAGAGAGTGACCCAATAAGATTTCAAGAATTAATCAAACAAAACCAAAAAAAAAAAAAAAAAAAAAGTAGAAGAAAATGTAAAATACCTCACTGGAAAAACATCTGACCTTAAAAATCATTCCAAGAGAGACAATCTAGGAATAATTGGATTACCTGAAAGCTATAATGAATATAAGAGGCTAGATATCATCTTTCAGGAAATCATCAGGGCAAACTGCTGGACATCCTAGAACCAGAGAGTAAAATAGCCATGGAAAGAATTTATTAATCACCTCCTGAAAGAGATCCCAAGATGAAAACTCCAAGGAACAACATAGCTAAAATTCGGAAATATCAGATCAAGGAGAAAATACTTCCATGAGCCAGAAAGAAGCAATTCAAATATCGTGAAAACCCAATCAGGATTACTCAAGACTTAGCTGCTTCCACTTTAAAGGATTGAAGGGCATGGAATATGATATTCTGAAGGGCAAAGGAACTTGGATTGCAGCCAAGAATTTACTACTCAGAAAAAGTAAATATTATTTTTCAGGAAAAATATCTACATTCAATGAAAGAGTTGAATTTTATTTATTTATGATGAAAAGACCAGAGCTGAGCAGAAAGTTTGATCTTCAAATATAGAATTCACAAGTAGCAAAAAAAAAAAAGCAAAAAGGGAAGAAAAAAAAAGCTTTCTTTTAAAAGTTAAAAAGCTTATATCCATATATGGGAAAATAATGTGTTTAACTCTTGATATCTGTATGTCTGCTACTCATAGACTTAGAGGGTGCAGGCATAATTGATTTTAATTGTGATGACATAAAAAAGGAACTAGAGGAGAAATGAATATTCTCCTGGAAGAAGAGGACAATGGATTTAAGATGTGGTAAATTACATCTCATGAAGAGGCAAAAATGACATAATATAATGGAGGGAAAGAAAGGAGAGGGATGAACATTATGTGAATCTTACTCTCATTAGATTTGGCTCAAAAAGAGAATATCAGACATATTTAGCTTCACAGAGAAACTTGTCTCACCCTGAAGGGAAGTTGGAGAAGAAAGGAGAAAGGAAAGTAAGAGTCTAAGAGAAAGGAGAATAAAGGTAGAAAAGGATAAGAAAGGGGAAAGGGCTGTATAAGGGGAAAGCTGTTTCAGGGAGGTTGTATTTGGAAGCAAAATATTAAGGAAAAGGAAAAAGAAGCAAAGGGTTTATTTGCTTGCATTTTCTTTTCTTATTTGTTTTGATCTGATTTTTCCTGTGCAGCATGATAACTGTGGACATATATGGAAGCATTATAAATATTTAACATATATTAGATTACTTGTCATCTAGGGGAAGTGGTGGGGGAAGGAAGAGAAGAATTTTCAAACACAAGGATTTGCAAAAGTGAATATTGAAATTACCCATGCTTATGTTGTGAATATGTTGCATTAATGTGCTTTAATAAATTTTTAAAGTTTATTTATTCAAAAAGAACTTATATTACCTTGATTTAAATTTGACTTCAATGCCTGTTCAATATAAAAGGGGAAAGGTTAGAATCATTAAAAAAAACTATATTTTGCATAAAAAGGATGACTTTTTTTTTAAAAAAATCTGGGTTAACTTAAAAAGTTATAGTTACAATTAATTGCATCTTTGAAGTTCTATTGTGTGAAAGGAATCATGACCTAAGAAATAGAGAATCAATTTCAAAGTTAAGATTCAGGTTCATCTCACCTGCTTATCTGAACCTTGACAAATTACTGTTAATTTGGCAGAACTCTTCTCAAGTCTAAATGGATAGAGATAAGGTATTTACTAAATCTTCCATAAAAATAAGAAAATGCAGATTCATTCAAAATAGAAAGAAAGTGCAGATTAAAAATGTACTGGTATTCTTTGGCACTATTTCTTCATAAATTATGCAGTATAATATTGTGTGTTTTTTTTTTAAATATAGATCCAAGCTATCTTAACCACACATACACATTCTGTCCATTCATCCTTTCTCTCCCACCAAAGCACGGGTCATTTGGATATATCCTTATTACTAATAATACTTAAAAATCTGAGACAGATTTCCCCAAAACAATATGTTAACAAAAATCAAATATATGGCTTTCCATGGGAATTATAGGATAGAAAGGAGGTGGAAGCAAATTAAGATGTCATAATATTTTTTTAGTCACTGTAATATTACAGAATAATTTATTGTGCCTGTCAGAGGAGCTTTATAATAAAAACTGTCTGAATTTATACAATCAATCACCTTTTATAGGTATTTATGCCTTAGCAATAAATCTCTAACTATTTTAATTGGTAGCTATTAAAGATGCATTATTTAAGGAAGATGTCAGGCCATAGGGAAATGCTTTCCTGAAAAAAATTATATTTAATTTGACAGAACCGATTTTGCTTTAGAGTGCCTGAAAGTAGTGGGATTAAAACCCTGTCAAAATTTAAGAAGCAAAGTAAAAGTAGTTTAATTTTAACAAATATGACTATATTAAGTTTTGAGATTTTAAAAGGTCAACCCATTTTTCTTTGAAAGCAGTGATTTTGTTCAGACAATTTATTATTCTTCTGTTCAGTACAATGAACCTCCATAAGGGAGAGATGACTTTATGCGATTTATGGAAAGATGACAAAGCGAACAGCTATACATTTAAACTTTGTATACATACAGTAACAATAATCATTTTCCCTTAATGAACAAAGTCCAGGGACTGACATGGAAGTAACAAACATAGTATCAACATTAGAAAGATCAAAGCATTCTAGAGTTGAAAGAGAAGTATAAAACATCCAACCCATGTCATTCATTTTACTGAGATGAGAAAAAACAAAAACAAAAACAAGGATTCAGATAGGGAACATGATTTACTCAATCATACAACTATTGTTGGGACAGAGAATATACTTGGGATAAGGTCTTCTGATTACTCCTTTGAATCATATTTATTAGCTTTGTGGTGGATTATTTCTCTTTATATGATAAGGTACCCTCCCTCCACACACACATACACTTATATTACAGCAACTGATAAATTATAAATTAATACACTATGATCAAGTGGAATTTTTACCAGGAATACAGAGCTACCTCAATATCAGGAAGATTATTATAATAATCAACCATATCAATAACAAAACCAACAGAAGTGATATTGTAGTCACAATAGATGCAGAACAAGGTTTAGACAAAATACAGTACCCATAACTATTAAAAACAGTAGAAAAAATAGAAATAAAGAGAGCTTTCCATATAATCATAAGCCATTTCTATCTAAAACCAAGAATAAGCATTGTGTGTAATGGAAAGAAGTTGTATGCATTGCCAGTAAGACAAGGGGTGAAAAAAACATGCTGATTATTGTGAAGATCGCAGTATTGATGGGCATCACTCAGTTTCCAGTTTCTGGCCACTACAAAGAGGGCTGCCACAAACATTCATGCACATACAGGTCCCTTTCCCTTCTTTATGATCTCTTTGGGATATAAGCCCAGTAGTAACACTGTGAACAGACAATTTTCAGATGACTAAATTAAAGTTATAATTATATGAAAAAATGCTCTAAATCACTATTGATTAGAGAAATGTAAATTAAAACAACTTTGAGATACCACCTCACATCTCTAAGATTGACTAAGATGACAGAAAAAATAATGATAAATATTGGAGGGCATGTGGAAAAACCAAGACACTAATGCATTGTTAGTGGGGTTGTGAAGTGATTCAACCATTTTGGAGAGCAATTTGGCACTATGTCCAAGGGACTATAAAGCCGTGCATACCCTTTGACTCAGCAGTGCTGTTACTGGGTCTGTATTTGAAGGATATCATAAAAGAGGGCAAAGAACCCACATGTGCAAAAATGTTTGTAGCAACTCTTTTTATGGTAGCAAACAATTAGAAAATTGTAGATTCCTATTAATTGGCTGACAAAGTTGTGGTATATGAAGGTAATGTATATTATTGTTATATAGAAATCATAACCAAGTTGATTTAAAAAGGCTTGGAAAAATTTACATGAATTGATGCTGAAAGAAACAAGCAGAATTGGGAATACATTGTACACAATAACAGCAAGAATGCGTGATGATCAACTGCGAAAGACTTGGTTCTTCTCCATAGTTCAGTGATTGAAAGCAATCCCAAATAGACTTGCCAAAAAATGACATATACATCCAGTTTTAAAAAATGGATATTGTATGTAAATCAATATATACTATGTTCACTTCTTTTTTTTTTCTGTTTTTTTCTTCCTCTCCCATGTTTTTTTTTTCCCTTCTGATTTTTCTCTCCCATCAGGATTCATAAAACAATGTGTATTAAAAATAAATAGATAGATAGATAGGAAAAAGGAACAAACTGTATTGAATCAAAGAAATGTCACCCCCTATTTATAAATTCTATATGTGGAGAAATATGTAGATCAAAAATAAATATGATTTATTTTATATTTATCTCAAAATAGCTATCTTTAAATCACTATTGAAAATAACAAAGAACAATTTAAAAGAAAATAAAATCCTAACACAATTTGTGGGATCTTTTGTAAACACCACTTCTTTCAGTTGGAAAAGGAGTCAGGAAAAAGGGAAAGAGGAGAATAATTCCTTCTGTAGCACTCCTCAATTCTCAAAC